>NW_026897371.1:0-312192 GCF_033153095.1 Gastrolobium bilobum
GAGATTCACATAAGCAGGAAAATCATTAATAGTCCATAAAATAGATGCATACAGCTGGAAGGTTTCTTTGATTGACGCATCATATGTCTCTACACCTTTTCCCCACAGTTCTTTCAATTCATCAATTAAAGGCTGCAAATACACATCAATGTCATTTCCAGGAGCTCTAGGACTTGGAATAAGTAGTGACATTATAAAATAAGGATCTTTCATGCACATCCAAGGGCAAATGATAAGGAATTAAAATTACTGGCCACACACTGTACGAAGTACTCATATTTCCATATGGATTGAAACCATCACTAGCCAGTCCAAGTCTAACATTACGTGGATCTGCTGCAAAAGAAGGATATTGAGAGTCAAAACTTTTCCAAGCAATGGAATCAACTGGATGCCTCATTTGCCCATCTTCAAATGGTCTATCCTTATGCCACCTCATTTCTGTAGCAATATTTGAGGACATGTATAACCTTTGTAACCTTGGTGCTAAAGGAATATAACGTAGAACCTTTTAGGGCAATTTCTTATTTGGATTTTTATATCGAGAAACACCACAACTTGGACAAAACTTAGATTGTAAATGCTCACCTCGATAGAGAATGCAATAAACGCAAGCATCTATTTTTTCATAATCTAGCCCAAGCTCACGGATAACTTTTCGAGCCTCAAAATAGGACATAGGAACTTTATTTCCTTTAGGAAATGCTTTCGTCAGTAAAGAAAGTAAAGCATCAATTGATTTTGCACTCAAACCAAAGAGACATTTGATATTTAGTAGTTGAACAATAAATGATAATTTAGAAAAATGTTCACAACCAGGATATAGTTCTTGTTCGGCATCATCCAACAGTCTATAAAACTTATCAGCTTCCTCATTCATTTCATTATTTGCGTTAGTCTCATAACTTTTATCCTCGCTTGGTTGTCCATCGACATTTGGGATATTTTGAATATTGAAAGTGCTTCCAATATCACGTAACATATCTCGAAGTCCATCATTGCAATTTTGCTCATCGTCATTTTCTTCATCGTCTTCTTCAGATTCACTCACTATTTCTCCATGAAGATCCCATATGACATAGTCCCTTTTTATCCCAAACATGATCAAGTGCTCATAAATGACTTTACGAGACCGGTAAAGATTATTATTGCATTTTTTATTTTTATTATTTTTTTTTTGTAAACTATTATTGCGTTTTTTGCATTGCATGGACAACGAAGTAGTTTCCCTTCATCAAAACCATTAAATGCAAATTCAAGAAACTCAAGAACTCCTTGTTCATATGAAGGTTGCGTCCTATCAATAATTTGTATCCAACTTTTATCTAATCCCATATCTGTCATGAAAAAATAATGTATAAAATTAATATAAAGAATTCACAGATAATTAAAACTAAACATGTTAAATATCAAAAAAGAGTTCTCATTAGAATGTATGAAATCGTAAAACAAATTAAACTATTAGAATCATGAAAACATTACTTATAAGATGCAAAATTATAAAACTTGATTGACAACAATCATAATGATTACTATAAAATATAGTAAAGTTATAGTAAAATATTACTTACTCTGCTCAATCCACTGATTCGATTGAGAAAGAAAACAGAAAAGAAATGTGAGAAAAATGTAGAAATATGAACTCAACTGGAAAATAAAAGACTCTATATCTTTAACTAATATATATAAAATGATACAAATATTCAAATTTAAAATCTTGTTTGGTAGATTATTATATTATTTTTAATTGATAAATTATGTGATAATATTCAAATCTCATAACAAATTTTGTTCACAATAACAAATTATCTTCTATCTACAAGAGTTTCTTTGTTCAAAATTTTCAGTTTGACTACTTGACCACTAGTTAACCCAATGACCAAGTTGAGGTTAACTTTAGTTTGAAATATATAACTGTGATAGAAATTTCCATTTATTATTTGTTTTGGCAAAGTAACTAAAATTAATTTGTCATTTATCATCCGTTCCAAATATAGGTGGGGTAATATGTTTTAAAAAATTAATAACATTTGTATCATTTTTAAAAATTATATGAATGTATGAACAAAACATTTGTATATAATATAGGTGGGGTAATATGTTTAAAAAAAAATCAAATCCAAGCCTTCACCACTTTTTATAGGAACGTGCACCACTTTGTTATATAAAGTGGTTATATTGTTCATTGTGTAACCGCAAGTGATTATAAATAAATCTTTAATGCATATTAATTTTTAATCAAATAACATAATAAATCTATTATTATATTAATTGCATATTAATCTCTTATCCTTCTATTATAATTAAAATCAATTTTTAATATTACACCTCACCAATAACTGTTATACCCACATCTCATGTTTTCATCCACTTTGATACAATAAAAATAGAGAGCAATTTGCATTGACACTTCTCACATATTCAACAAAAAAACAAAGAACCGTCGGTTCTCAAAAAACTTCATGAGCGTGTCTTTTGGTTGGGTTCTTAAACAAGATATCAAGAAAAAGAGCAAGCTTCTTGGTTGGAGATTTGAAATAATTTTTGTTACAGATTTGAAATAGTCTTTGTTGGAATAGAGGTAAGTTTTTTCACACATTCTTTGCCTTTAATGGTGTAAGTTTTTTCTTTCAGTTTAGAAAATCTGAATTCAATTTTTTTTTTTTGGCTTGTATGTTTTATAATTTTACCTGTCTTCAAGAGTGTATTACTTACTTGCCTTTAATACTGCAGTCAGAAGAATCTTCAATTTTTTCAGACCTCTAGAAACTTCTGAGTAGTCACCGTAGATCATGCTATTGTTGACTTCTGAGTAGTTTAATATCTCTCATGATTTGCACTGGGATTTTGCTTCAGTTACCTTTCCTTATAAATTAAATAATGGATTAGAGTAATTAATATTAAATTATCAGGAGTCACGATGTACTATTGGAAAGTTTGAGATCGGTAACAACTACTTTTACCATACACTACAAGAAAAAAATTTATTTGTGACAAAAATTTCGTCACAAATGACAATTTTCGACACAAATAATCAAATTTTGTCACAAATAAATTTGCAACTCAGGAATTTGTGATGAAATTTCATATGTAGTGACAAAATTTGCGACACTAATAAGATTTTTTCTTGTAGTGATATGAGGTTTCTATTTTTTTGGGCCTGCTTACTAGTTTCAATTGTTCCCTTCGTTTCTTTGCTCACATCAGTGTATACTGTCTAAACATTTTGTCATGTTAGTGGAATAGGCTTATAGGATTTTAAGCATTCCTTGTATGCTTTGACTCATTGATAGTAGAACTAAGGTTGGAATGTTTCAATTGAATTCATTTGAGGATGGGTGCTCTTCCATCACTTGTATGTTCCTTTTTCTTTTCGGCGAGAGTATGAATGTCCGACTATCATGATATTATTTTTTTATCTTCAAATTAAAGGAAAAAAAAGTTTGAGTTTATTATTATTTATGAAATATTTTTTATATTTATTAAATAATTTAATTTTATTTAGATTTTTGTGTTTGATTTTTGTAATTGGTAGATGGTGAAATCACTGACACTGAATTCTAAAAGGATTTCTAATGATCAACCTTTATCCCCTCTTCTTGAAAAAGAAGTAAGTGACTCCCAACCTAATGATGCTTGTATTGCCTCTAAAACGATCCATGAAGAACAAGTTGAAGTTGATACAGGTAGTCTTGCAATATGCTTTTCTATTAAAAAATCTAGAATATTATTAATGTCATAGCTACAATTCTAATTTTTTATTTATTTTAGGTGAGCATATCCTTAAGAAGAGACGCGGACACACGATAAACGCGAAGTTTCAAAAGAAAAAGGAAAAGAGAATGGCAAAGGGAAAAAGTCTGGACATCCAATTTCCTCCACCGTTTTATAAACTTTGTGGAAAACATGCAAAGTATTTTAAGTCTGAGGCAACAGTTTGTGTTCGCCAGAAAGCACCTTTACAAGTCTATAGCTGGAAAAAAATATCCGAAGGTGATGTAGATATAATGTGGAAACATATGAAGGTAAAAAGCATAACTATATCTGTTTAATGTGTCTAAATATTTTTTATTCATATATTAGGAACTTTTTTTATGTTTACTTAATTTGATACATGTTTCTTGATAATGTTTTATTTTTACTTTTCCTATGAATTTATATGACTTCAGGATAAGTTAAATTTGCCCGATGAGGTTAAAGAATATGCAATGAAGCAACTACAATTGCAATATAAGAATAGACTCTATCATTTAGGCAGAGCATATATTGAAAAGAAGGGTATGCCAGAAGGTGTATCTCTAGATGATTGGAATTGGTTAATAAAAATAAATGGTGTAATTTTAAATTTCAGGTAATTTTTATATCTTTAACTTGATTTTTTTTGGTAATATCTTTAACTTGATTTTAATTTATTATTTTGTAGTTTTATACGTAAAATATTAAATATATAATAATTTAATGTAGGAAAGGAGCTTGAAAAATAAGGTTAATCAAAGCAAGCATGAAATTAGATGTATCACGGGCACAAAATCAATTGTGCAAAAGGCATTTGAAATGGTAATACCATTTTTTTTATCATGTGTAGAACTTGAAAAACTTTGCTTGCTCTTTAGTTTCAAATTATGAGAACACGAATCTATAATATTCTTCTATAATTATACATTTTTATTATTAAATTTATTTTCTTATTTTTTATTATTAATAGAAAGAAGATTCAAAAGCTGGTGAATGGCCTGATGCTTTCCAACTATGGAAAGCCACACGTATGCGAGCTAAAGGAACTTGGTGCGTTCCAAATGGAGAAGAAATTATGGTAAGAAAAAAGTACATTTTATTATTAGATTTAAGCATGTTGATATTAATTATTGCTTGAAAGGGAAAAGAAATAAATATATATATATATATATATATATATATATATATACATTGTAGTTGCTAACACTGTTCAAAATATTGGAGATATCTATATTTGATTTATTACCTTGTTGCTTGATTAAATATATTAGACATGTTGATTTCATCTATTTTGTTTAAAGAAGATGTCTTGATTAAACATGTCTTGATTTGTTGATTTTTGTCATATGTTTTGTCATATCTTGATTTTTGTCACACGGTAAAAAAAAAGATATATATGTTGACTTTTGTATACAATTGTTAGTTCAAACATATACACAGTAATTAAAAAATTCTTGATTAAATATTGGGTTTGTTGGGTTTGTCATGTATATCTTCATCTACTTGATTTTGGCATATTTCTTTTTTATTTATCTATTTGTTTCATGGCGATAAAGCTTCTTGATGCGAAGGCTTATAAAAATATTGTTTATATAATGAAATATTTAAAAATTGAATATTGTTTATATTGAAGGCAGAACATAATAAATTGAAAAACTAAATATATGGCATAGTGAAAAATATAATATCCTAAATTTTTTGTTTATATTATTATTCTTTTAGGAGCAATTACAAGTTATTGGAGAGGTATATCAAGAAGAAATTTCAAATGCACCTATCCCACTGGTAGAACACTTTGCAATGGTATTGGGAAGAAAACCAAACCACTCCTTGGTTGTAGGTACTTCAGTGGTAACAAAAAAGTTTACACATAAGCAACTTATTCAAATTCAAGTTGAGGCTGCAGAAAAGCGAGCCAATGATTTAGAGTTAGAAGAGCAAAAATTAACTGAGATCACAAAAAAACAAGAAGAGGCCAACGTCCAACTTCAATCAGATTTACAAAGTCAACGTGAAATGATTGATGCTCAACGTGCAGCTATGGAAAATTAACAAGAGCAAATAAGGCAAGACATTGAAAAAGAGATGAAACGTCAAATGAGTGCTTTATTGGGAGGATTATCATTCAATGGATTGTCTAGTGGCTTAGATGTTCCTAATAATAAGGTAAGTTTTTTTTGTTATTAGAATTCAATTTTATTATTATCTCTACTATGACATGTTATTGTTAGATTACATTTAAAAAGAATTACTGATTATTTTTTTATTATGATTAATTTTTTTGTTTTTGTATTTGCAGGACCAAAATTCTTGAAGTTACCATTGTTTTAATATCATTTTAGGTATTTAGTTTTTTTTTTTAGTTTAAGAATTCTTAAGGGTTTGTTGTCATTGATTTATAGGTATTTGAATTTGGGAGCTTTGTTGAATTTTTTTGTTTTAGTTGTTGTAAGTAAATATATGTAATGGATAATTTATTTTTAAATGTTAGATTTGAATTATTTGAAGGTTTATTTTTTTAAATAACAATTGCTATCATTTTTGTCTACAACTAAAATAGATGTCACAATTCCAAATAAATTTAAATAATAAGAATTATAAATCATTTTAAAAAATTTATAACAGTGACAAAAAATTTGGTAACTATTTCTAAAATAATAGTGACAAATAATTTGTCATTATAGTTATTATTATAATGTGACGATTAAATCATCACTGATGTTGTAAATATCTGTGACAAATTATTTGCGTCATTATTGTTTACTAATATTCATGACATAATTTTTTATCACAATAAATACCTTTTATAGTGTCATCAAAAAACATCATCACTAATTTAACAATGACATTAGCATTAGTAACGAAAGTTGACGAAATAAAATATCGTCACAAGAGTGTTCTTGTGACGATTTTTATATTCTTCAGTGACAATTTTTGTCATCACAAAAAATGTATTTTTTGTAGTGTCACTAATTTAATCAATGAATCATTAATGGAACCGTTTAAATGAATTTATGTAAAAGTATATAATAAATATATGGAGTAAGTTATTCTTACACCAGTGTAAGAATATGAAGTTTTATACCAAATCTTAACCATTGATTTTCGTGCATTTAATCATTAAGATTTATTTGGTCTAATTAATTAATTATTAATTTTCAATAAATTATAACCGTTAAATTGGCTAAAATCATCTGTTAAGATTTTATATAAGACTTATTATTCTTATACTGGTGTAAGTTGATCTTATCTCTAAACATATAAATAAAAGTAATATGACAATCAAAGTAATTTGGCTTATTGATTAAGATATCACTCTCCTTCCTTTAGGTGCCAAGTTCAGATCTCAAGAGGGATATTGTAGTGGAATATTTTTGCTACAATTTTTTAAAAATCGGTATCCGGTTAGTACTGATTGAACTCGATTTTGACCAATTCACCGCTTCTTGATCGGATTGTGTTTCGAGAAGGGTGTCTACACAGACTAATGTGGTGTTTAAACAGGTTTAGTAAATGTAGCTATTGTACACGTGTTGTTAACAAGGGAGTTGTTAGTCGATTGGTTAGTTTGTTGGGGATTGATTACATGTAAGTAAAGGAAGTGTGTAGAGCAGATTCTATAAAGACCCAAATGTATTTTCATTGTTGGCATTTGAATAATGAAAATCAAGTTTCTCTCTTGTTTGTTAAGCTTTTTTCTCTGTTCTTGATATCGATACATATCAACTCGTGCTTTCATTGAAAGTTGAATCTCAATATGAGAATTCAAGAAGTGGCTGATGAGCTTCGACCAGAATTTCAATAGGAGGTAGCTTCAACGCATGCTAATCTAACCCAAAAGTTAGATCAATTAATGGAGCTTATTTTAGCTATTGATGTGCGACTACAAGAGTTCATGACCCAATCTCTGCAGCATACCCAGACCCCTCAACAACCCAGACCCATCTCAATCAGCTCCAAACATTAATCCCCAAACCCAAAACCAAAACACTTCATCCTTTCAACAGCAAAAACTAGTCAGAGCATGGCCACCATGGATGCTCATCTCCAAGAAGCTTCATCATTTGGTGCAGAAACGAAGCAAAGATTAGTGCAGTGTACTTCAAAAATAGATGATCGGAATCAAGAACCCATTGTTGTCTCATCCTCTAACTCTGCCTTTTTTCAAGATCCATCTTATGGTACCACCATAGAAAATAGAGCAAGCTCTTTCAGGTGCAACAAGATCTCACCCTTAATGTAGTCTCCACCATTTCATTCTCTCTTAAGCATAGCATTTTTCCTGCAACACAAAACACAAAGTCATCATATGCAGTCACCAACACTTTGTTTCAGTTAACGGAGCATGCAAATATTATTAATACAATTTATTTTTTGAGTCCTTTGTCTCAAAATGTTAAAGGTTTCACGTGTGAACCAGGTCTGAATTTCTTCATATTGATGAGCCTAGATGGTGGCGTATATGATAACCTCTTGGTGAGTTTCTTCATCTTTTGGGCAGATTTTTTGCCAACAGTTGATGAGCACTATTATGTGTGACATTTTACTTGGGATCCAAGAGCACCTCATTTTTTAGGACAAGGTCATTCATCAACTACCTTGCCTCTATATTGCGATTACGGCAAGTATACCAATCGTTTCAAGTAATAAAATATGAGTAGAGTATCGTCCCACGAGGATTAATGCACCAAGTACTATTTTCACTATTCCCTTTAATTTGGACAAATCAATTGGTTTGAAAAGTAATATTGAATTAGAATAAAACTACTTTAAGGCAATTGCAATGAAAATCAAGAATATGCAAGAATGCAAGAATTAAGTTTAGAATATTATAGAAGGAAATTGTAGTTAGGAATTATTTCACCTTTGATCCTCCTTCAGTGATTTAATCTAATTTCAATAACAATTATCCTAGATATCTCAGACAATTCGTCTTTTGATTAAATTGTTGGATAAATCCTAAAGTCTTAGTGACTTTAACCCTTTAACCCAATTAGAACCCTGATGTCTTAGTGATCATTTTTCAGATTAAGCATTAAACTTGACAAATTATTAAGTCTACAACTCAAGCAAGCCTATGTCTACATCATGCAAGAATTGATATTTTACCTCTTACCAGGATTAGAATTCCAATATTTCTATTGTTAACCCTAGCCCTTAAATTCCTATAAAAGTGATCAATTCATAAAAGGATATATAATTTCATTCAAGGTAATATAAAAATAACTAAAACAATTTATTAAAGAAATTAATTTAAACTACAAATAGGATTCACGTTGGATCCATAAACCTAACTACAAAAGAAAACTAGCCAGACATAGCTGGCTTAAACAAAATAAAGAAGTAAAAAGAATCCTTTAAGACGAAAGAAAAGAAAGAAGAAGAAGAAGAATCAAATGTCTTCAATCTTCAATTTCTTCGAAATCTTGATCTGCAGCATAAGTCTCCAAGAACTCTCTCAATTTTTTGATCTTCAAAAACTCTCCAGCTAAAGATATTGAATAAGGGTTTATGTTACCTATTTATATGCTTCCAAATCTGATTTAAATCTCCAAGATCTCCTCCTTCAAGGGAAATTCGATTTCAATTAAAACAATCACGTGCTTATGGCGCTGATAGCGCCATTCTCGCGCCACCAGTGCGGAGGAAATATCAATAACCTTTGAACCCCGCGCTACTAGTGCTGAACTCGTGCTAATAACGCGGCAACACTATAACTTGGAGATCTTCTGGTGCTATTAGTGTCAATCTCGCGCTAATAGTGCGGCACTTCTGTGATGAAAAACCATCTGATGCTAATAGCGCCAGTCTCGCTCTTGTAGCGCGAAAGATCTAGCCTTTGCTTTCTTTTGTGCTTATGAATGAGGTCATTTCTTGTACTTTTACCTACAAAATACAAGATATTCAGTGAGAGGAGATCTGAGCATGGTTTATCAACTTTATAATAAATATCAGCCTTTTTACTTTAAGGTAGATTAAATCCTTGCTCTTTTTAGCTTAGAAAACTATATATGTTGGAGGCATATCACTCCACCTCATGAGTATGGTTGATCTCAAAGTTTCCCCCCACTTGGACCTTGAAGACAAGGTTCCTTTTGAAGGGGTGAGTGGTGTTACGAGAAGGGTGTCTCAAAGACTATTGTGGTGTTTAAACAGGTTTAGTAAATGTAGCTATTGTGCACATGATGTTAACGAGGGAGTAGTTAGTTGATATGTTGTTGGTCGATTGGTTAGTTTGTTAAGGATTGATTATGTGTAGGTAAAGGAAGTGTGTATAGCAGATTCTATAAAGATCCAAATGTATATTCATTGTTGGCTTCTGAATAATGAAAATAAATTTTCTCTCTTGTTTGTTAAGCCTTTTTTCTCTGTTCTTGATACAAATATGTATCAGATTGCATGCATAGCTGATTAATTGACAGAAACGAACCGGTTAGGGATTCGGTTCCCGATCCAAACGGTCGGGTCAAGCCGATTTCAATTACCCTTTCACTCTTCTTTCATATCACCCGTGTTTCGGTGTTTGTATAAAGTGATATAATCAAAGTACATGAGTATAAAAGAAAGAGATAAATAAATAGTTAAAATAACTTTATCCAAATTGTTTTAACTTTGTTTTTAAGCTCATAATTTTAAGTTAAAAAAAGTTGTTTGTATACTAAAACTTACGTTCGTAAGTTGAATACTCCTATAACTATGAGAAGGAAAACTCAAGTGACTTAACAGATGTATCCATGGAGTATACTCTTCCACCATTAATAGTACTATTGCTGTATTAAACTTTACTTTTTGTTATAAAAGATATTTGGTATGGTAGTAGTACCAAAAAAATCTCCCTACACACATAAAAGTGTGTGAGACTGATTATTTTTTCTTTCTCTTTTTTTATATGAACTTCATATATTTTTATGTGTGTAAGAGATAATTTTATTTCTTAACATGATAAATATTAAACCCAAAAAAAATATAGCAATTCAAAATGTTCAAATGGAAGCATCGAATGGTTTAAAACTTTTTCTCTTATTAGGAATGTCCTCGGTGGATTATATATGAAAGTTAAAATTGTCAACATCGGACTACCCAAAAAAATTTTGTCAACATCGCTTACCCAAAAAAAAAAAATTGCCAACATCGATAGGCTATGCAGTTCTAGAAAAAATTTGAAGCAAGAAACAACTTGAGTAGTTATTTACACATAACAAAAAAGAATCACTACGCGAAATTTGTGATTTGCTGGCGGTTGATTTAGGTCAATTATAGATAACGCCACTGATTAAGTTTATATAAGGATGAAAACATGAGTTAACACCACAAGAAAAGCGGTCAATTTATATGCTTTAAAAATTTTAATTTTTTTATTATGCAATTAAAAATGAATAGCATCGCTAAAGGACGGAACACTTATTCTCTCGCTCTTCCTCTCTCAAATTCTCAACCCTCTTTCTTCATTCTCAAATTTTCATACAACGCATTAGCCTTTTTTAATTCTGATTTCTTCATTTTTTTTTCTTCTAGGATTCAAATTAATGTTTGATTCTAATTTCTTCATTTCTTCATCTTTCTTTCCTGCTAGGTTTGGATCTGCAGGAAGCTGAGGTGGTGGCCGCGGCACCGGTTAGGGTTGAGTTGCATGAGGCGCGTGGAGAGGCACAGAAGTTGGTTGTGTCGAGGGAGGAACTGATTTCGAAGGGTCAGGAATTGAGTCATAAGCTTCAAAGGGTTCATGTGGATGTGCAACACATTCCTGCTCTCATCTCTGAACTTGATTGTCTCAAACAGGAGTATCAACATTGCAGGTAATCTTTTTCCCCCCCTTTTATTTAGCTTTGGAATGAGGAAGGAACGGTTTCTGTTGTTGCTGTTGTATTTAATCTTTACTCTCTTCTTGTGATATTTGTTCTTCTATCAAAAAGTGAAAAAGAGAGAGGGAAATATCTTATAGTGTTTGTTTGGTTTTGCAGCTCTTTGGTGTTTTTGGTTGGAGTGAAGTGCTTTTTGTTTTTCATGGTGCTTTATTATCCCGACGACTGTTATTATGGGATAAATAATTTTTTTTATGGATTTTCTTTGCTTTCTGTCCTTGGCTTCTTTAAATGATAAGCTTGAGAGAAAAATGAAAAAAAATATGTGAAGGGACAACAATAATGCCTAAGAGATTGTACCAACAATATTTTTGTCCATATTATGCAATTTGGGCACCGTAATCGATTGATTTTGAATGCAAATTTAATTTGGTCAAATTGGGAAGAAGAAATAGAAATGCTATTGTATACATAATATAAAGAGCTTGTCTTTCAGTACTTGAAATGTAAGATCTTCTCATTCCCCTTGCCCGCCTCTATCAGTCTTGAGATCAATGTCTGCAACTACGATCCTTGGGATTTTCCAGGTACCTAACAACACCCAAAATTCACATAATATAAAAGGTTATTTATTTTATTTCAAAAATTTCAAAAAAATATTTGAAATCATAGTATAGACAAAAATGATGTTAGTAACTAATGATGGTGACATTGCAATTTGTCTCTATCAAAAGATTCTTTATTTGCTTTGTTTAAAATCATAGTATAGATAAAGCATTGGAATCTGATTGCTAATTGAAGTTAATATCTGAAGTTAGTATAGTTAAGAGTCTATTAAGTGTTGCTTCAGATGGGAGTCCGTAGGTGAGGGCAAATGTAGCAGTGGGTAGGTGATTAAGTATCTGAATTTATATATTTTTTTAGTGTTTATTGTGAAAAGATTTTATGTTCGTATGATTAATACATGAGAAACTATCTGATGTAAGTAAATCTTTTCAAATTTTGATAAAGCTTTAAATGTCCCTGTTGTCTTTCTCAGTTTCTCTTACTAGCTTTTAGATCATCTCAGGTGTGCTACTCATAGTGGGTTCTTTCTAGCCTGATTCATCTTCGAGTTAGTTGAGTGTGTTTTTGTTCCTTTTTTTCTTCAGATTTTGCAATTTTTTTAATTTATTTATATTCTTTCCTTATCCTTGCGTAATTTTGATATTGTTTCTAAATTTTACTACTTCTTTTTAATATTATAATTTTGTTCTAATTTATCTATTTGTTTCTCCTTGGATGTAGCTAATGCCTCTTCTTCATAGTTTAACTATAGCAGTGCCTTGCGGTTGGTGCGTTCTATGGTGAGTACATTATTTTTTGTAATTTTTCAATTATATAAACTCAAGGATTTTAGTGAGGTCCGTTTTCCTTTCCTTATTGAGGGGCTGAAGCTGTGAATGGTTATTGAGTTACATTACAGTATCTTTGTTTTAGTATTTTGAGAAAGTGGGTTGGGAGTTTGAATAGGAATTTGGGTTAGTGGTCTCTCTTTCTCTTATTGGAGAAGCTAGTATATTCGGTTACTTTGGATGGGTGGGATTTTTTTATAGGAATTTGGGGTAGTAGGATTTTTTTATAAAACCCATCCACGAAGATTGGTTTTTAAGTATATATATATTAATTGAGTAGCTATTGTTGTTTATTAGTCTTGGTGTCCGATAAACTCAGGTCCAGGATGCGTATCAAGATTATAGATTGCATACACCGTTCTTGGCCTTTTGTTAAACAAGTTGTTTTTGGAATATATCACTGCTACAATGAACCATTACAAACTATAATCTAGAACAGTCTTTCTGATCTCTTACAAAAGACAATATTTAGTTAAACCAATCATAGCATCTTTATGACAAAACCATGCTCACTGGCCTTGTTCATCAAAACGAATAAACTAACGAAGGTAGTGGCTAAACAAGCTGAAGAAGGGAAGGTACATTTGCTAAGTTTTTTACACTTGAGATAGTGGACTTGCTGCTGTTTCTTACTAATTTAAGGGGTTTACTTCTCCTTGGAACTTTGATGGGTCTAGCACAGGGCAAGCTCCAGGGGAAGACACTGAAGTCATCCTATAGTATGATGCCCTTCTTGCTCTTATTTGTTTTCTTAATTTTACAAATAAAATTAAAAAATTAAAAAACCAAAAGCCCACAGGCTATTTTCAGGGACCCATTTAGGAGAGGCAGAAATATTCTTGTAAGTTTTTTCATTATGATTAACTGGCTTCTAATTAAGCAAGCATTTATTAATGAGTCATCAAAATCCACTATTGTGGTTCAGCAATTCATTTTATAGTAAAAATCTATAGGTGATATGCGATACTTACACCCCTGCTGGAGAGCCAATTCCAACCAACAATAGGTACCGTGCAGCCAAAGTTTTCAGTCACCCTGAAGTAGTTGCTGAGGAACCATGGTATGCTGAATTTCTGGTTTCCTGCTTTGGTTTTTTTAACCTTTCCTCATACGCTTCCAAAGTTTTTTAAAACCATGGTAGTTTTTTGTATATTCATTTATTTGCAACAGGTTGGCATCAAAGCAGAATGGAGAGCTCATCATGGGCATCTTGTTCTTTTCTTGGGGAACAAGAATACTTATCCTCTTGTCTCTGTTCAAGCTGTAATATTGCCTCCCAATCATTTGAAGATTGAGCTCTCACTAGTACCAGAAACTATACCTCCCCGGGAACAGGTGAGAAACCATTGCTACTGTAAAGTATTTTTTTCTAATTATGTTAGATTTATATATATTTTTCCTCTCATGGTTGCATAGGTGCAATGCCCACTTGAAATCATTAATCTCCACCCGAGCAGGGATGTGGCTGTTCTTGACTTCTTCTACAAGTTTGGTAACGCTATGGTACTTCAATTTAAACCTGTGTTTTATGTTCCTAATTTGACAAATCATTGAGAGATGATGCCCAACACAGTTAATCATGTACTGCATAAAAACAAATGTATGAAAATAAAGAGTTTGGTTAATTGCAACATTATTACTTCCATAAAAACAAATTATCTTGAGAGATGTCTCTAATTAAGTCCAACATGGAATCTTAAACCTTATCATGTTGATTTTGCTTCAAAGTTCAATTGGATAGTGGGAATTATTATCGAAGTTGTGATTTAGTGCAATTTTTTAGTTTATAGAAAACATGTTCCTTATATTAAACTGATCCTTGTTATTGAAGAAATCGAAATATCACAAAAATGATTGTAATAATAAGATTTTGAATTTCAATTGTAAGTTTGGGAAAATAGAGTTAAATTTTCAACGTGCAACAATTATGATCCCTGGTACTCAATGTGTGACTGCATACTCATCTGTGTCATTTCATAGGTCAATGCCAGACTTCGCCTTCCGGCTGTCCTGAATAAATTTCTTCAATCTATATTAGTATCTGTTGTGGAGTTTTTCCCTCAATGAAGATCACTTACTGGACCACCTTTAAAGGTTCAAGAAGTCGTATGCATTCTGAATTATGTACACCTAACATGCTATTAGGTGAAGTTTGTATATTTTCCAATTAGGCTGTGTTAATTTCAGCCAAGTTAAATTCAACCCTGCACATATCTTTCGTTGATTGACTGTCCTGTTTCTGATCATTGCAGTCATGGGTTCATTTTGTTTATTTTGCAGGTTAGAGGTGTTAGACCACTTCAACTGCTTGAATTGGCAAACTTTTTCAATAGTTACTGTTTGACCATTTGCCCAGGGCTTGTATGATATTGAAGTCCCACTTTTTTGCTTTTGTTCATTTTCCTGTTAATTCGTTAACACCTATATTTATTTATAATTTTTTTCTGCTTTCTATATGCCATAGGACCCCAATCCAAACAATCTTGTTGCAACTACAACATTCTATTCAGAAAGTACAAAGGCCATGCTCTGTTTGATAAGTATATATGTTGAACAACATATCTCATTGCAGTTCCTGCTAAGAGTATAATCTAGAATTCTTTAAGTAATCTTTTAAACGAAAATGAGGGGAAATGAAAGAAGCTATTTATCGCCTGCTCCAACTTCAGGATCATAAATGATTATTTTCTTTAACTGTCAGTTTTAGTAAGTACCTACGTGCAGACAGGGATGGAGTGGGGGAACTTTTTCTTTAAAAAGCTGTTATGTTGATTGATTGTCAACACTAAACTGTGATTAAACTCTGGTTTTATTACATTTGCCATGCATTCATTATTGAACTTATGCAATTATTCTGCATTTCTAAAATCATGGAAATGATACAATTGATTATTGAAATTTGAGATAGTTGCTTTAACATTTTATTTAAATGATGTTCAGGTAAGAATTGAAATCGATCCAGCAGACAGAACCCAGCTGCAAATGATAATAGAGCATTTTTGTCATATGCAGAGGAATAGTGCAAGCATGAGAACCTTTAATGGCTAGCAAAGTTGAAAACAAAGTTTTGAATGGCTCAGGTAGCAACTTTAAAGAAGGAAGTAACACATCCATGCCTGAATTTAGAAGGAGCAGGTCTACCCCACGTGGAAAGTTTTTTGGTTTATCTTGAGGATTTCATGTTAAACAAACAGCAACAGTTTTTTTTTAATATAAATTATTTATTTTTGTATAGGAACTACCTCTAATGCTGGAGTTCCATCTCACGTAGTTTTATACAAACTTTTGAGGTCTTGAGGTTAATTTGTGCGACCATTCTCTTGTATTTAAGCATGTTTTGTAATTTAAAACTTCGTTTATCAATATATATTTCTTAAATCATTGAGTTTTCTAAGGTATTTACCATATTTTCCAAAGAAGTTGCCAGTTAAAAAATTATATTAATTGAAACCACCAAAAAAATTAATTAAAAAAAAGGGGCTATCAAAAAAGAAAGAAAAAGAATTACATGATTTAGCGGCGGTTCTAAACCGTCGCTATCAATGAAAAATTATTTATTATTTTTTTTAATTGGTGGCGGTTTCTATACATTCAGCGTCGGTTGTATATTTCGCATCGGTTATTCCGACGGTTGCAGTAAATCGTCGCTAAATTATTCTACGTCGCCAGTTTCTGAGTCGGTTTTCAATTGGCCACTGATTATTTTAGTGGCGGTCCAAACCGTCGCTAAATCCAAAAAAAACCGCCGCTAAATCCCGCTTAATGTAGTGAATAAATTATCAATAAGGGCGACTATTCATTATAAGTTCTAAAAATAAACAATTAACGTTAAACAGTTACCTTATGCTGTAATGTCATTTCAAATTGTCGATCCTTATCATGCGGAGGGTTCTCTAGTCTTATTGACGAAAATAGAACAATAATTAATTATAAAATTCAAATGAAATCATTCCAAACGATTTATAAATCCCAATTGCAAATAAATTAGTTATTTCATTTTGAGTTTTGACTTTCCAATAAATTAATGTCAACATCAAATGTTCCTCTAGCTTTGAAAACGATTCATTCTCGTACAAGGGTTGACCCGTAAATATAGCTATCAAGCACAAGAACCGCAACTTAGAATCAGCAGTATCGGGGAATATTTAGATAGATAGTGAATTGGTAGATATATAAATAAATCTTTTTTTCTTTGAATTTTCTTTTCACTAATTGCACTGAACAACAAACTGAAATAAAATAAAAACATGAGCAAATATTCCAAGTGATACATAACATGAATAGTTGTTTTTATTATACGCATATAGCCATATCCTTGTGTATAAATTCATATTTGTGAACTCACATTTCGTAAGGTACAAAGATTCATATTAGACTCATAAATTACGATATGTAAAGAAATAAGGGGTGCTACATTTGGTGACATTGAAAGGAGATGCTGATTTACCATTTGAAATCAAAGGAACACTCAATTGACGACATTGCACAGTGGGTGGATTGAAACTTTTACTCTTGAACATTCCAACATACTTGAATATAACTTCAAAATCCAAATCCACATCCAAGTCATTGTATATCCCAACACGTGTCTCCTCATTGTACTCACCAAGTTGTTTAGGTTTGAGATTGAATACTTTGTTTCCATCAAACATTGTAGTTTGAAGGAAGCTAGTCTTCTTTTTGCCTTGGTCAAAGGGTGCCAAGCTAATATTATTAGCAAAGTAGTTATGTTTGTACCAAACACTTGCTCTCATCACCCTATAATACACTATGACATTGTTGTTGGGGTTTCTCACTGTGATGTTGAGTTTGAAGTTGTAATATAAGGTGGTGTTGTTGTTGAGGTTGAACTGTGTGAGAGAGGCTTCAGTTACATAGAAATTGAGGTTTGAGGGGGCAATGATTATGAAGAAGAAGATGACAAAAATGATTGATATGAACGAAAGAGCATAGGGTGTCCAAAAGATGCAGCCGAAGTTGAAGTGGAATCTGCAACGCATGGTGAGAGGCTCTATTTGTGAGTGTGTGATAGTTGGTAGGAGAAGCTCAAGCTGTTTGATAGAATATGGTGTAACATGTATGTTTATGCCTATTTGTAGGGGTGTAAACATTTTCTTGAGGCATTGACTTTTGAAGCCAAGAACTATTCAATGGTTTGAGTAAACATGGAAAGTCAAATTTGGTTGTAGAGATAAAGAGCAAAATATTAGATTTGAAGATTTTAGAAATTATTATAATCATTGTACTCCCTTTAAAAAACTATTTGACTTCTTTCTAAAATTATTGGTTTGAGTAATAAAGGTCACAAATTTAACAATAAAAGTTATAGATTTAGTAATAAAAATCTGTAACTTTTATTGTCTAATTAGTAGTTTTTTTTAAACCTAATTTTAGTATTTGACATAAAATTTATAGTTTAAAACAAATATGACAATTTTTTATTTTTATTTTTGGAAAAGAATTACGTACCTTAGTACATCCTAATGTTTTTGTGTTGCTTTACTTCTTTCTTAAAATACTCTTCAAGCTTTGTTCAAATATGACAAATGAAATTCACATGTTTAAATTAAGAACATAAAAATTCAGTTTTGTTATAAGAAAATGGTTATATTTACAAATTTTTTGTTTACAAAGTACATTATGTACTCTTGGATGTACACTAGGTTATATACTATATACTTCCAGGAGTACGTAATGTAATTTGTAAAAGTTTATAAAAAATATTATAAACGGATCATTCCCCTTGTTATAATATATGGAGAAAGTTATACTTATAAACTTTTTGTTTACAAACTCTTATAAATTACATTATATACTACCCCTAATACATAGTGTAGTTTGTAAGAATTTGTTAAAAAAAATATAAATATAACATTTTCCATAATATATATATAACATATATTTTGGAGAAATATGCTTCCAACGGAATTCAAATCCTCTCGATACCTGTAACACCCCATTACCGGACCGGTGTGTTATCATCAAATATGATATTAAGCGCAGTTACAATCACAGTGATCAATTAAAACTACGGATAAACTTTTTCACAAAAACATTGTTGATTTACTTTTTAAAACAAAATCGTACTTAATATAACCAAAACCGTAATTGCAACCATGTAACATTCTCTAAACTGAGACCACTACACTTAACCAATAACTTTAACCTTTTCATTATGTAACAAATGGATATTACAATAACCATTTGGCTAGGTATAGCCGGAGTTATTAAACTCGCAACGTAGTTGACAAAATTGAACTTCAGGAATTGGAGCATCAACATTAATCCTAAACTGACATTGATATACTCATCCAATGGCTCTAAGATTTTACAGGGTTATAGCTCTATGTGTTAGCTTCACATAAATTCAAACCTCACTCAATTTGGAGCTCGATAGCTCGAGTTATGCCGATTTTACTAACCTACATTCGTGTTGAAAACAAGTTGCGTGCTTAAGCGCGCTCTTCGAACATTTATTTTGCCCGGTAGAGCGCTTAGCGCACTCCAATGCGCTTAAGCGCGCACAGGAAGAAGAAATTGGTCATCTACAGGTCTTTAGCACGCTTTAGCGCCATACTGGGTGCTTAAGCGCCCAGAGGCAGAGAAGTTTACTTATTTCTCGCACAAAGCGCGCTTAAGCACTCAGATCAACGCGTAAGCGCCCTCCACCTGGGGCAAACTTGGTTTTCCCTGTTTTTGGTGATTTTCTTCGGGAAGTTTCATTCCCCCTTCATTCTCCAAGGGTCATAACACCTAATTGACAAGGAAAGGCCAACCATGGTCACACACCATGTGGCACCTACATCCCACAATCACTTCACCAAATCATCATGCAAATGAGAATGATAAACATAACTTCATATTCATCAATATATTAAAGTTTCAATTACATCAATGCTCTTCCAAATTTCACATACATGCCAAAGGACTTAGCTACCAAAATAAGCATGATCAAAGCAATTAGCCATATACCAAATACCAATTACTACTACAATGATCATGCACTAAGTCCTCCGAAATACATCATATGGCCTTAAAATAAATACATATAAAACAATTCTAAATGGCATGTAACTCAAAATGTCCAACTATCAAGTACAACCTACTCCTGCTTCTTGCCTTGTTCAGTCTCACCTCTATCAATACCAGAAATGATACCCCACAACATGAGGTGAGATATACAAATATATCACAGTAAACCAGGGATCCTTGGAGATAACTCCACCATAAGGTTCACTTTCGGTGTACACATAATCATAACAGCTTAACACATTCTTATCCATACACATCACATGGACTTCCAAGAGATATCCACGAAGGGTTGTTTCTCTTAGGCTCTTACCACATAGAGATCCACATAGGGCTGTTTCTAAGGGAAGTCCCTAACCTCAATCTAAGAACCTCCAAGAGAGATCCACATAGGGCTGTTTCTCTTGGGCTCTGACCATATGGGGATCCACATAAGGCTGTTTCCAAGGGAAGTTCATACCAATCATCCTCATCATAATACTATCAATCATAACCTCAATCAATATTTACAGTCAAATGTCACCATAACAATTAATAATCAATCCGATCATTAAGAAATCATAACATTTATCAATGCATGAGCATATATTTACTATTATCATTACATATCACACCTATAAACCATTCCTCCTCCATGGAGTATGGTGGATTACTCAAGGGGATCAACCCCAAGATCCGAAGGTTTACCTTGCACTTGAACTTTCCTCAAAGCTTTCCTTTCCTCAATTGAACACAACCACAAGGATTGGTCACTCCACTTGGTCCATTTGCCTCAATCCTATCAATACCAGGGACACCATCAAACATACAACCAACCAAGGCTAATAATGCAAGAAAATCCTTAATTTCAAGTATAGATTTCTTCAAATATCAAAGTATACTAAAATGACAATCTAAACTTATTTCTATCGTTTATTTATTATTCCTAACAACATTTTCAAAGGAATTTAGCCTTAATCTTACTCAAACTCATAAAACCCACAAAACACTAATCATTGTCTTCAACCTCTAGAAAACTCCAGGAAAACTAGGTTGGAGAAGTGGAAACTTACCACAATAGGTGATAAGTCTCCAATTTACTATGTATTAAGGGTCAATATGAGCATGAAATTGATTTAAAAGTAGTTAAAAGTTATGAGAATTATAATTAAATTGTTATTTTATTCTCAATAATATTCTCATAAGATTTCTAATATTTTGCAGTAATTTCAGCTCAATAAAAAGATAAACTGGAGATATCAAGGAGAGTTGCTTTGGATTTCTGAATCATTCAAGATCTTATCAAATCTTTGTTGAATATTTTTAAGTAAAATTTTTCATTAAATAAAAGGGGAAGATTTGAAGGATTTAATCAAAGATATGATTAGAGATTCTAGTGAAGATTCTATTGAAGATATGATCAAGATTTCTAAGCAAGGGTACAAACTCTATAAATAGAGACTCAGACCCCAGAAGAAACAATCTTTGGCTGAAGAGAATTCTTGGAGGCTCACGCTGGAGATCAGGATTCCGACGGAGTTGAAGAACGAAGACCATTGATCCTTCATCTTCTTTTTCTTCTTTTTCTTTATTGTTTTATGACTACTTTTTATTTCTTTAATTGGTTTAAGCCAGCTATGTCTGGCTAGTTTGTTTTTGTAGTTGGGATCACGGACCCAATGTGAATCCTTTATAATTTCTATATTGTTTTTATAAGTTAATTAGTTAGTTTGTTTTATTCTGCCTGTGTTAATTTTTTCATATCCTTGTTAGAACTGATCACTCTAATTATAAGACTTTGAGGGTTAGGACTCACAATAGACATATTGAGGTTTTAATCTAGACAAGGGTATAATAACAATTTGTGCATGACCTAGACACAGGCTTATATAGATTGCAGACTTTTAATTCATTTTCTTAATGCTTAATTCAAGATGGATTACTAAGACATTAGAATTCTGATTGGGTTAAAGGGTTGAAATCACTAAGATATTAGGGTTCAACTATTTTATAGGGAAATAATGAATTGTTTGAGCAAACCAATTAGTTAATTATAAAATACAATATAGGAATATAAGGGAGGATCGGAGGTGAAGTGCATCCTGGCTACAACCTTTTTACAAATTTTTCACCAAGATTTTCTTAACGTTCTTGATACTCTTGCATGCGTTCAAATTTAATTGTTTTTAAATTTTCTGTTTTAAATTTAATTGTTTTAAATTCTGTTTTAAAATCTCAAACTCAATTACTTTCACAATACAAACAAATTTTCTTTTCCAACTTAAGGAGAATAGTTGAATTAATACTTGGTGCATTAATCCTCGAGGGAACGATCTTTACTTATCACTTTTATTACTTGAAACGAACGGTATACTTGCCGATTTCGCAACAATAGGTCACACAACCATGGAATAGGGATCTACTAAGCTCCCATAGATGAAAATATCCTCAAACTCCTCCAATCTCCAAAGAACTCGAAATCTTTGGAGGAAAAAATCTCTCTCCACAAGGCTTCCCACCCAAAATCAAGCTAGGATTTGCAATGAGTGAAGGATTCTCTACGTTTTTGGCTTTGGAATGGATGCATTTGGTTGAGAAATGGGGAAGCTAGGGTTTGCTCCTCAAATGATTTCGATCCTTCTCCCTCTCTCTGTTTCACGCATGGAAGAAGAAGAAATGAGGAAAGTGGGGCTGATTTTTCAACTTACATATGTTAATTAAGTTATTTTAACCGAGTATAAGCTTATCTATCTATTCACCTCCATTCACTTCCAAACTTTACTCTATGGACTAGAATATTTTTCTAGTTATGTTCCTATTTTTACTTTTACCTTTTGGGTAATTTTGTCTACACACATTTTTACCCCATAATTCTCACTGATTGCACTTTTTACCTCGAAGTGCCCTTAACTCATTAATTTTAGCTTCTTACTTAATTCTTCCCAGTTATATATGCTTAATTACTTAATTACAAGTAATTAATTAAATTCTTAAGTTAGGGATATTATAATACCGATTCCTCTTGTCTATAAATAAAATAATGTCAGCTAAAGTTCTATTTTATTTTGTGACTTAATTTATATTAATCTTAAATTAATATAAATTTGTAAAAAAAAGTTGATCTCAATCTATTCGATACAGGATTTGAGACCCAAGCCAGGAAGGATACAAAGGGTCCAACATTTAGGGATGTGTAAAATAACCAAAAAAATTGAACCGAGTCGTGAATTGAACTCAACTGTACTTAAAATAATCGGTTTTGTTTTGCCAAAAAATAAATAATAACCGATTAAAAATAATCAGTTCATAAACCGAATTGGTTTTTGAAACCAGTTCAAGAATCGAACCAAACCAAACTTTTTTCGAACTGAACTGAATTGATTTGTATTACTTTATTTCTTTAATTTTTTAATTATTTTCTTTTCAGAATAAGTTCGACTCGAACCGGTTCCGAACCGAATCGAACAATTTTCGAACTGAACTAAATCGATTTCGAATTGAATCGTTTAAAACAATTCGGTTCGATTTTTAAAAAAATTTGATTCAATTTGATCCATGCACACCCCTACCAACACCTAAGACTTGAGACTGCATACTTTGGTAATTCCGCAAGTATTTACACATGACATGAGTAGCTCAGTCCATTGTGGTTACACAACATCAACAACTCAAGATTCTCTATACATTGGTAATTACACAAGTATTGACACATGACATGAGTAGCTTAGTCCATTGCGGTTACACGACATTAACAACTCAAGATTCTACAACCTCCCTGCACATGCTTCTAGCTACATCTATAAGGTGTAGACTACCAGTAGACATCTTAAAAACGGGATCACTTGCATAATCCACATACGTGCACCAATGAAATTAAGTATCACCATATCAAGGCAACATAAGCAAAACAATTAAAAACTATATAAATAAAGACTTAAAGCCCAATTATGAGCATATTTCCCATCTTGATTGAAGCTTATCCTACACTTATTGACTTGACTATCAGAGTACTTTGCATGTGCCTCCCTCAGTCTCTCAAATCAACTCAGAGATCTAATCTCAAACACTACATCCTGCAGAGCATCTCGCAGAATTGTTAAGGTATCCCTCAAAGATTTCATCTCAAAACACCAATCATGGCAAGACTTAGAGCTCCAGTGAATTAGGATCAGCCATATGCGATCCAACCCAATTGTTATTGGAGTGATCAAAAATTAAATTAACTTATAAAATTATTTACTTTGTTAGATTTTATAGAATTTTTAATTTAAATTTTTTTGAACAAATCCTGATAATTTAAAACACTTTTTATTAAATTTATGTAAGTAGCTAAGTTCATTAAGATAAAATTTTAAAATTATAAAGAATCATTAATGAATTTTAAACTACTAAAATTTATATTATAAAATTCAAAAAATAAAAGCCCTACATATTAACCTAATAAAAAAAGGGGGAATGGTCCATTTACAAAAAAAAAATAATAAATTTTTGCAAATTATACTGTGTACTCTCGGAAGTACATAGTGTACCTAGTATACTTACGGGAGTACATAGTGTAATTTGTAAGAGTTTGTAAACAAAAAGTTTGTAAATAGAACCATGGATTTAATGTTTCTATAGTGAATATGGATAAGTTATCGACATTCGCTCCCAAAATGACGTCGTTTTGAGTTAAAAAATTAAAAAATTATAATAAAAAAGACTATTATAACCCTCAAATAAATAATAATTACAAAAATACCTTGAGTTTTGCCTCAAAACGACGTCGTTTTTGGCTAAATGTAGATAAGTTATCTACATTGACCGTAGAAAAAACAAACCCTATAACCATCCCAATAAAAAAATTGTTGTATACCCCAAAATAAAAACATTTCTTCCATATTTCGTAGTTTACATCTTTTATAGACTATGAGTTTGATTTTATTTCCTATCCATATATAAAAATATGTGGGACTGATATGGGCATATGTAAAGCGAAAAGAAAGAAAAAGAAAATATGAGCCTCACGCACTTTTATAAATGTACAGGAGATAAAATTATTTCTAATAATATGAGAAATATTAATCCTCACTATAAAATAAAAATAAAGAGAAAAAAAGGAATAAGAAAATATGATTCTCTCGTATATTTATAGGGTAAAAGATTTATCTGGTCAATGAAGATAAATTATCTATGGTGAGCTCAAAATAACATCGTTTTGTGGCTGAAATCAAAGTGTTTTTTGTAATTCTAATTTATTGCAGGTTATATTAATTTTTATTATTATAATTTTTTAATCTTAAAATTCTAAAATAATGTCATTTTAAGTTCATTGAGAAGAATTTTTTTTTTTTTTCATTTTTATATATGTATATCTCATATAAGATACGATACATCAATCCCTTGATTTTAATATGCAAAAAAAATATATATATATATATATAAAATTATAAAATTACTTGAACCCTTCTAAAACCCTTATATTCCCATTAATCGTTCATTATCAGCAACTTAGTTTTCTCTTCTCTTGTGAATATGATGTTGTATCAAATTCCTTCTCGTGCATTTCAGAACCAAAACCTATTATCCATGCCATTGATTCACACACCACCAACCTGCTATGCTAACCTCGACCCACTCACCAATTATTCCTTTCCCTCCAATGCATCATCTTCCACTGTTACTTTTGCTACCTTTGGATTCAGTGTCACTGGCACCAGGTTTATGCACAAAATGGGTCATACCCACAACCCAAGTTTTGTTCCTTCCACTGCCAGGAATCGGTCGCGTGCTTCAGTAATCAGAGCTAAAGCGGGAACCGATTACTATTCCACCTTGAATGTTAGCAGCAATGCTACGCTGCAAGAAATCAAGAGCTCCTATCGGAAACTAGCTCGCAAGGTTCCATTTTTTTATTTTTTATTTTTTACTGGGTTCTGGAATTTTTCGTGTATTTTGATGAATTTAGTGGTAATTTTAATGGGTAATGTTTGGTTTCTGTGGAAATGGAGCAAAAGGAGGGAAATTGGAATCTGGGGTGTCAGGTTTCTAGGTCATTTCTGTGGAATTTATGCTTAACATTTTTCTTTTCAAGTTAATTTCTAGCTTCTCGATGTCAATGATCTGCAAAAATTGCAGATGAAGTCTTTTTTTCCCTATATTTCAAGGGGTATGCTTGGTTGAGTGGAAAATGATAAGATGAAAAAATTGTAATGAAAATCACTTTATAGTTTGAACTTTGAACTATGAGGCATAGCTTTGTCTGAAAATCGATTTCATTTGGCTTCTATTTTCTACTTACCATTTTCAAACCTACTCTCAACCAATTAGACCTTTTTGGCATGAAGATGACGAAGCATCCTTTTTGTAAGATGTAGGCATGTAGCTTTCTGAGAATCCTTTTATTGGTTTTTCTGTTCTTTTTGTAGCCAAAATATGTTTCCTTAAGAAACTACTATCTTCATCTCAACTATGTTTGCTATCTTGTCTTAGCCTATAGTAGTTTGTAATATACAACTTCGGGTCTTGTTTGTTAGTTATTGAACCATTCATGTGTCTTTACCCAACAACTTTATATGAGAATGTTGGTTCATGACATGTTATTAGAGCTTCTATGACCATGTGGTCTAGAATTCAAATTCAATCCTTGTTGTCCCCATTCTTCTAAATAATAGTTAAATTTCAGCACAATCCACACTTCAAGACCAAAAGGCTTTTGCATGAGGGGACATGTTAGATATAAAACCATTAACATGCCTTTACCAAACAATTTAACTTTTGGAAAAGTTTGTTCACAATAGTGTTTTTATTTTTGGGATCAGTACCATCCAGATATGAACAAAAGCCCTGGGGCAGAGGAGAAGTTCAAGGAGATAAGTGCTGCATATGAGGTAATTCTTCTTCCCCCTAGAATGATACTTTTTCTATTGTCAGCAACATATGCTCTGGCAGGACATATTTTGGAATCATTTAAGGGGCTTCTTCTACATTCTTGGCACCATGCATAATCTTATTTTATCTTCTTTTTTACTATTGTATTTGCTTATGATCTGAGCATTGGCATTGTAATCTTTTCTCTGTTGGATATAAGGATGGATTAGAGTAATTTATGGATAATTGTATTACTTCGTGGATGATAACTGCTTATGTACTATATGTGTATCTGTCCCATTTTATTCACATGGTGACAAAGCATGCGTATAGGTCCTATCAGATGATGAGAAAAGATCTTTATATGATCGCTTTGGTGAGTCAGGTCTACAAGGAGAAAACGGAGTGTCAGCCAGTGCTTCAGGGGTATGTGTATATTCCAATCATCTGCTTTCTGCAATGTCAAAATGAAATAAAGACTCTTTGATATGATGATATAGTTCTGCGGAATTATCATCTGTTTCTTTCTTTTCTTTTCTAGCCTCAACACTTCTTATTTTATTTTACTGCTGATGCCTTTTGAAATGATCAGGTTGATCCTTTTGACTTATTCGATGCATTCTTTGGTCGTTCGGATGGACTATTTGGAGATAGTGATGGAGGGGGCATCAACTTCGATTTGAGAAATAATAGAAACCATGTTCATGATGTTCGGTAACTATCTTCACAATTTGATTTTGTCTCTTGTTACAGGGATAGGCAGTTGACCGCAGCATACGCATATGCTTACTATGACTAATTTCTTTGAGAATTAACTGAATGATTATAGGATACTGCCTTAATGACTGTGAGTTGTGAAGAGTTTTTTTTCTCTCTCTCTCTCCTGCCCAAAGGAATTTTTTTTACATGTGTGTAAAAAGAAGAAAATTATCTAACAACAGATAAAAGAACTCCAGGGAGGAGAATAAGGTAAGATCTAGAAACAAAATTAAATAAACAAAGAAGAAAGGAGAACTAAAACAATGAAGCTCTCCAATCTCTTTGAATGATAATTGATACCTATAAAAGACCATGAGCCAAGCACCAAAACGCAGCCAGAGGAACTTATCTGCTGTGTAATAAATTTGCAAGAAAGCATATCAAGTCTACGAAGTTTTACTATTTCTACCATAACAATCAATAACTCAATCACTGAAAGAGCCTCAATAGTTGCAAGAAAAAAACATGTTAACCAGTAAGTGTAAGCACTAAATAGTGGTTACCTATATTCCAAACCTCCATATGATGCATGAACAAGTAGTGGTTTTGTGTATCTGAATTACTAAATCTCCTGATACAGATTCCAACAGAGTTTTGTGGGGTGTACTATTCTCTAACAGGTTACTAGTGTTGATCTTATTATGGAATATGGATTATGGGCCAGGGAAAAAACTTTAGCATTCACTGAGGCCTCAGAAAGAGGAAAATGAGTTGCAGTCAGAATAAAAATAACATAATTGAGAAGAGAATTACAGCGGAGGGATGGAACTCATCCAAAAGTCGGACTCTACTCTAAAATATGGTTTACTAGAGAAAAAAATTACGAAAGAAACAAAATGATGACAGAAGAGGATACTGTTATACATAATTACATACTCATCTTGTATGTGTCTTGTTTCACTTTGTTGTGCTGTTCTTTGAATTAATTACACTTTACTCTAGAACGAAGGAATAAAAGCAAGAATAAGAATGTTCTTTTTATTATGTTTATGCTCAATTCAATTTGTTAAATAGAGATTATTTTAACCATCTATTAGAAACAAGTTGTCAGTGAAAGACCCAGTATGATTTTAGTCTAGTATATTATGAGTTTATGAGAGGGCAAGCCTTGGATTAGCGGTAAGGTTGTTCCTTTGCGACCAGAAAGTCACAAGTTCGAATTTGGGAACAGTTTCTTTGCAAAATAGTTCAAGGATAAGGTTATGTACAATCGACTCTTATCTCTACCCTCACAGAGTTGTGGAGTCTTATGCACCGGGATTTGCCCTTTGCCCTTTTATATCATGAATTTATGATATACACCTAATTTGATTGATATATGGATACTTAGTGAATTATCAGAATCTTTACATATTGTGCATTAAACCATTAATGCATTAAACCATTAATGCATTAAGCTAGAATTCACTAAGAAGCAAGAATATAGCCAGAGTTGCTCTTCGCCTCCAGAAGATATTTATGCATGTTATTTCAAATACCTGTGTGTAAAATGCCAACAAAATTGAATAAAATTTATGGCATTAACTTTATTTTATTCTATGATGTAGGTATGACCTTCATTTGAGCTTTGAAGAATCAATTTTTGGAGGAAAGAGGGAGATTGAAGTTTCTTGTTTTCAGACCTGTAATGGTTGTGAGGGTACAGGCGCTAAATCAAAGAATTGCATTAAACAATGCGCAAATTGTGGTGGCAGAGGAGGAGAAATGAAAAGTCAGAGAACACCCTTTGGAGTGATGTCTCAAGTAATTTAACTTAAAAAGATTTTATCAGTTAATGACTATATTGCCAATTATACCTAAATTACCTGAGTAACAAGGAGATATTTATATCATGTGATATTCAGGTTTCTACCTGCTCTAAGTGTGGTGGTCTTGGCAAGACAATCACTGATCACTGTCGAATGTGTGATGGCAGTGGTAAGGTGGAATCGAAACGAACAATGAAAGTGGTCATTCCTCCTGGCATCAGTGATGGAGACACAATGCAAATTCGAGGAGAAGGGAATTTTGATGAGAAGAGGTTAGCAGCTTGCCAATGGATGTTTTGCTTCCATCTATAGACCCCAATAGGATAATTGCTTGTTTGATTACTTAAAGCTTTGCTTAGAAAATTTGAACTATAGAATGTAACTGCAATACATGAACGTGCAGGATGTTTAAATTCTTTTGCTTAACATTGACTTGATTATACTGCGACCTCGGGGGTGAAATATAGTTGGGTATAATAAAAGGAAAATAGTTGTAACATAGACTGCAACGTAGAGCTTCTTCACCTTGTTTTTTATTAATTAAGTAAATATGAAAATTTTTCTACATATGGATGGTCAAGTTGCCAGGACAAATTTATGGTTTTCAGCTAATGCACCAAGTACCATGAGGTCACCATTCAAGGACCCAAAGATTTCCTATTATCAATATGAAGAACTGCCCCATTTCATTCCTTTATCATTAACTATCTATTTTACTGCTAAGTTAACAACCTGTGCTTAATACCATGATTATTTATTGATGACAAATTAGCGCAAAAGTGATATTACTTAATCTGAGACCCAAGAGAACTTGTTTATAAATAAAATTGGGTCTCATTTTCAAGATACTATTGATTTGCAACCAGAAGCAGAAATGTATTCATAAGCACTATGAATTCAACTCATCTAAGTGCTAAATAATAATTTGGTGCATTTTTCAGGCATATTACTGGGGATCTTTTTGTTGTTCTCCATGTAGATAAAAAACAAGGAATTTGGAGAGAGGGTCTTCATTTGTACTCAAAGATTAACATTGACTTCACAGATGCAATACTGGGGTCTGTTAAAAAGGTAATATTAGTTAACCCAAAAAAACAAGTAGCATTGGTGGTACAAAATGTAGAAGCATTGTGATCTAGATATAAAACCATCTCATGTGCTTTCACCCAATAGCTTCAGCTTTTGGGAGAGTTGGGTCATGACAAATAATTGTAAATCATCCATGTGGTTATGGACACACATGGTCATGATTCGATAGGCATTTTTGGTGATTTCCAATAGTATATTCCCAATATTTTATGTTTGCAGATTCTTTTCTAACACAGAGAAGCCCATGATATTTATCCAATTTCTTATATGCGCTATATAGGCAGCACATATAAAGTTTAATCATTGTAGACTACCCAAAAAAAAAAAGTTTAATCGTTGTCTATGTCTTTTCCCATAATTTGGTTCTTCAACCATTCATAATATTAAGGAATGTCCTGCGGCTTTGCCTTTGAAGGTTTTTTTTACTTCAAACTTTGGTAACTTCAGGTAGAAACTGTTGAAGGTTTAAGGGATCTCCAAATTCCTTCCGGGATTCAGCCTGGAGATTCAGTGAAGTTGTCACGTTTGGGAGTTCCAGACATGAATAAACCATCTACTCGAGGGGATCATTACTTCATTGTGAATGTTCTCATTCCTAAAAATATCAGGTCTGTATTTTTCTTACCATCTTTTCTTCTTTCTAATATACCTAGAGAAACAGTTTATCATTGATTGTCTAGTTTAAGAGTTTCACGAGTATTGGAAACTTGTGAGTTTTGTGGGAGCTTCTGTGTAGAATACTTGTGTACTTTGATTGCGGTTCCCAAGAGCATCAATTTTAAGAAAATATTTTATTTACGTACTACTAGTTAAAAACCTGAGCCTTTATTGCCCTTTATACAGATTGTATTTAATGTTGCTGTTGGAGAACACATTATTCCTTGTCTATAGTCCCAGCAGTTGCTATTAGAATTTGAGTTTTCACTTAGCAGTAATCATTCACCTTGAAAGACGTCATGGGTTCTCTGAATAGAACTGCTGAGTTTGAATTTCCTTACATGGCAAAAGTTGGTTTAGTATCTTGAGTAACATATTGCTTCTCAGTTTACAATCTACCATATGCATGATGACTTCCTGATAAATGAATACTTTGTTACCTATTTATCCTGAAGTTTCTTATGGTTGTGATTTCTTTTCATTAACCTCAAATCCTGCTTGTTCTAGTGGCACCGAACGTGTACTTGTTGAGCAGTTAGCTTCGCTAAGAGCATCTAGCAAAGGCAATTCAGTGTCTTCTAATGACATTGGTAATAGTTCATTTTACTCAGATACTTTTGGATTAAAGTATAATAGGTTAAATTACGCTAACATAAATGAAAAAATAAAGAATATTCAGGATTTTTTGCGACTGTTCTTTCCAGGGAGACGTAAAGGAAAATTTAATGAATTCATAAAGAGGCATCCAAAAGATGAAGCTTCAAGCAAGGGAATAAAAAATGTTGGTTCTCTATGGAGATCAATCAAGAACTTCTTAAGGTATGTCTCGGTAGAGCTGTGCTAGATATGTGCTAATTGTTATTGAATATAAACAATCATGAATAGTTTCACATGAATGTTTAGAATTGCACTATTTTAGCAAGTAATTACACAACAGTTTCTTCTCTAGAACAAAGCAAGAAGGCTATACCATCATTCAGAATTACATGACATTAAGATTCTTGAAGTTCTAAAACTATCTTTTAAGCAGAAACCATTCATGAATAATGTAGATAAGACACTTGCCCTCTTGATGTGCAGGGGAGGACATTCTGAAGAAAGGTTTGCTTCAATTAGCCTGGATACATCAGTGTCATTGTGGAGATTTGGCCACGAAAATCATTCAGTCTCAAATTCCTTTTTTGTTGTTTTCATTATAACTTGGATTTTTGCGTCTATAGCAAAATCTGAGTACTCGTTATTTCAGAAAAGAACCCAGTCCTTCATAAATAGAACACACGGTGAAAAAAATTAAGGGTATGCTTAGCTTGGTAAGAAAAGTGGAAAATAAGAAGGGGAGTGAAGGTGGAATGGGATGGAAAGGTTTTTATTTTCACTGCTTGGTGCTTGGTAGAGGATGTATTGGCATAAAGTGGTTGAAAAATCAATTTTTGGCTTATTTTCTAGCTATAAGATACCAATTGAGAGAGTAGAGTGAAAACGAGTTCCACTCCAGTCCACTTTGAAAGGCCCCAGATTTTTGTTATACCGAGCAAGTGTTAGTGATTTCCTTCCAAAATTACCACCTGTCTACATCTAGCTCAAGTACACCCTAAAACATTCTGTTTGAGCTAAGATGAGTGAGTACAACTCACCTTCTTTTATGCTCTTACCTCACCACATGGTAGACTGGGCACGATTATTCATTTGAGCTGTTTGCTCCAATGTGAGGAACTATGTTGAGGATTAAATTGTAATCTCTAACAATCTTTGGCGGCTTATGTTGAGACATATTCCTGTCTTCTACTTTTAAGATGAGAATCCTGAACATTTGTAAAGTTGCTAGAGAAAGTGAAGAGATAGAGTTATTTGTTGTGAAGTTTTCAAATATGATGTTTGTTCCCATTGCTATCATATTTCCCCTGAACTGAATTTGTTGGGGGAAGACTTGCTATGACAAAAAACTAAAAAAATAAATAAATAAATCACTCTCTATTAAACTCCGACTAAAGAGGGTGGGGCGAGAGTAATTCTTGTACGCAGCCTTACCCTTGCACGTTTTCAAAGAGGTTATTTTCTCATGAACAACAGCAATGTATTTATCATGTTAATTATAAGTGCATATATGGTTGACTCTTATTTTTTCTGATCGAAGTATTAAGATTGGAGAAATCTGCATAAGCAATTGAAGGCAGCACAAAAAATGTGATTTTGGTGTCCAACTAGTAAGGCAAAAATGAAAACTACCTTAAATAAGTGGTAGTTAGTAGTTACTACTACTAATAAGGAACATTTCCAACTCATCATTTGCTTGTGAAGAATATGCAATCCATGCTAAATATGGTTGAGGTGTTCCCCTCCCCCTCCCCTCCTGGACATTTTATTTTATTCATGTTAAGAGACCATGTGTCATGCATTGATGGGAAATGGCATATTGAACTTGCAAATGTAATGCAATGGTTACAAAGAAGCTATAATTTCTGTTGTTTTCGTGTGAAAATTGAAACTGGATAAACTCTTTATGGAAGTAATCGAAGTGATGGTTTTAAGTCTCATTCATGATAATGCCGTATAAAACGAAATTGATCTTTCTCGGACCCTTGCTGCAAAACTATAAATTTCTCATGGGATTTAGCAAAAGTTGAGTCTTTATTGATCTTAAATATTTCAGTGAGATGTTATATGACCATGGTTGAGAAAAAAGTTGCGGTTTTGATGAGTACTTTGATAATCTAAAATAAAATATACACAAGTAATCAGGGTGGTTCTATTATCTCTGACCTAACCCAGGTTTCTTTACAATCTGGCACATGTATGTTGGCAAGCATCTAATGGCCTCTGGTCTACAAGGTGTTGTGGTACACAACTCATTATTAAATAATGGTTTGGCCATGTCCTATGCTTAACTTTCCTTGAAATATAAGCTGCATCTGAATCTGTCCACACAAAACTTGTTAGTATTCTAGTATCTTTGTGCATTTGACAATATAGTATCAATATATGAGTCCTGAAGAAAATCTCCATTAATAATTGCTGTGTGAACCAAGCTGTTTAACAAATGGAATCACTGGCTCTAACATGAAGAAATCATCAAAGCAGAAAAAGCTTAGATGGCCAGATAACGGTTGAACAAGTCCAAATGCAATGGTTTCCACCTCAATTGATATGAGTCAGATACGGCTTAAAGTCTTCAACCCCATTTGTTGGCTCAAAAGCTACAACTTTGTCATTTCTTGCAATCATTAGGAACCTTCACCAAATTACCAATTTTTTAGCACAAGTGGTGGTGGCATGTTACTTTTCATATTTTTATTTCATCTATGTGTTCTGTAAATATAAGAGACTTATCAATTATATATATAAGCTGGCAAGTGATCAACCAAAAAGTAATTCTCCACTCTTCTTTTCTTTTTTTAATAATTCTCCACTCTTTGTTCCTATCTCACCATTATTCATCCAATTTCTTGTCTACCTGTTTTGTTCCTATTCCTTGACTGTAGGCTTATGTGAGAAATCCGAAATTATATATATATATATATTTGTAAAGTATACTACAAATTTAAGTCTATAACACTAAAGAATTAAGTCTGTTTCAATAAATTCAAAATTGTAAGAGAAATTGGTTGTTTAGATTTTTTATTTTAAATTTAATATATTAACTAATAAGAAAATGACTACAAAGTAAAATTATATACATTATTAAGGATAATTTTATAATTTTACGAGCATAGTAGCCTCAGTCCTCTCTCCGCATCTATTTTTGAGGTGTTTTTTATTCTCGTTCATTTTACTGTGAAAATAATAATAATAATAATAATAATAATGATGATAAATTATCCAAATTTGAGATCCCCAATGAAAGAGTTTAATCCGTAAATCCTAAAGTAAAGAGGAATTACAGGATCAGGAGGTACGTGGCCCATAGGTTATTTATGGTGAGTCCAAATCCAATTCCCATTATCAGGTCACATTAAGAAATAATCTGGCATCATTTTTCTATTGAAAAAATTGTGTGTCATTTTAAAAGATGTAAAGTTATATTATTTTAAGTGAGAGAAAAAGATAGATCATGGAAAGGAAGAGTGGACAAACAAAATTGTGAGTCTCACCTTTTTGTGAGAGTAAAATGACACAAATTATATCATTTAGAAGCACAAATACTTTTCCCATTTTCTATTGGTCTTTACGTAATCAAATGTAATGATATTTTGCATGTTATATGATCCGATCGGATTTCATTTCAATTCAAGTTGAAATTTCAAACCGCTTTAATGATTCCAATGCCAAAAACCATGTTCAATCATATCAAAACCGATAGTTTCTGTTTCTCCAGTAAGCTAAAATATGGATATAGCTGTGTCAAATATAAATTCAGTTGTCAACTTTTATATTTTGTTAATTTCAATTTGTATGTACGACTTAAAATTATTTATAATTATGAAAATTAGTTAAAGAGAAATAAAAAAATACTTCAAATTTGTAATGCTCATTCTCTTTCAATTTATCGTATATAATTTGTGTTGTTTATTTTTAATGTATTTATAACATCATTTCGAAAATTAATTAGTTATATCATAAATCATTCTCTTTGTTAATTATCTGATCAAATTAGTCTTTAAAATTTTATTATTTTGTAAAAGTTTTAAGAGTTGCTGTTCTAGAATCCCTTGTGCAATATTTCATTACTAATGGGCAGATTATACCCAATAAGAATGTTGTGTTTTTTTAATGAGAGAAACGGGGTTCGAATCCTGAGAAAAAAATTTAGATCAAAATTGGATAATTATTATGTCGCTTGGGAGTTGGGATTGGTGATTAGTCTTATATCTATGCGTCTTTTTTCCGCCTGGGTTATGAGATATGTAACAAAATCTAATTCGCTTCAAAGAAATAATTAAAATCATGGAATGGAATGAAAAAATAAATAATAATAATAATAATTCCTATTACACATTAACTTATATGTGATAAAACATCCAATAATTTTCACAATAACACTAATCAAAACAAGGAAGGGATGAAACTCAAACCTAATTTTTAACTTCTTATGTCTAACTTATATTGCCATTAGTTTGGTGGGCAGTGATGTTTACTTTAAAATAAAATAAAATAAATAATTGCTTAATAGGAACATTTGCTTGCTAGAGTTACAAAATAAGTGTCGTTTATCAATGTCAAGTAAACATGTGTCGTTACAAAATAAGTTGTACAATTGTGGCTAAAAATTAAAATAAATAATTTCTTAATAAGAACATTTGCTTGCTAAAGTTACAAAATAAGTGTCGTTTATCAATGTAAAGTAAACAATAGATAACTGCCGTTCTATGCTTCTGCAATATGCACACGTTAATCTCCCCAATAGGCCAACACTTTCTTTTCTTGTAAACCACATCCTTCCCCATAAGAGGAGGCAATAACAGTTCAAGTGTCACTTCACTTATTTTACAATCTTCGTATCTTACTAACACCCATCAATTATTAAATCAAACTCCTGCAAATAACCACAAATCTTTGGAGTGATTAAGAAGACAATGCTTTCTTAAGATCAACCACCATATCTAATTACAAGTTTTCTTAACAAAAGGAGATAGAAGAAACTTCTATCCATGGAGCACAAGAAATATGAAATGTAGTTGGCCTCCCTGACTAATATAAATAAGGTATGCAACCCAAAATTGTTTGAGAGCTTTGAAACTTGGGTTTAATTAAGCGGTTGAAAAAGTAGGTCTAGGTGAGTTATATTGGTCATCACATGGGTAACCAAATAGAAAGTTATTGCCTTATCTTTTCTTTGTGATCTAAAGTGTGTGTAGAAAAGCATCCAAGACTAGCTTTCCAACCACATAGTCATTAAAAACAGCTAAGTTTGTGTTGATGTTGCACTTGTGTGTTGTTACTATCAAACCCTTAAGAAAGTCTACAAAAAAATCCCACCTACACTTTCCTTTCTATTTTTGATTTTTCATTCTAGCTTCAACCCTTTGAAATGGCTTGTAGTGTAGGTTACATAGTTTTCCTTTTTCTATGATCTCATTGCTCATTTGCTTTCTAAACTTGAAGTTATTATTAATGCTGTGAAATGGTCGTTGTTTGTTGGATGGTCTTACATCTATCTTCTTATAATGACTAATCAATTATTTATAACGTCTAAAATTTCTACACCAACTATAGATATACCTCATATATATATATATATATATATATATATATATATATAGGAGAGAGATCATTTGACTCAAGAGTAAGACTTATAAGTCTTACTCTCCATCTTAATCGTTGATTTTCGTCCATCCAACGGTTATAATTTAGGAAGTTATATTAATTAATTAATTATTAATTATACTATTATTGACAACCGTTGATTTCCGTCCATCAACGGCTGGGATTTGGAGTAAGACTTAAAAGTCTTACTCTGGAGTAAGACATCAGTGTCAAATTTGAAGTTTGACACCTTATCTAAGAGCCGTTAGATCAAAAAAGATCAACAACTCTGATTTGTAAATATGTGACACCATTAATCTTTTTTTATCTAACGGTTATCAGATGAGGTGTCAAACTTCAAATTTGACATCGGTGTTAAAGGATCCTACCTTATATATATATATATATAAGGGTTCGCTTTTTCTGCAGTTACTGCAGATAAGTTATCTGCAGTAAGCCCAATACGACGTCGTTTTGGACGGAAATCATGATTTTTTTGTAATTTTAATTTATTTCAAGGTTATAATAGTCTTTATAATTATAATTTTTAAATATTTCAATCTCAAAACGACTTTGTTTTGAGAGTAAATGCAGATAATTTATCTGCAGTAATTACAGAAATATTTTGCTATATATATAAAAGTTAAGATTATTTTACATCGGTATAAGTTACACTCTCAATTGATACTATTTATATTTAAGAGTTCTGATTTAATAAATATTTGAGCCGTTAAATACAAACAAATTAATGATCTAGATTTGGTGTAAAACTTCTTATTCTTATGCCGGTATAAGAATAATTTTTCCCCCATATATATATATATATATATATATATATATATATATATATATATATATATATATATATATGAGATAGGATCCTTTAACACCGGTGTTAAACTAAAAAGTTTAGAGTTTAGGGTTTATCCTTTGACACCAAATCTTAACTATTGATTTCTATATATCTGACAGTTATAATTTATTAAAATTAATAATTAATTAATAAGTATGACTGAATAAATTATAACCGTTATAATCACACTGATGTCAAAGGATATTTCCTCCATATATAATATATATATATATATATATATATATATATATATATATATATTAGAAAAACACTTATTGCTGCAGAAATGTTCCCCTCATGTGACAAACCTATCAACATTTTCTATTTATTTTTTAAAACATGGTGGGCCCCACCATCTTTTTGGGTCAGCGGGAGAAGTTGTGGAGTAACAGCAGAGATACAAACCTCATATATATATATATATACACACACACACACACACACACAAAATTGGGTGTCCAATCACTAGATATAAGGTTTTGTCTAGTCCCAATCACTAGATATAAGGTTTTGTCCAGTCACCACATTATAACTATGTACTTCGGGAAATACATAGTTGTATTTTTTTTCTCCCTCTTTATAAACTTGTCTGCTGACGTAGAAAGTGAAAAAAAATGTAATTTTAATATTATAATTATTTATTCCTCAAAGTACATAGTTATAATGCAGTGACTGAACAAAACTATATATCCAGTGAATGAACACCAGATGGACCCATACATGTGTGTGTGTGTGTTAGCACGCGCGCGCGAGCGCTCGCTTTTGGGTCTGTTTAGTGTAATATATAAGACTTGATAGTATAAGTTTATATTTTTAGTTGTTTGGTATAATATATATATGTGTGTGTGTTAGCACGCGCGCGCGAGCGCTCACTTTTGGGTCTGTTTAGTGTAAGACTTGATAATATAAGCTTATATTTTTAGTTGTTTGGTATGACTATCGTATAGTACAAACTTATATAGTAGAATCTCTTAATACGTCAAAATGATGTATAACTTAATCAGACCTAAGGAGATGGGATTAAGCCTGATAAGGAATTAATATATTAACATTGTTGACCAATGCAATTTTAAAGAGTTAATATCTTATTTTAATATTAATATATTAAAATAAAAATAATTTTTTTAATATATTAATTTTAAAATATTGGATATTTTTATTTTTATAAAAATTAATATATTTTTTAGACACATTGATCAATATATTTTTATAAAAATTAATATCATATTACATATTTGAAAAAATTATATAAATTCTTTATTAAAAGATATTTTTATCAGAAATATTTATTTTTGATAATGATAAATATCAAAAATATTTATTTTTGATAATAATAAATAGTGCATTAACAAAATTGGATGATATCATATCAAATACTAGATAGTAATAAAATTTAATCAAATCTTATACAATCAAATTTTATACTATCATGTATTATACTATCAAGCATTAAATTTTAGAATTATCATATCAAAATTGTGAAATTTTCGCTAATACCAAAATTTTTGGGAAGAAAGAATTATAACGTTACGTGTGTCTCATAAGTCATAACTAACATTTATTTGGCAAAGTTCATCTTTCGATGGAACATAATTTATGTAAGGATGACAAATTTTACTCTACAAGTTGGTGATATCGAGAGTCAAAACGGTACAATATATTGGTATAACTATAACTTTTGCAAACATCCACCGAATTTTTAATGTGTTCTTTGTCTTATCGGATTGCTCATTTTCCTAGGCGATGCTAATAAGATGCATTGTTTTCTTTTTTCCCAGAAAAAAGTGTAAACAACATAGATATTGTGACCACGCAATTTTTTTTATTTTTAAATTGTTCCCTAATATTAGTATATTTTCATTTCCATTCTTGCTATCGTTCCTTTCACACATTGATCCAAGTGAAATAGGACTTAAGTCCCTTAAGTATAAGTAATTGATATATACAGAAACAATATTATATTTAGACAGATTTTTAGTTAAAATGATTATGGAAAATAGTATATATATCGAGAAAACAATTTTTAGTGAAAAAAAATACATAGCATGCATGTTATGGAACGATTAATCATATCAATTAATAAAAAAAAAAAGATAAAAAAAATATATTTGAAATAGTGTCGTCTAAATCAGGATATCTCTGTTGGGGTTTCTATTTGTCATTTAATATGACACAACAAATTTTCCTACACACACAATATTTTGTGAGGCTCACATTTTTTGAAGAAAAAAGAAAAAAAGAAAATTATGACACGCAAAACAAATCTCTATAATATTACACAATTACTTTTCCTATACCATAACTCTTATAAAAGTCATCTATGTTATATGTCAAAATTATAAAAATTGCAGCCCACGAAGCAGATAGAGAGATATTTCCTCCATTTTGTTTTTCGTATGTAATAACTTAAATTTAATATTTTATGTAATTAATAGCAAAGTGGTAGACAAGTAGGGGAAATCCTGATTTGAGATATATACTTATTTTTATTTATTTTTTGGTAAATAAGATATATACTTATTAATTGATGAAATTGGTCAAGCATGAACTCTTTCTTTCTTTTTTCTTCATTTTAAAAAATAGAGGAAGGATTCGTTTACAAATTTTTTTAAATTTTTTTTACAAATTACACTATATTCTCCCGAGAAAATATAGTGTAACTAGTGTTCTCCCGAGAGAACATAATATAGTTTGTAAGAGTTTATAAAAAAAAAAATTATAAATATAAACTGTCCCTAAACAAAAATAATACTAAGTTTGACTGATTCAATTTATTTATTGATGAACGTTAAAAAATCACAAATTGGGGGAATGCACAGCTGTTGGAATTAATTAGCAATTCCTAACTTTAACACAACCTAATCTTGTATTTAATGCTTTCCACCATATGTTTTGGCAAGAAGGTACCAAACACAAAAACAAAACTTAGCACCACAAGGGCCAACACCGCAAGAAACTCAATTTATCATTTTCATGTTACTAAATAGAAGTGGTAATATAGGTTGAATTCAACATGTTAACCTATCAACCCGTTAAAACGGAGCGCATTGGGTTATACATCTCAATTTACCAACCCGCCATGTCTGGTTGTGGGTCAAAACAGTTGGCAACGGGTTAATTTTTGTTTTTTACTATTAAATAGTATTTTATTTGTCACTAACTTTTGTGATATAATTTTTTTTTTATCTTAGTATTCCGTTAAAAAAATAAATAAGAAAAACTTTATTTAGGACAAAAGTTAATCACATATGGAGGTAAGAATAAGTTCCTAAAAAATGTCTGACTAAATATTAACATACATTTAAATTTGAGATTAAAAAAAAAACTAAGATATTGTGAAATAAAAATAAATAATATTATAAAATTAATAATAAAAGAAAAATTATGTCATTTTAAAAGAGAGATAGATACAAATAATATTTTTTTATTTAAAATTTAAATTAAAAAAATCACTCACTTTCTCCCCATGATTTTCATTTCTTGTGTCTATCTCTCTTCTAAAATGACATAATTTATGTTATTTAAAATGACAAACATCAAACCCTACATAAAATATAATTTATTTTAAATTTTAATTTTTTTTTAGACAAATTGATCCGTCAACCCACATAAAATGAGATGAGTTAGATTTTTCGACCTATATTCAAGAAGTGAAATAGGACAGATCAGTCCATTTTATCACATTTATTACTAAATAAGAGAAAAAGTATTTTTATTTTTTTTAAATCGAATTTTAGTATGGTTCAAACTTTAATTTATTATCAGCCTCCAATGCGCATCCATTAATGAATGCAATATTATCAAACTCGGATTGGTTATCAAGTGAATGAGTTATTAGTTTAATTAATGAAGTTGCAGTTTCTGCATATAAGTTATCTGCAGTAAGTTTAATAGGGTGAAAATTATAGTGTTTTTGTAATTTTAATTTATTTCAGAGTTATTATATTCTTTATAATTATAATTTTCTAATTTCTCAATCTCAAAACGATGTCGTTTTAGAAATAAATGTAGATAAATTTTTTTTCTTTTGGTAGTCAAGTGCAGATAATTTATCTGCATTAACAGCAGAAATATTTTTTTTATTTAATTAATTAACCACTGATTGAACCGATTAAATTATGTTAATATAAAAATATGTAATAAATATATAAATAGAAATAATATAATAATCGAAATTATGTGTCCCTTTCCTTTATGTGATTCAAATCCTAAGAATTCAATCATGATGAAATATTTTGTCGCAATTTTTAAGAACCGCTCAAGAAAGAAATCAGTATCAGATTAGCACCGCTGAACTTGGTTTATGGCTAGTTCATAAATTCTTGACCGAGTTGTATATATGATATCAATAAGTGACTTAGTTCAATCGATCAGAACGGCAGGATTAAACCGATTTTAATAGTACTGATTAAACCGATTTTAATAGTACTGATTAAATGCATAAAGTAACCCAAAAATAAAGTTTTAGAGAAATGATAATTATCCATATAAAGTTACAATTCATTGAGATATATTTACCTAATATTCCCCACCCACTATATAGCATTTCTTATCCTAATAATCTATACATGTAACATGTGATACCAGGTCAAATAGACAATGTAGCTGTTGTCTGTTGGTATGACATCATTAGTCTTTATAAATCAGCGTGCGCTTGTCCTTTCTTAACGTAATAAAATATATAACATTTTGATTCTAAAACTCATATTTATTTACAAACTATTATGTTTATTTAAGAACAATCATAAACTAAGAGGATTAATGTTTTTCATACTGTGAAAGATAATTTTATTTTGTACGCAAATCTAGTAATCTACATATTTATGGATTTTATTAATCTTCTTCTACATAAGATAATTATCTTATGTTGTAGAGAGAAAATGGGTGGGTCCCATCATTATAAGAAAAAAAAGAAAAAGATGGAGTGCGAAAATCGAAGTGAGAGAAGTTATCTTATTTGAAAGGAGGGTAATATTTTCCCACATTTATACGTATAAATAAAGATATTAGTGTTTCTAATGTTATAAAAGATGATTTTTTTCTTACATATATATAAAGGAAAAAGCTATTCTCATGTCGCATGAGGTAAGTTTTCTTCCTACACATCATTCGATAACCGTGTAACATTTTTTTTCTTTCTTTTTTATTTTTTAGATAGTGGATCCCACCACTATGTATCTACAACATAAGATTTCTTTTCTTATGCAACATAAAACTAGATAAACCCATATATAAAAGTGTGCAAAACTCATGTGAAGAAAAAAGAGAAAAAAATATACGTTTCATATATTTTTATAAGGATGTAAAAAATAAAATTATCTTCTATAATATAAAAATATCAATCCCATAAATAAAAAGTTAAAATTTTCCAATATAACAAAGCATTACTATGTTTTTAAATAATAAAAATGATTAAAAAAAATAAAATCAGTTGACCGCTGCCTTTAATGTACACATACTGACATACATACAGCTAGGGTTTCTTTTTGGCAGTGTGTCTTCCCAACACAAGTAAGCATATATCTCGCTCTCTCTCTCCCGACTTAAAAACGTTACTAACAAAACTCATTTGACACATGTGATAAGGTGACTAGATCTCTTAATTAGAGGTTTCGAATTCGAGTAATGGAAAATTTTTTTTTTGAAAGAGCTGTCTTCGAAAGAGTTTGACAATGCTCAATTGGGAATTAGTGTTCGTTTACAGCCCGAAGAATACCTTCATATTACTAAAAAAACAGTTACTACAGAAAGAAAAAATCAATAAAATAAAATGTCCAAAAAAAATTCAAATTTTTTTATAAGATTAATATTTCTTTTGTTGATACACGCAAAAATATGCAAAGCCCATACGAGTCATATAACGATAGGAGAAAGAAAGAAAAAAATCACATACATAAAAAATGATTTTTCTCCTATAATATGTGAAATATATATATATATATATATATATATATATATATATCCGCTTAAACTTTATCTATTAAAGACCAAAAATATAATATAATAAAATAAAATAAAAATTTTATCTTCAAAATAAACAAATAAAGAAAAGGTATATTAATCTAAAATAAAAAATTTTATAATCTCATATTAAAAGAGATAGTTATCTGAGATAAATTTATAGGTTCTACCACTTGAAAAATAAAAATAACATAATTATTGAAAAATGTGTAAAAAAAAAAATTATCTTATATAAAATGAAAATAATTTTTTTGTTGAAATGAATGCACCCTTGCAAACAAAGTCTGATAAGTCATGTGGAAAGACAAGTCTCATACGTGAAAGATATAAATTGAAAAGCAATGCCCTTTAACTCTCACTTCACTTCCACTCATCACTCCTCTTCCTAAGACTCTCTCTCTCTCTCTCTCCAAAACAATGTTCATCATCAAACTCAACCATAAACCATAACTGTTATGCTTTTTTTATTTCATTTTTATCTGTTAACAAAAAAAACACTATTCTGCTGAAACAACAAACAAACAAACAAACAAAGAACCAACAAAAAAAAAACCAAAGACACAGAGCATTGCATTGCAGAAAATGGTAATGAAGAAGGTTCACAAGGTTTCAACTTTCTTCTTCTTCTTCACTACCATCTTCTTTGTTTGTGTTCCTCCGGCAAAACCAGATCTGGGTTCGGAGCGCGCCGCCCTGTTAACACTCCGTTCAGCGGTGGGTGGCCGAACCCTTCTCTGGAACGCCACCTTCGCCACCCCATGCAACTGGGGTGGCGTCAAATGCAACTCTAACAACACTCACGTCGTTGAGCTTCACCTTCCCGGAGTTGCACTTTCCGGTGAACTTCCCGGCGGTGTTTTCTCTAACCTTGTCCACCTCCGCACCCTCAGCCTCCGGTTCAACGCCCTCTCCGGCAACCTCCCCGCCGACCTCGCCGCCTGCGTTGGCCTCCGGAACCTGTACTTGCAGCAGAACCTTCTCTCCGGCGAGGTTCCTCAGTTTTTGTTCCGGTTGAACGGTTTGGTTCGGCTCAATTTGGGTTATAATAATTTTTCCGGTCCGGTTCCGGTCGGGTTCAGGAACTTGACCCGGTTGAGGACACTCTTTCTGGAGAACAACCGGTTAACCGGTTCGTTGCCTGAGTTGGACCTAACCGAGTTGGCTCAGTTCAATGTGTCTAACAACATGTTGAATGGTTCTGTTCCTGAAAAGTTGCAAGCTTTTTCAAAGGACTCGTTTTTGGGTAATTCCCTTTGTGGGAAGCCACTAAGTCTTTGTCCTGGGGATGCTAATGTTGGGAATGGTGCAAATGGGACTTCAAGTGTGGTTGGAGATAATGGAGGGAAGGTGGTTGGAAAGAAGAAGAAGAGCAAGTTGTCTGGTGGTGCCATTGCTGGGATTGTTATTGGGTGTGTGGTGGTTCTTTTGTTGGTTGTTTTTGCTTTGATTCTTTTGTGTAGGAAGAATAGTAGTAAGAAGACTAGTTCTGTTGAAAATTTTGCAACTTTGAAGCATCGTGAGGTGGAAATTCAAGGTGACAAGGCTGTTTCTGATGTGGAGAATGGTTCGGCGGCCGCGGCGGTGGCCCGGACTAGGAATGGTGGTAAGAGTGAAGGGGTTGGTGGTGGAGACAAAAAATTGGTGTTTTTTGGTAATTCAAGTAAGGTGTTTGATCTTGAGGATTTGCTTAGGGCTTCTGCAGAGGTTTTGGGGAAAGGGACTTTTGGGACTGCATATAAGGCGGTTTTGGAGGTTGGTCCTGTGGTGGCTGTGAAGAGGTTGAGGGATGTGACCATTTCTGAGAGGGAATTCAAGGAGAAGATTGAAGGGGTTGGAACAATGGATCATGAAAATTTGGTCCCTCTTAGGGCTTACTATTATAGCAGGGATGAGAAGCTTCTTGTTCATGATTACTTTCCAATGGGAAGCTTATCTGCACTTTTGCATGGTGAGGGTTTGGATATCATCTGCTTCCTTTTTACCTTTGTTCATGATTTCTGTCTTTTAAAGATTTGTGGTTATGACTTCAGATTTTCTTTACTGATTTCATTATATTAGTTTTTTAATAGAATGATTACTGCAATTTGCATTCTCTTATGTTTTGTGCTTTATTTTTTCTGGAGAATGCATAATTGCTATTAATCACTGACTGTTGATTACATTGCATCTGACAAAAGAAGGGGAAAGAGAGTGTAGCATCCTTTAGGAATTACAATTTGTCTTGCATTGCATTTCCACTTCAGTTCACTTGTTTCCTCTTACATCTATCTGGGTTTGTTACTTTGTTAAGATGTGAATTGGCATCAACTTTTAAATCCCATTGACCTCTTTGTAACTATGTTAAGATGAAATAGAGCCTGACATCTCATTCATTAGCATGAACAATGGTAAAATGAGGTTTACAATTCTTTATCACAGGAAACAAAGGAGCGGGTAGGACACCACTGAATTGGGAATTGAGATCAGGCATTGCACTTGGAGCTGCTCGTGGCATTGAATACCTACATTCACAAGGGCCTAATGTTTCTCATGGAAACATAAAGTCATCAAACATCCTCCTAACCAAGTCCTATGATGCAAGAGTATCTGATTTTGGCCTTGCACACCTTGTTGGTCCTTCATCCACACCCAACAGGGTTGCCGGCTACCGTGCTCCGGAGGTAACTGATCCTCGGAAAGTATCTCAGAAAGCTGATATATACAGCTTTGGTGTATTGCTCTTGGAACTTCTTACCGGAAAGGCTCCTACTCATGCCCTCTTGAATGAGGAAGGAGTGGACCTTCCAAGATGGGTGCAATCAATTGTTAGAGAAGAATGGACTTCTGAGGTCTTCGATTTTGAGCTCCTTAGGCATCAGAATGTTGAAGAAGAAATGGTTCAGTTGTTGCAACTTGCAGTAGATTGTGCAGCACCATACCCTGATAAGCGCCCTTCAGTTTCTGAAGTGAGACAGCACATAGAAGAGTTACGTAGGTCAAGTTTGAAAGAGGATCAAGGCCAAATCCAACAACATGATTTGATCAATGATATAGATGATATATCTTCTAGATGAGTTTGGTCTTGGTTTGCCTCCATCTTACTACTTTTGATTCCAAAATCCTGTGCTTATGTTGTTGTAATTTTTTTCAGCATCCATTGTACTAGTTCACCCTTTTTTCTTCCCAATCAATACCTTGGGAGAGTGGATATCTTTTCTCATTAGTAAATTGACTGTGGATTCTGGTTGATGTAATTATTAGTTTTGCTTTACCATTTGGCTTTTGCTTTTGGTGCAACTTTTTCTCTGTTGAAACTGAGATGATATAATCACTATAATGGTTGGTTGTACTGTCTTGTAGGTGGGACATGTCCTCTCCTTAATTGTTGTGAACCTCCCCACCTTGGTAAAGAGGATGATTTATACTCAAAACCCACTTTGATTAACTCTTCCTCCTCTTGGCAGGTGAATTAAGAAATTTCCCACTTCCATACACATATCTTCTTTTTTATCAATATTTTAATAAAAATGAATTTTATGGGTTGATATACCTTTAACTTAAAAGTAAATTCCAAGAGATGTACAAGGATTTTGGATGAATTCTCGGAAAACTGAATTTTTCTAAATTTTAAATTTTCGGATATTATTGTAAATTGAATATAAAAATTATATTTTTAAAAATTAAGATTCTCGGATAAAAAAAAATTCTCCTCTACCAAAAACCTGCTCTTTCATCAAAAAGTGATTATATGCCAAGGTCAAACAGGTGTGCCCATGTGTAAAAAGTTTGATATGATGCCTCTATGGATTTCTCTATGGATTTATACATAATTCAATGGGGTATGTTTTTTTCTGGAGAAAAACATACCTTCTAGCATACACCATAAAAAGTCACGCCATCTTTGTTTTTTTATTAGGATAGGTTATTTTGTTTACCCTTGTTCTATTTACCTTTATCTAATTCTCTTAACACTTTTAGATTTTAATCTTATCCAACATTAAAGATTTGCAAGATAAAATAAACATCCCTTTTTTTCTTTCATTTTCTCCTATATCCTTTATCTCTCCTCCCCTTTCTCTCCCTCGCACCCCAATCTGAATCAACTGTCCTCACCGATGCACACAAACGAAGACAAAGACAAAGAATCACATAGAATCGAAATCAAAATGGTGAAGATGCTAGGTTTGAAGCGATTGAAATCATGATGTTCGTATCTCACAGATTCCATTGTGGCTTCACTATAGAGAACGTAACCCGAGAAGCTATTGGAAAGACACGTTTCAGGATAACATCTTTGAAATTTCTTTTCTTACTAAAAATTAAAGGAAAACAGGAACTCGTTTTTATGTTCAAATCATTTGCAAGGTTAAGTCTTTTGTGTAATCAGCTTCTTATTAGCCACTTTCCTATCTTTGGAATTTTTTCATCTCTGGACCAGGGTTTCAAAATATGAACTAGTTGGTTTTGCTACAATTCAAAATATTCATGGCTATACTTCTGGTTGTGTTAATCTTTGTTAAACATTTTCCAACTAGCATGATTATGCTACCGAGAAAGGGAAGCAGAGAGAAAAGACATGGGAGAAAACGAGGAGAACAAAAAAGATTTATTTTATTCCGCAAATCTCCATCGTTGAATGAAATTAAAATTTAACGGTATTGAGAATAGTAGGTAAAGATAAACAGAATAAGAGTAGGTAGAATAATCTATCCTTATTATTATTATTATTAATAATAAGTGGATTCCACAAATTTTTGAGTCAACAAGAGAGGACAAATTTCTCCAGTAACAGAAAAAACTAATACCCCTATTTCCCTTCAATAATATTAAAGAAAGAAGGAAAAAGTTTTTAAGCATGAGAATTGAATAATTCAACATTTACTTGGCATTATTTTTCAGTAAGTGGCTATTGTTGTAAACTTAGCCTATTTTGATTATTGAAATGGACATTAGGGTATTACAGTGTAAAATTGGAAGCTCAGCCAGCTATGTTAGTCCTTATAAGCCAATTATGGTATTGTGTGACTAAGTATGAGTTAATCAAATGCTTTCTTTTCCTTAATGTAGATTTTAAAATTCAAACATCAAACCATGACAGTGGCTGGCACTTGAAATAATTGCACTCAGGTGAGTACAAAATAAACTGATGAAAGTTCATATCACAAAGGTGATGTATTTGGGGGATGTGATGATAATTGTAACTTTTTGGTGGACCAAAATGGGGTACACATAAACGCATAGTGGAGGGGCAGTGCAGTTAAAGTGAGTGTTTCTGATACAGTGGTCCTATTTGTTAGTGACATTACCATCCTATTTTAGCAAGGTCCCGTGTCAATTGGAATCGGATTGAGTTACGGTGTTTGGGCTTATATATATATATATATATATATATATATATATATATATATATATAGGCAGGATCCTTTGATACCGGTGTCAAATTTTAATTTTGACACCTCATCTGAGAGCCGTTAGATAAAAAAAAATCAACGACTCTGATTTGCAAGCATGTGACACCATTGATCTAATGACTCTCAGATGAGGTGTCAAAATTAAAATTTGACACCGGTGTCAAAGGATCCTACATATATATATATATATATATATATATATATATATAGAGAGAGAGAGAGGTAGGATCCTTTGACATCAGTGTCAAATTTGAAATTTGACACCTCATCCTAAGACCATTAGATCAAAAAAGATCAACGACTCTGATTTGTAAACATATAACACCATTGATCTTTTTTTATCTAACGGCTCTCAGATGAGGTGTCAAAATTTGACACTGGTGTCAAAGGATCCTACCCCATATATATATATGAGTCAGGATCATTTTACACCAGTGTAAGTTACACTCTCAATCTTGACCATTGATCCCACTTATATCTAAGGGCTATAATTTTTTAGTAATGTGAGTAATTGGATACAAGTGAATCAATGATCAAGATTGAGTGTAAGACTCTTAATTCTTACACTGGTGTAAGAATATCCTGTCGATATATATTTATATATATATATATATATATATATGAGATTTTTTTTTATTCGAAAATTACAATTCTCTGGAATATAATGAGAACGTGAGTTTTTTGAGAATATTACCAAAAGTTATTTGGTAGACTAAAATATTTTAGGAAATGTTGGTTTAATTTTCCTTATACTATGTTTGGTTATTTTTGTTAGAAAAATTAATCCATATTTTTTCATCGTATGAGATTCTTGAAATACCACACCCTCTAGATGGTATTTTTCGGTGATATTTTGATTTAGAAAATATACACCAACTCGAAAAAGTTAATTTTCTCCAATGTGCTATCAAATATGGGATTATAGGAAACTCATCCTCACTTTTCCAAGCATCTAAAAATAATTCTCCTACCAAACACACCATAAATGTAAGTTGGGTGAAAATCATTTTACAGCAGTGTAAGTTGGAAATTGCAATATAAAATGATTCTCACACATATATATGGGCTTATATATTCTCATATTACATAAGAGGAAAATCTCATGTCATAAATACATAGTGATAGGCCCATCATCTAAAAAATAAAAAAGATTACACATTTATCGAATGGTGTGTACGAAAAAAAAACTAATCTCATATGACATGAGAATAATTTTTTTTCTATAATTTTTGGCCTAATGATAACCACTGGATTCATCAGTATCACCTCTTCATTGTTGGTAACTAATTCATGGTCATTTTTTGTTGGCATTTAGGGAGATCTAGACCCTCTTCTGATATTTTATTTTGTTAATATTTTGAAGGGCTGCATTCAAATAAGGGTTGAAATTTGAAAACATATGAAGAATGAAAAAGTGACGAGGGAAAAGCAAATATTGACATCCCACCAATTTACTACATGGGATGTTGTTGCCTCTTTGGCTATTGTCCTATCTTCTTTCAAAATTGGTGACAGACTTATAGTAGCACAAACACAAACCATTGGACCATTGACGATTCCTTTCTGACAAAATGACACTGACGGATTATGTTTGCTGCCAAACAGATTTCTCATTAAAATGACTGTAACTAATTTAATATTTTACTCAAGATGTCAACTCATGAATTTTTTTATAGTAAGTACAAAGATTTAAAATTAAATCTACATTGTATAAGAGGTGAAAGATTTAGACAAATGAAAAGGTTGTCTCATGTAAAAGAAAACTGATATTTTGAAAACTGAAAAGTCTTTATTTTAAAATTATTGCCAAGAAAGAATAGGTTTCGTGAATAAACCTAAGATACGGATCGGAATCCAATTTTAGAGGATATAATGATATATGTGCGTGTGTTTTTTTTTTTTTTTTTTTGTTTTTTTTGTGTGTGTGTGGGGGGGGGGGGGGGGGGTTAATTTCGCATATTACCCAACTTGATGTATAATTATTTTTTAATATTTTATAATTGTAATATATTTTTATATAGTTAAAGAAATGTTATTTAATTATTATATTAGAATATAATTAAGAGAGCATATCTGAAATAGTGGTTAAGTTATTGCTTTGAGTCTGAAAGGTCGTATGTGTAGCAATTATCCTCACTCCTATTCTCTCTAATTCAGTTTAATGGGAAGTATTTTTTTTTTTTGGGAGATGTTATATTTTTTTTATTTTTTTTTGTAGATGGAAGATGTTATTTTACCACTAATTAAGTTTATCACTTTTTTATAACCGTTGGTTGGAATCAAATCAACGGTTATTATTTGATATAAATTTTTTTTTTTCTCTTCCATTATCTCCTTCGCTCTCTTTCTCTTTTAATCTTAGTTGGTCTCTCTCTCTTAATCTTAGTTGGTGATAAATATAATCTTTCTCGTCTTTTTATCATATTAGAATGTAATTGAAAAAATATATAACTTAATACTTTTTTTATTCTTCATGAAAAACTATTTTTTTTTAGAATTAAAATTTTAATTTACTATAAACAAATTCTATAAATAAATTGTTAGGGCTCAATGTGTTTTTAATAATTTACTTATTTATTTTGGTGCATCTTAATGTTTCTCACATTGTTGTTAAAATCTCGATTTAGCAGTACGATTTTATGTTTTTACGATTTTTTTTTTATCAAAATAATTTTACTAATATTCCAAACGCTTTACATTTTTATGATTTTTTACATTACAATTTTACGTTTTATGATGTCTTCATCCCCTTTCTATTTTATTAAAATCTCGATTTTAACAACGGTTTCTCAAGCGCCCCCCTCTTTTTTTACTTCTTTTACTTTCGTTTTGTAGAAAAGTGTCTTTAATGTATAAAATCGGAAGTGACTTTCTTCATTGTGCTGTTTGACTTCAGTAATATTTACATGCCTCTCCCCCCTCAAATAAGAATAATGACATTGGAATTTGACAGATTAAAAAACTACATTATATTCTCCACTATTTGAGACTATACCAAATTACATTTTTAGCACCAACTAATGAAATCCAGTAACTTTTGTCCACTTAGCATAACCTTCTAATTACGCACTAAGCTGCGAGAAGTGGGAGTCCAAAGTGATGTTTCCTTAACATAACCAACGAAGTTAATAAAACCAACAGAAACCAAGCGAACAAGTTAATTACTTTATAGATATGGCTAAATGGTCATTATAGTCAAGAAGTTCCGAAAATGCTCGAGGGGGCCTCAAGAAGAGACTTCATATCAATTTTATAAGTAAATAATGTTACAGTGGCCCGGACAAAAAGGGATGTGTTCTCATTGCTAGAATATTAAGGAAATTACACCACAGAACAATGTGAGCAACTGTATATGAATTTTTGAATTCAGAGTACTCAACTCATACACAATAAACCGAAAGATTGAAACCCCCAACTGTTGTCCTGTAACCTAATAAGCACAGAGTACATCCTGAACCACTTTCTTTCAGCCTCTAAATCTCTGCAAATTCCAGCAATTCAAATTAGATGAGCAAGAATACATATAAATAAGACATGATGAAATGACATTGTTTTGCAGAATCATACATGTACAAGGTATACAAACAACGAAGGTGCTTATGCCCCCAAAATTGCCTGGATCATAGGTCGAAAACCAAATTCTGGACTATATGACAAAGGATGAGACAGCTATGCACCGGAATTTGTTGATGGATCATCTTTCCATCCCTTGGTGAGATCGTAATTTATTGATGCAAGTTGGGATAGATTCTGAAAACAAATGGAAACACTAAGCACATAATATAAGAAAATATTTAGGCATAAAGTGGAAAAGTACAGCATAAGCCCAAGAACAAAACATCTTCAAAAAATTTATCAAACTATATCAACAAAACACAAACTGCTATGCTGGCAGGGGAAAAAGTATTAGGTTACTGCTGAATATTATATTAAGCTCGAAGAGAAGCCATTCTTCCTATTCATCACAATATTGTACCCCAGTCTAAGTGACAAGAAAACAAGGGCAATAGACTGTGCATCATTCATGAAATTTAATTTTAACTAATTGGTTAAATTATAAAGAAATAGATTATAATTAGAGAGAATTACCTTAAAGGAGAAATTACTAAAAGAGTAATTGACAGATAAGCCAGAATCAAACTCAGCAAGACCCCCACATTCATCTCCCTGTTTATAGATGTTCCCAAGAGGAAGTCAGCCCATAATACTTCAAATTGATTTCAGTTAGTATTTTACATTTAGTTTATAAAAATGCAGTACCACTTCATCTTGGCGATTGCTCAAGCAACTACTGCTGCCACTTAAGCTATCAGCATCACTATAATCCTCAACATCACTTGCTGGATATGCAAAGCCATCGGAAGTATTCCATGAGTAGCGACTAGTGAAGTAACTGGTATCTAGAGCACTCTCAGAAGCAGGAACAAATGCAGCCTGCAAAACCAACAAATATATTATGTTCAGCAATTGACATCTACATCAAGAGATAGGCAGTATATGTATCCAAAAAAAAAAAAAAAGAGATAGGCAGTAAAATTAACAATAACATTTAGGACAAGTAGAATACACACTTTCTGCCTGGCAAGTGTGTCCCAGTTTATATCCTTGAAGAAAACATGTTGCTTAACCTGGGATCATTAAGTGTCTATCAGTTTGACATTTAAAAGAAATCAATAAAGAAATTTTATCATAAAAATTGAAAACAAGCATCCATAGGATTATAGGAAATTAGATCACCTCTGATGCCCCTCTGGCTCCCAGTCTTTGATTAGGATCTTCAGTCAATAATCTGAAAATTGAACATCTCAGACACTAAAAGAAGAAAACATCCAGCTATCTTAATTATATGAGTGCTTAACTGAGAATAACACCCCATGACAAGAAATCATAATATAAAATGTTTGTTGTTATTATTACTGGACAAAACCATCAATCTCAAAAGCCTTTATGCAATTTATATAATGTCTACTTCAGTGAGGCATGAACTTTTAGGCACCTCTCACCTCAAGGGTGCCTTTTTGCCTTTGACTCACTTGACTTCAAGGTTTTAAAATGTCCTAGATTAACCTTTTTTTATCACATCCTGAGTATCATGATCTAAGAATATTGCAATGTCAAGCATGAGACAGAATGGTTAATGTCATAAAAATCCATTAAAATAAAGCACACATTATGATAGGGTCAAAAAGTAGTTAGTTAAATAGGTAAGTGGTTAAAGTTGTAGAGGTAGGGAATTGACTTAAACAGGAGGCGAAGGTAGAGGAGTGGGGGATTCTGATTTGTTATCATTTGAAAACGGAGTATTAGATCTGTTGTAGAAAGGGGAAACTCTCAGAAGGAAAATTCTCTTCTTTTCTGTGTTTGTGTTTCAGTCATCAATAACAGATTTCCATTCAATCTTTCTCACTTCTCTACTACCTTTGCGCTCCTTTACTTGTCGTTTCCAAACAATTTGGCTTTCCTAAGCATCACAAAATGTAGGACCAAGATTGCTAAACAAAATATATAGCGAAGGTCATCTTTGCATTGATAAGCAGCAATAATAATCGAATGTGTTGAGAACAACATATAAAAGGTAGCCATGTTCTAAAATATGTTCAAAATAATAAGAGCAGTGATGTATAATAATAACATAACATATCTATTACCGATCAATAAGATCCTGTGCTTCAGGACTCATTTCTTCAGGAACTGTGGGCCAAGGTATCTTACGATTAAGAATATTATCAAATATAGTCTACAAACACAAAAATAACATCATCTGTCAGTGAGAACTCAACCATGTAAAGGCAAAATTAACAAAAACAGAAACTTAAAGTCATATATAAACATTAATACACAAAGTAGCAGGGTATAAACCTGAGGATGCTCTGCATTGAAGGGTGGAATACCAACAAGCAACTCAAATAAAATGACTCCAACAGACCACCAATCTGCGGTATACCCTGTAAAATTTGAACAGATATTTTGTTCATGTTATGTTTGCAATAGTAAGTACACAAAAAAAATAAATGAGAATATTCAACAGAATAAAATGTAGAACCACTAAATCAGCAGGCTACAATGATAAAAAAAAATTCATTTGATTTCATCATTTCACTATAAACATCCTTCCAGTTTTTCCAGCATCATAAATAACTTAATCATAAACAGCAGGAAAATAATGTTTTTGCCATTTTATTTTTAAAACAAATTACCCTAATATCGACAACTTTAATCTGTATTTTAAGAGATGGAAATGAAAACAGAAATCAAACCACCTTAAACATAAAGGGTGGGACTATACGAACCATGTCCAGTTCCCAAAAGTATCTCTGGTGCTAAGTAATCAGGCGTACCCACAGCCGAACGTTTCTTCCTCCGTTCCCTTTGATCCTCAGATGTAATTATGTCAGGTTCATCCTCCCCGAGTAGGGATGTCCCACTCACTGCTGGACCAGACAAATCATCAGTGCTGTTGATGAGACCAACTTTTGAAAGCCCAAAGTCTGTCAACTGCAGAAGTAGAAAGAAAAGAAAAAGAAAAAAAATCAAGTTGACTAGCAGAACATCAGTATGTATAAAATATATTCAAGAGAGCCAAAGGTTTACATGAATGTTGAAACTCAAAAGGAAAGGATACATTGTATACACTAAGAGGTGGAAAGACTTTGGGCTGGTTTGAATGAGCTTTTAAAAAGATATCTTTTAGGAAAGTTGAAGTTATTTTGTGTTTGGATGTAATATTTGAGTACTTCTTTTAATATTTGAAAAGCTTCTCTATGTTATAAAAAAAGTCTTCTTTAGAAGCACAAAAATCTAGCTAGAAAGGAAAAAGAAATTAACAGCACAAAATGTGTTTTTCTAGTGCTTCAGCTTTTTTAGAAAAACCTCATCCAAACACACAAAAATATAACAAAAAGTAATTTAGAAAAAAAATCTTTTTAACCAAGAAAAAAACATCCAAATGAGCACTTAATCTCTTTTATAACTTTTAACTGTAAAGGGAGAGAATATTCAAGTTCATAGATAATTCCCTCCCCAGGAAGTAGGAAGCAACACAGCTGTGTATATGCTGGCATAAAGCTTTTTCACCCATAGTTGTCAATAGCAGTTAGCGGCCGACCCCGAAAATGGTATAGCTGTGTAGCGGGTAGCGGTATTACCGCTACGGTGAAGTATTAATTACACATATATTATACTAACAGTCAAGAAACGAGGCAATACCGCTTTTAGTATTAATGCTCAAAAATAAGAAGTCACACAAAATCAAACGCATAATTCCACAATCAATGTCAAATACAAAGAACATAAAGGAAGGATCCAAAATTAAACACAACTGAACAATAACATTGTCAAATAGTCAAGTACAAGAAGTGAACTAATAAAGAAAATCATCATCATCTCCGGATTCTCCATTAAATTCCAACATGGGAGTGGTGTAGCGGGTAGAGGTATTGCTGCTATGCTACGCCGCTACCTTCCGCTACGGCCAATGTCGCGTAGCGTCGCGGTTTGTAGCGTCCGACCGCGGCTACCCGCTATGGTAGCGGTTTAGCGGCGCTACGGGCCACTACTGACAACCTAGTTTTCACCATTATCTTATGAGGAAAATAAATAGTGTTTTGTATCTTGATATAAAACATAAATTACAAGGATGATATTGTTAGTATAGTAATGTTGAAAGAAGCTAATGGTAAAGATGTAAAGTCAATGAACCATTATAGATATAGGCCCCCAAAAAATTCCAAATCACCACCAGATCACCTAAACAGGCTAGCCCAACCAAAAATCGTAAAGTTAATATTAAATTGTACTAAAATACAAGACTGTTGAAATTTATCCCAAGAGTAAAAGGAAAATAAATAAATAAATTAGTCAGTCAATACCTTGATGTGACCATCATGTGCAATCAATAAATTGTCGGGCTTCAAGTCACGATGAACCACACGCAGCGAATGCAAATACTCTAATGCAAGAACCTACCATTGCACAGAAACTTATATTTAGACAACATAATAAAAGATCATTTTCCTAGATTACCAGAGAGAGAGAGCCAATAATTACCACTTCAGCAATATATACACGGGCAACTTCCTCATCTAGGCACCCTAAATTCCTTAATAATGAATAGAGGTCACCTCCATTCAGATACTCCATGACAAGATATAAGTTCTCACGACATGTAAAAGAATAGAAGAATCGAACCTGATTAAGTTCAAACTAAAGTTAGAACAAAGTTACCATTTCTCAGAGCAATATAGAATAATTAGCAAGTTAGACCTGCTCACCACAAAAGGATTGCGCACTGTAATTAAGATATCACGTTCTGCTAATATACTTTCCACAGCATTCTTCCGGATCATATCTGCCTTCTTGAGAACCTGTTACAAAATAGTTCAATATGGTAAAGAACTAAAGAGTAAAACTATAAAACAAGAAATAGAAACAAATTTAAAACACAATAGATTAGTGATATACCAAAAAAGCCATGTCACTAAAATTCATTGCATTAACATCACCTCGGAAGCATAGAACCATTAAAAGATGAAAACAGGACAAAGTAATAAACAATACAAGGAAAATAATGTAAAAGAAAAATTCAATGCCGATATTTTTCCAGATAAGAAAGAAAAGTTATTAAATAAAATGAAGGAAATACAAGGTCAGACAGAGTGTATAGAAGAAATTCAATGTAGATTTTAATTTTCATATGTTAACACTGGCTGCAGCATGTTATGAGAGATACAACAATTGGTGAAATATAAAATCAAATACACAGTTATATGTGAAACCCATAAGGTTTAATAAAACTTCACCCAGATAATTCAGCCTTGGGTAATCCAACATTTTTAAACAACTCTTCTACAAATCACATAAATGAACATGCACAAAACCGACATATAGAGGACGAAATGTGAGGACTAAGGGATCTTCAGATTTAGAGATGATACAATAAATGCCATCACAGCCAAACATGACATGAGGAAAAGGGAGGGGGGAGTTTAAGCAGTAACCAGCAAGTCAGCTGCATAAAGTATAATTACCTTTATTGCAAAAAGATCACCTGTCGTTCTCTTTTTTGCCAAGAAAACCCGTCCAAATGCCCCACGACTGATAGGTTTTATAATCTCAAAGTCATCAATAGAGGTACGATCCCTTGAAGAATGGACTGGGCTTGTTCTCAAGCTACGAACCACATCATCTTCCAAGAGAACATCATCATCAATTAAAGTGCCCCCTATTTCTATCTTATCGACATCCACCATTTCAGTAAGCTGCAGATACTTCTCCCTACCAAACCAAATTACAACTTAATAAGAATAATCACCTAAAGATTGCAAAGGACAATTTGAAAAGTCTATGGCATTAAATTGAGGCAATGGCACCACAATGGTGGATTGCAGTGGCAGGTTATATAGAAAAAGCCATATGAAAAGCTTGGCGTTGTGGTTTTGCAATAACAGCACCATGGCAGCTGCCATACCAATGGCGGCGTGGTGTTATGGTGACCACAAGAATGAAATGACAGATAAATTTGGGGATTGCCCTGTTTCACATCTTTGGTTCAGTCTGTCTTTGGTTTCTCCTCTCCATCTCCAGTAAGTAACCCGCCTCCATATCAAGTGTTTTTGTGTTCTTTTTTATGTGTTCTGTTTTCTAATTTTCTTTTACTTTTGATTGGAACCCAGTCCCTCTTCTCTCACTTTATTAGTCAGATACCTCCGCAATGTTTTCCTTCACCAATACAGAGCATGTTCTTGTCCGTTATCATGTCCTTTTTATTTATTAAATTCAATAGCAGCAGTTATAGAACAGAAGCAACACATACTCCTTTTTTCATGCTTTTTCATTCACCAGAAGTTCATAACAGTATCTAGACATCAACATGATAGAAACATGCATACAGAGACCAATTTGAGTTTTTTATAGCCATATGACATTCATTCATTATTTTATGTTTCGGGTATTTGTCTGTGTTTTCTTTCCTTTGGATTGCTTTTGTATTAGACTTTGTGGATATGCTAGAACACGTTTGAATTATGTACATCATTTTTCATATAAGTTATCAGATTTTTATTTTATATATTATGAAGAGTATTTTTATAGATTTTTAACAAGGGCAACTTGTCCGCCATTTGCCACTACGCCACCCACCATAATTCCATGGCAGATTCTTGGCTTGTCTTGTCTCCATCATAATAACACTAGGAAAGTCAAAAGTACAGAAAATTGAAAAAATATTTTAGGTGAGTTTAAGGAAATTTTTGATTAGTAACGCCACAGAAAGATATTGGACAGATAATCACATACATAGAAGCAGTACTATCATTATGGTACTTGGTATTCTGTATTTAGTTATAAAGTTATGATTCTTCTGTGGCAAAAGTGTCTTTGACAAGAATTTGCAATAAATTGTATTCTGTACGAATCCATCCACTTAAGTTCAATGTTTGCTTTAACTGCTTTCCTTATTATAGAGATGTATTACAACATATACACCAGAAAAGTACTAACCGGATCAGCTTCTCAATGCGGGTTCCAAAGGTCTCCACAGTAAGGGCATCAAATTTCCTTCGTTCTACAACAATCCGCAAGTCATCAAGACAAGATAATAAATACGATGTTGTGCGATCATCATCCAGAGGTGCGTTTGCCACACATCGTGCTATATCAGCAAGTTCATTCATCTACAAGATTCCATGAAAAAAATAGTTTGACACGATAAGTGATAAGCTTAAATGGCTCAAAGATAAGTATGAGAATGCATGAAATAACAAATTTCTTTACTGTGTATTCCAACATTTTCAATATAGTGATAATATCAACCATGCAAAATGAAACAGAATAGTTCTTTCTTTTGTTTTGGGACATAACAATTTTATCATACTAATTTACAAATCAAACTGTTAATGTAGTAATTTTGTCATAACAACCAACAGAGACATCATTTTGCTGATCATTATCCCTTCAATATCCAGCAAAATGCCCCTTTTGTATAGCACACAGCTGGTAATTGATCTCTAAAAAATAATTACAAAAACAAAACTACCACCAAAGTGGAACAGAGTGGCTCACATGACCACCTAACCAACTTAATCCCCTAATGACACCCAATCATTCCCTTTTTATCCAGGTTCAAATTTGACATACTTCCCCCATTCCTTGAATTTTTTTTTTCCCCATGTGCACTTAAATTTCAAAGAAAGAATCAATTCCTAACACATGTAAGGCGTGCCGTTCATTGCTGTTTGTTCAGCAGAGGACTATTTTCAGGTTGCTTAAAATAATCTATAAACCCACGAAGAATCACAATGCTACTTGAGGTTGATAAGATTCAATTAATTTTGTAGTTTTACTATTTCAATTATTTCTCATAAAAATCATTTCAAAAACCAAATGATCCTTATAACTCAATTTTTCACAAATGTAATTCAAAATGCACTTTTTAAAACAAAAACAACACCTAGATCAATAAATGCAACCTAAGATTTTCCTTTTTTATATATTTCTTCTACAAAGTGTGCTCAGCAAGTTGGTGTGTGGCAGTAAGAAAGTCTGAAATACACACAGAAAATCATCATATAATTTTCAATCAAATGTCAAGTATCAGACGATGTCCAATCAACTAAATAATCTGAAAAAAGAAGCCTAATATTAAAAGTCAAAGCACACTACAACCAAACATACAAGTTCATACTGGAACACATGGGGAAGCCCATTTGATATCAAATGCTAAATTGAATAAACAATCTCAGCCATGACATAATTAGTATAGGACAATATATCACAAATAAAAGTATTTCATATAAGAGGTTAAAAAAAGTGCATGCCTGTGGCAGATCATCATGTTCGGAATAAGCACCCTTCCCCGCCAAGAGCAAGTCAATCTGACTTGTCCTTGGTGTCATTAAAGGAGACCTAGGAGTCATGCTCCCTGCAGATGATGTTGTCATACCTTGGTCAGACTTTGGACCAAAACGAGTTTTACATGATATAAGTGGTAATCCCTTTAGGTCATCCATAACAACGGAATTATCAGTTTCAGGGAAACAGTCTAGCATATCCTCTGAGCCTCTGCGAGACCAATCACTAAGTTTAGGGGAAAGAACATCAGATTCTTCGGTCATACTCGAATTTGACACTTTTGCAACATCAGGACTTCCCACTATTTGTTGGGTATCCTTCTGCGTACATATCTTTTCAAGTGTGTCAGCAATTCTGAAAAGACGATCATTTACCCTCAGACCCTTCTGGTCACATCTATCAGCAATTGCACAAATTCTTGAATGCTCTTCAACATGTGAAGTAGGTACTTCCTCTTCACATATACGACAAATTATCGAACTCTCCTCACTATTATTCTGCTGATTATCCCAGTAGCCCCAAGAAACTTTGTGTTGGTGCTTTGAAGCATGGTCATGTGAATCTTTGTTAGGAAGAAGCTCCGACGGTTTAGCAGCAGAAAGATCCACATCAGAAGTGAATCTCTTATTATTTGATGTCTTTGAAGGTTCAACCCTCCCATAATTTTGGTCCTTCAACTGAGATGTTTCTTTTGGGCTTTTTCCTGATCGAGATGGGAATTTCTTCCAGGAAGCCATCCGATCCCTGCCTGAAGGAGACTCAAAGTGTTTTGAAGTATCATCATCAACAGGAAGCAATACATTTTCTGGTTGCATAACATCTTTCTTCCAACCCAAGGTACTCTGCTCCTGACTAAAAGCTTTTTTCATCGAAGCCTTTGAGGCCTTTGCGGCACTAGAACTTTTAGTATCCCTTCCCACACCAGGAGGAATACATTTTTCCACAGAATGCATGGATTCACGGATATTGAAAACATGTTCATCTGCCAAACCACTTTCCTTGTGGAATTGCAACAATCTGGTACACCTTGTGAGAATGAAAAGCATTCGAGTGTGAAGCTGCTTTAGCGTTCCCGGAGGAAGCTCTTGACGCTTATCATCCAACTCCTGAACTATGCCTTCACACTGAAGCCAAAACTCCCCAGGTGAAGTCATAGCACAACTCTTAGCCAAAACTAGCAAGTCTTCAATTTTCTCTTGCCATTCAGGATGAGTATCTGCATTTTTTTCAAGAATTCCAACCAGGTCTGCAGCAAAAATAGCCAGATCAGAGTTCACCTCTTCCTTTTCTTTATGAAATTTTGCCCTAATAACAACCAAGATATCCTGCACAACAAAGTAAAGCAATTTTAAAGTAATACGTCCAACAACAAAAATCATCAACTCCACAATATAATGTGAAATGGAAACTAAAGTACCTCAAGGTTATTTAACCCTCGACGCTTAAAAAATGGAAAAGGCCGGGAATTCAACTCATGGGAAAAACTCTTGATGTCTGCTGGAAACCTCTTTCTGGGTGCACTCGTGACACGTAATATAGCTTGAAAACGAGGAGATTCAGACTCCTTTGGGTTTTCAAAATCATATGCTGTCTGAAAAGGAAACAATCAGTTTTTCTGCCATAATAAATGAATAAACATAAAATAACAACCAATTAAGACAAAATTTAAGTTAATCGGAGTAATAATAGAAGATACCACATGCATATATATACACATATACACACACACAGACACACTCTCCACACTCAGCGGTACCTCTGGAGTGCAAACATCTGCACTTCTTAAGCCTCCATTCTGAGCCCATGATGATGCCTGCTTCCCTGTTTAAAGTGATACCATGATCAAAAAGTAACATTCCGTGATATAAAACAACATAGTTTTGCCGGACAGTTAAGTATAAATAAACACAGAAACAGTTAGCACAAATTTGTTGAATGGAAGTGGGTAAAATGGAACAATAATGACATCAACCCAAAACCTACCCCTCAAACACCGCCCAAGCATTCACACATGACAAAAAGCCTGAGGGCACATAGCATATATAAAACTTTACCAATACAACTATTCTGCTAATTACAGAAACCAATAACAGATGAGCTTGCAAGATAGAGAAGCAGAAAGGTGAAAAATGGTTGATTGGCTCCTACAGCCAGCCACTTTCACTGTGCAAAGCAGTAACCAATATGATGCATGCAGCAGTAAATCTAGCAGTAAATCTAGAATAAGTCCTATGTTTAAAGATCCACAAACCTCACTTGTTTGGTATAATGTTGATATTGGGGTTAATAGTAATATTTAGTCATAAGGATATCAGCAATTCACATGAGGGTCTAAGAGTCAAGATATTTATTTGTGTATTTGTACAGGACTACAGGCTATAGCTCTGTGGGATTTTCCTTCAGTTATTATTGTTACTTAGATATTAATTAATGTTTATTAGAGGATGGTTACTTCACTAGGGTGTTAAGTTGTGAACTACACCTACTTAACTAGTCCTATATGAGTGATTTAAACAGCTAACAAAATATATACAGTGCATGAAGAAATTATTTTCAGAGAAAATTTCAGCCTCCCTGAGTTTGATGCATCATCTCTTTCTCCAGGGTGTGATGCCTAGCTCTAACTGCTTTTTAGTCAAATATGGTCAAAGCTCGGGGAAACAGATAAAAACCAGCCTGTTTGAGCCAGGTAAAAACTGGTAAACCCAGTGGACTTTCATGAAATCACAAAAACCGGGTGCTTTTTATTATTTTCTTTTTTATAGTTCTGCCTGAGAGTTTTTCCATTCAGACTGGTGGTCGAATCAGTAACACGGCCATTTGATCAAGTCATACAAACCGATTTTTACAACTTACAACTATGGTTCCAAACCTACAGAAAGTAGTTCCAAAATTTTGAGTCCCAGTGTTTTCAGTTACGGTAGCCAACCCCACCTGTTGGGAAAAGGCTTTTGTTGTTGTAGTGTAGTCAGTGTTTTTTTATTATTAAGTGTAGTGTTTTCAGTTGTTTGTGTATTTTCCCAACAACTTTACAAAAATGTGCCATTTGGTTAATTAAATGATATTACAAAATAGTAGCAATATGGTCCCCGTCAATATATACATTGTAATATGGAGAATATATGAAAATAGTTAACTTTGTCAATTGAGCTACAAATTTTTTTTCTTTTCTTAAAGAAGGCTGGTTATATTGTATGCTTAATCATTCTAATCTGCCCATTGAGCTATATCCTATTGATAATGTCTTCAAATGTATAAATCAATTCTTATAATTCCTCATTTCCATTCCTATTAAAGTATATAATGTAGGTATAGTAATGGCAGGAACTATAGGCCCTTAATGAGACTTCTAGACCAAAATTTTAATCAAATTTTCCAAACTATGATCATGTACTTAACTCAGTAAAAAAAAAAAAAACTGAAACAATACCATCAATTTTATTAAATATATCCATAGTTCTATCATGCCCATGCCAATGCTCACACACAACATACCATTACAGAAGTGGGAAACTTGGACTACAAATTGACAGCTAGATTTGTACTGATACCTGCTTCGGAGGATGATTCTCCGTTCTGTAGCCGCGACTTAGCCAACACAATCGGACTCTGTTCCCTGGACGGCCCACTCCCCGTCGACATGCTATCCGAATTGCTCCCATTATCAACCCAAGCTCCGGTCCCAGCGCCTAAACCCTCGTGAAACCCTACTCTGTTCTGGTTCACCAGCTCCTTCTTCTTCCCATCACCACCACGGCTACCACCTTTGGAGAGGTTACTGCCACCGAGCGCCGCCGTCATCGCCGTCGCCTTATCTCCCCTAAACCCGAAGAAGCTCTCCTGCGGCAACGGCCCCGATCTCGTCTTTATCCTGTTCAGCCCAAGCGACGATGCCAGAATCGGCGAAACCGAAGACGACGACGACGACGGCGATTCCTTTCCCTCAGCCGCCGCCGCCGCCGTCAACTTCTTCGACGGTGAGTCCTTGTTGCCGTAACGAGACTCCGGCGGTGGAGTTTGGGTCTCTTTGCCCTTGACGACAGCATCCTTCTTCCTGGTTCCGTCCTTCACCTGCGTCTGGCGGCACGCGGCGGCGGCGGCGCCGAATCCTCCGCCGCCACCGGTGGCGGCGGCTAGGGATGGATTGGCAGCGGATTTGGGCTTTTTCTTGTCGGATCTGGAAGGGGAATTGGAGGTGAATGATCGAGGACTATTGGAAGAAGCATCAGGGCTAGAAGAATCGGATTTCTTGGAAGAGGAGAAGAACCTTCCTTTGAAGACCATGTTTGATGCAGCCCTAGCAACATGGTGCTGTGAACTGCGACATTGAAAGAGAGAGTGTGTGAACAGAGAGAGAGAGAGAGGGTTTTTGATTGTAGAGAGAGAAAAGGTTGAAATGGTTGGTTAGTGGATTTGTTCAAAGGTATTGATTGTTGAATTGAATGTGGACTTTGTATTTGGCGAAAGAGAAGAACCAAGAAAGAACTAAAGAGTAAAGAAGAACGAAGAACGAAGAAGCAGAGAAAGTTTTATGACTTTCACGGACAAACACGACAAGTTATAAAATTAAAAATTAAAAAAAAAATCAGCTTAACTTGATTCAATCTCAATTTTCAGTTCATACTTTGAAGATTTTGTATGAACAAGTTCAAATATTTTTAATTTAATCGAGTTTTGGAATGATCTCTTATTTTGTTTTTTGTTTTTTTTAATCCCAATGGAGTGATTGTTTCTCTTGATAAATCATTTCTTGCAAATTTTTTTGTGGAATAAGTCTCTAGTCTCATGTGTGTATATATATATATATATGTTTGGTGTTTGTCATTTTAAATGACATAAGTTTGTCATTTTAGGAGAGAGATAGATACAGAAAAACGGAAATCATGGGAGAGAGAAAGTGAGTGATTTTTTAATTTAAAATTTAAATTTGTTGTGTATGTATCTCTCTTAAAATGACATAATTTTCTGTCATTTAAAATGACAAACACTTTTCCATACATATATATATATGGAAAAAATATTTCTGCAGTTAATGCAGATAAGTTATCTGTATTTCTTTCCAAAACGACGTCATTTTGGGATTAAAATCGTAAAAAATTATAAATATAAAGACTATTATAACCCTGAAATAAATTAAAATTATAAAAATACTATGATTTTCGCCCCAAAACGACATCATATTGGGCTTACTGCAAATAATTATCTGCAGAGTAACTGCAGAAGAAACGAGAAAATAAAAGAAAGTAAATCTCACTTATTTTTTTAATTTGTGCGTTAGACAAAATTATGTAGAGAAATATATTTTCTTTTTTATATATATAAGAAGATATTTTAGATAATATTTTAAGGGTTCGTTTTTTCTGCAATTACTACAGATAAGTTATCTGCAGTAAGCTCAACATGATGTTGTTTTGTGGTAAAAATCATGATATTTTTGTAATTTTAATTTATTTCAGAATTATTATAATTTTTATAATTATAATTTTCTAATCTTTCAAACTCAAAATGATATCGTTTTGAAAGTAAGTGCGGATAATCTTTCAACATAAATATTTTTCTGATATTTTAATAATAAATTGTCAAGATAGGTATAATGTGAATGCAGTTATTTTGAATGAATGCGTAATTATTATTACGATAAATATATTTATTTAAAAAAAATAATATATTAGGAATTAACTTCTTAAAATAACAATATGAAATAGTCATGATGACGTAGAAATACGTGATATTAAACATTTAAGGAATTTAATAAGTGTGAACGGTGGTCACGAATTAAAATAGTTCGCATGTAACTCAAAATTTAAGGAATATTATAATATATAGAGGAAGGTTATACTTACAACTTATTTTTGTTTTTAACTTTTTACAACCATAATCTTAACCGTTGATTTCCGTCAATCAATGGTTATCGTTTATTGCTAATTAATAATTAATTAATAAATTTAATTTACGAAAATAATAAATGTTGATTGGCGGAAATCAACGGTTAAGATTGTGATTGTAAATAAAAATAAGTTGTAAGTATAATTTTCCTCTAATATATATATATATATATATATATGGAAAAATTGTTTATCAATTTTATTTTATTTTGGTACAAAAGAGGGGCTAGGCCCCAAACGCAAAGAAAAAACAAACAAAAGAAACAACAAAGGAAAAAAAATAGAAAGCTTAAGTAAATATAACAGAAGTTATATCTCCAGGATCAAGACAGTCAGCGGGGAGAAGGTTCTTCAGATCTGGCTGAGGAGATGAAAAAGAAGATAGGCCATAGTTGTTGTTGAATGCTTCTTTGGCTAGCCAATCCGCACAATTATTACAAGCTCTAGGCACATGAGATATACAAACACTCCAATCTCTATCAAATAAAACTCGAATCTTATTTACCAATGGAAACTTTTGAGTATCATTACCAGTATAGGTAAGAGAATTAACCACTAAAAAGGAGTCACTTTCTACTTCACTCTTCCTTCTACCTTTGTTCCAAGCAAAATGTAAACCATGAAAGACAGCCCAGAATTCAGATTGCAGAGGAGAATAGGATCCTAAAAAAAATTAAAAACCACCAAGCCAGGATCCATTGAAGTCTCTAAGAAGACCACCACAAGTAGCCTTTTCGTTCATAACGGCTCCATCTACTTTAAGTTTAACAATACCAGGTTCCGGACGGGTCCAAGAAGAAGCATGAGTTTTGCTCAAAATGATCTGGTTCATCAAGGAAACAATGCAGATTTTTGGATTCGCTGGCCTGGAGAAATCCACATCATGAATTTCAGAATTTCTCCAATTCCATAAGAAGTTGCAAGCCAGGAAGAAAAAGTTCCTCCAGTCATCCATATTTCTTTTGTTGAAACATAAGTTCTGATTTAGCCAATCCTGAAAAGAAGAGCAAACAAAAAAGTTAGGGGGAAGGGGTTAAAGAAGCTTGAGGTTCCAAATGGCCCGAGCTTTAGGACAGTCACGGAAAGCATGCAATAATGTTTCCACTTTATCATAACAAAAGGGACATCTATCTGAGGTATTTCCCCACTTGGCAGTTCTTTCCTTGGTAAGCAATCTGCCATGTTTCATTTTCCATATAAGGAACTTTATTATTTCCGGTCCTTTCCACTTCTGAATTTTGTCCCAATCGTTATTAGGAATATCATATTCAGATCTCATGAGATTTTTATAGGCAATATTCACTAAAGATTGGCTAGGATTCCAATTTTTCCAAGTCATACAGTCAGTACCTATATCAGGATCTGGGGGGGAGATAGCCATAATTTTATTAAAAACTTCTACATGAAAAAAGCTACTGATTAAAGAATAATTCCATCCACCATTAGGAAGAACATACTCCTCAACCTTTCTAATCAAAACATCAAGATTGGGAGTAAAAGTAGCCAAGGAGAACAGATTCTGATCCAGACCTGTCCAGCTATCAAACCAAAAGCTCACAGATTTACCATCACCAATCTTCCAGATCAAAGATTTTATTGCATTTGGCCAGATTTTACAAATACTTTTCCATAAATGAAAGTCATATGGGTTACAAGTAACTTCCATAGTGAGGTATAGCTTCCTACCATACTTAGAGATCAAAACACGGGCCCACAAATGAGTAGGAGACTGGAGCAAGTTCCAGAATAATTTATGCAGAAAAGCTTCATTATGCTTCTTTAAGTTTATAATTCCCAACCCACCAAGCTCCTTAGGCAGTCTCAAATTTTCCCAAGATATGAGATGATGCTTCCTATGATTATCTGAGTCACCCCAAATGAATTGCTTTGCAATTTTTCTATATCTTCACAAATACCAATTGGGAGTAAGTTGTTATGCATTTTGAACATAGGAATAGCAGAGATAACTGACTTTGCAAGAATGACTCTCCCAGCCATGGATAAACACTATCTTTGCCACCCTTGAAGCCTATTGTGGACTCTATCCATAATATCATTGTAGTGGCTTTTGTTTATTCTTCCATGTTTCAACATATAACCAAGGTATCTACCAAGGTTTTTAGTTTGCTTAAAATCAGATATATTCACTATATCACTGGCAAGATTCTTCGGAACATATTTAGAGAGAAAAAATGTTAGATTTTAAGGAACTAACATTCTGCCAGAGATATCAACAAACAAAGAAAGAGTAGCCATGATGGTGGAAATTTTCTCCATATTAGCTTCAGCAAAGAGCATAAGATCTTCTGCAAACAAAAGATAGAAAATTTTAGGACCCCTTTTACCTGCTGTCATAGGCTTCCATCTCTTGTTGTCAACTGCATACGCAATTAAATGAGTAATTTCTCCATACAAAGGACAAAAATGTAAGGAGATATAAGATCTCCTTATCTTAGGCCCCTACTAGGAGACAACGAACCAGCTTTGGAGCCAGTCCAAAGAATTTTCAGATTTGAAGAGGATATACAATGCATGATAATATTGATCAAGGAGGCAAGAAGCTTTAGATCCATGAGAACATTGTGGATAAAGGACCGAGATATCCGATCATATGCCTTCTCAAGGTCAATTTTTATTGCAAGAAAACCTCTATTACCCCTTATTTTACTCATAGAATGAACCATCTCTTGGGCAATCACAATGTTGTCTTGTATTTGTCTATTAAGAACGAAGCTTACCTAATGAGGAGATATAAGCATTTTAAGGAGAGGTTTTAACTTGTTAACAATGATCTTGGTAATCCCTTTATAGGGCACCGAACATAATGCTATAGGTCTGAACTGGGCAATTTTCTCCGATTTTTTCAGCTTCGAAATCAAAACTAGAAAAGTCTGATTAATCTCTTTGATACTAACCGAAATATTCCATAAAAACTAAATAAATTCATAGGTTTGTTGACCAACTAAATTTCAATTCCTCTGGAAAAATAAAGCTGGAAAACTATCTGGTCCAGGGACTTTAAGGATCCCCATATTAAAAAAAACAACTTTGATATCACTATAGGAAATTCTCTGCTCCAATGTTTTGAGCTCAAAATCAGGCCATCTAGTGCAGGTGTTATGCCACGGCCTCAGGGGCACTTCTTCAGTGAAAAGATTAGCATAGAAGGAATGGATTAAATTAATAAGATTAGCTTCATCCCTTACAAAGTGCCCCTCATCGTTCTTTAGCTCCACAATTCTGTTCCTAGCTCTTCTAATGATAGTGGTAGTATGATAGAATTTTGTATTCTTATCCCCATCATTTACCCACTTGCATCTAGCTTATTGAAACCACAACACTTCTTTCTCAAGAATTAAATTCAGCTCATCTTGAATACTGTTCTCCCAGCTAGACAAATCTTCATCATTTAAATTCAAAATATTCTGCTGGGTATCAAAAAGCTTTTTCAAAAGAAAATCTTTCTTAGCTTGGATACAGCCAAAGACTTGCTTATTCCAACTTTTAATATGAGGAACAATATTAGAGAGGCAGGTGGTAATTTTAGAATTAGGACACAAAGTATTGTTGAGGAAAGGGGGAAAGGATTTGTGATCTTGCCAAGAAGCCAAAAACTTGAATGGTCTTTTTCTCCAAGTCTTATCAAAAGGGAGAAGAGAGAGCAGGATGAGGTTATGATCAGAATTGAGCCTAGGTAAAGTTCTCACAATGGCTTCATCAAAAGTAGTTCTCCAATCAGCATTAGCACAAACCCGGTCCAGTCTCTTATAAACACTCTCCAAGTGCAGCCATTTTGACCTTCTCCAAGTAAATTTAGAGCCCAAACAACCAAGGTCCATAACCTTACTATCATTAAGAATAGAAGCAAACTTGTTATATCTAGTTATGTTAACATGAACACCTCGTTTCTTTTCTTTAGAGAAGAAATTTCATTAAAGTCACCTATCATCACCTAAGGCCCATTCACAGTGTTACTGATTCTAATAAGATCAGTCCAAAGAATATCTCGAGCTTCTTCTTTAGGATTTGCATAAATAATAGTAAAGAGGAAGCTCTCACCAAAGGAAAAGGAACAAGAATAATGAATAAATTGGTTACTTTTTTCAACTAAGGAGATAGAACATCACTCCTCTTTCCATATAACCCAGATGCCTCCAGCAAAGCCAACAGATTCCTCAACCAAGAAATTCTTGAAGCTAAGCAGTTTTATTTTCTTCAAAGCCATGTTTCCACTAATTACAGGTTCAAGAATGGCAACAAGGCCAATCTTATACTTCTTAATGAAATTACAAAGGGTGATTTTTGTAACAGTCTGTTGTACTCCGTGTTAGTATATGGATGTCCTAGAGACAATCTTTTAATTAGATTAGGACATATGTGGACCTTTTATATTGTCGCAAATAAATAAAAGCACTCTTTATCTTGTTTCATATTTTGTCTCAATATTATTGTTAATATTTTATATGAGTAACTGGATAAACCCCTTGGAATAGAACATGTATCTCTTGAGTATCTGTGATGAGATCACGATCATGAGGATTCAAGGATACCGCAAGTTTATTCCTAATTTTATGTTCCTAGTCTAGAGACACTGGGAATGGGGATCAGTGATTTCGGGTAAGACTAGCACGACTTATCTACTTGTATTTGGATACAAGGTAAAGACCTCATCTGCTACAGATATGGAGATGTCTTAGCTAAAGTCGTGGGTGGACCTATAAGGGTATAGCTCGCACTGAACAAACCCACAAAGAGACTCAATGAGGAAATCTCACAAAGAGTATCATTAGAGTAGTCTCTTTATATTTGGGTATGTCTTTCCTTAGACCAGAAGTTATTACCTAGACTATATTCTAGAAGGCACGCTTTGACTGTATACCTCGTCTGCCTGAAACATGGAGACTCATAGGTATACTGTTGGGCTTGTCCTGAAAGAGCACAGGGCTAGGGTGATAAGCTAAAAGAATTCGTCAAATCTCTGTGAGAGATTAGGTTATCTGTAAACCGGAGAAACCGGGATGACATTTACAGGGACTCGGGAATCTATGCATAGTAAAAGAGATCATGAGATTATCTACCTTTAGAGTCAGTAAATTGAAGATTCCCTATTTCGAATAAAGCTTACCCTACACCGCAAGGGTTGATACGCTTCCTTATCCTAGGTTTTATGGGAAGGTAACCGAGACGAAAACAAATACATACGGCAACCAAATATGTGTAATAGGATGATCAAGTCATTAATCTAACTAGCTCTGGGGCAACAAAGCATTGCTAGTGCTCTGTGTTGTCATTAAATGGGTTGTGGGCTTGTTGGGCCCGAGCCCATTTATGTCAGTGGCTATGTTGGACCTAATGGGTCACACACTAACACCTGAATGTCATGATGTTATAGCATTAAAGGTATTGGGCCTAATAATGGTTGTTAGCCAGTGATGAAGTTTGGAAGCCCACCTAAGAGGGAGAGGGCGCATGGTATTGTTAATGGGCTTGGATGACCCAAGACATTATTAATTAATTTAATTAGTTAAATTAATTATCAAATATTTAAATTTTGAATTTTGAATTTGAATTTTGAATTTTGAAATTTGAATTTGAATTTTAAATTTGAAATTTGAATTTTGAATTTTGAATTTTGAATTTTGAATTTGAATTTTGAAATTTGAAATTTGAATTTCAATTTGAATTTAGAATTTAAATGTTTGAACGTTTGAATTTAAATGTTTGAATTCGAATTTGAATTGGCTATGAAAAGTTGTTTCATAACAAAAGGATAAGATGAGATCTTGTTGGAACAAATCTCTTGTATCAAGAGAAGATCTATGGAGATCTCCAAGGGCTGATTTGGGGCGCCATTTTGGTGGGAGATGATTGTCATCTTGTCAAACCAACAAGCTCCAATCAGATTTGGTTGTTGAGAGAATCAGCGAGCTAGTTGGTTCAAACTTGAATGCAACAGCTCAAATGTATCTGGACCCTTTTTGGGCTGAATAGGGGCGCATGAATTGGTGGTCATATGATGACCATTGGTTCAGAATTTTGACTAGATAAAAGACCTAGTCTTATGAGGATTCAAAGGGAAGCTTGTTGGGATTTTTGAATTGCAACAACTCCACCTTTGTCTCACTCACTTGTGCGCCACTTTCATTATAAGTAAAGTAAAAATTCTGATTTGATACACTAATTCTCTCCCTCTCTTGTGCGCCTAGTTGGTGAGTTCCTCCTTAAGGTCTTTCAAATGAACCTAGCCAATTCTTCTATATACCATTCCCACTCTTGTGAAGTTTTCATGCTGGAGACTTCACTCTTCTAAACACATATACCTAGCCTCCTTCTTCACCTATTGAGCGCATAGCAAGCCTCTCTGTGGTGGTCAATTGGTGGCTTTCAAGAAAGCGTTCTTGCATCTTGACGTGGGTGGTGTGGATCAACGTTAAAGGGTTTGAACCCTTCAAACCTAACACTGATCGTCATGGAGTTTTGAACTCACAAACAAAGGTAACATCACATGCCATAAAGCATGATTCTTGATTGCATGTGTAATTCTGCATATGAAAAATTTTGTTTTTCCCTCTCACATGCTACGACCTTCAAGGCCATTTTACTTTCAAGTGGTATCAGAGCCCGGTCGCTTTACCATCGGCGGGTGATGGTACTTTGTTTGTGAAATTAATTTTCTCAAGGTCAAAAGGTCTTTTTGTTAAAGATTAATCCTTTGCATGTGGATTTTTTTTTGTGAACATGTTTAATATGATTATGGTGTTCATATATCTACATGACCTCATGGTTTTTTTTTTTATTCTTTGTGAAAGTTTTCAAAAGAAACATTTTTTTTTGAAAAGGGAATATGACTCTGCCATGATATGAATATTCAAATGCATTATTTTCTCCATGATTTTATCTAATAAAATTTTTGTATATGATGATGTATGGTTCGACCATACGAGTTATGGTTGAATAAATGGTTTAATTTTTGTGTTCTTTGAGAAAGATTTGACAAAGATTTGAATTATGCATAAAGATGCAAAATTCGACCATTGGGAGAAAATTGGAAAATTTTTGAATTTTGATTCTTGTTTTGATATTTTAATTGTTAAATTATCAAAATATATGTGAGGAAATATTTATATATATTTGATATTATGTGCTTGCAAGCTATTTAAATTTTCAGGTGCAATTTGGAAGGGGATGGTCATGGTGCCCGAAATTCGAATTTTAAATTTTAAATTAATGTGTAATTTTGCTCTATTTTAATTAGAGTTGTAATTTGAATTTTGTATTTTGTATTTTTATTATTTGTCCCTCCAAATATGTTTGGAGTTTCTTTAATTATATGTAATTGGAGAATTAGGCTAGTGGTGTATAAACGACGAGGAGCCGATGCTTGAGAAGCAAATGCACGAGCACTATGACCATCTCAAATAAAGCTGTTTTATATGCATGTATGCTTTTATGTTTTGAACGACTAGTATGCATGGATTGGACAAATCGCGTTTTTTATGTATTATTATGCATGTCCAATTACGACTAGTGTAATCCGATAGATGTTTGACATAGGATAACGACTAGCATGATAATAATATAAATGCATTTGATGAGACCTAATAAACCCCAAATAAAAGGAACCCTTAAAGGAATAAATTATTAAGCATATGATTACCTCCCACCACCAATATTACTCGAACCTCCTCTACATAGTGGTGCTCCACAACTCAGTTGAGACCCACTGTTTCGTTGAGTAAGAGTAGTATTAGAAGTGTTAGACACTTAGGGTGCTGGTTAATACTTAACTGAGACATAAGTTGCAGGCTCAGCCGGGCTTATGTGCTTAGGGTAATAATGCTAGGTTGGTTGCATGAGATGCACCACTAAGTGACAAGGAGTTGTCAACCTAATGTTAAGAGAGGGTATGAGATACTGTTGATGAGGATCAACCCATTATTTAAATTAATCTTGCGGTCACAGACGGGGGTTAAAATAGATAATCGCACTCTTAATCTCACTAAGGTAAAATCTAAAAGTAGATTAACCCTAAGTCAAATGGGAAGGGTCATTGACTTAGATAAAATAGTGGGAGGGGCAAATTATTTAAAGTCTTTAATAATTTGTTTATACAACATGTCTAAATATATTAATTAAATTATCTTTACATCTTTTTCAGTTTTTAGTATGACTAATCCACTGTCACTGCGCTCAATACTCGATACGAACAAACTGACCGGTTCAAACTTTATGGACTGGTATCGGAACTGAAGAATTGTTCTTAGGGCCGAAAAAATAGCTTATGTCCTGGATGCTGCATTACCCGTAGCTCCTAGGGAAGAGGAAGATGGGTTCGCGGAATTTGATTTCGAGGCCCACAAACAGCACATAGATGACAATGTGTTGAATGTCTGCATCATGTTGGCATCCATGTCGCCTGAACTGCAAAAGCAGCATGAGCATATGGATGCTCCCTCTATTGTCTTACATCTCAAGGAGTTGTATGACATTAAAGGCAGGCATGAGAAGTATGAGGCCTCTAGAGAATTGTTCTCATGCAGGACGTCTGAGAAGATGTCTGTGAGCAGTCATGTTCTTAAGATGATCGGGCTCATTGAGAAGCTAGAAAATCTAGGCTTCGTGATGGATGCCGAGCTAAGTAATGACTTAGTCCTGACCTCGCTTCAGTCAATTCATTATGAATTACAACATGCATGGGATGCTTGTGAGCTTGCCTAAATTGTTAAGCATGTTAACAACTGCTGAAGTGTCTATCAAGAAGGATAGGACACATGCTCTTCTGATTAGTGGGCCTAGCAAGGCAAAGGGTTAAGGGCAAGGAGCCTGCGAAAGGAGACTCCCTTAAACCCAAAGGAAAACCCAAGAAGAAAAAAGACAAAAAGAAGGGTAAGAGTGCATCCAAGGACAAAAGCGATGCTGAGTGCTTCCATTGTGGCAAGAAAGGCCATTGGAAGAAGAATTGTCCAGACTACCTGAAGAGTGTGAAGGACAAGAAGCATGGTGATGCTTCTACCTCAGGTACTTTCATGATTGAGATAAATTATTCTTGTGCTAATCCTACCTCATGGGTATTGGATACCGGTTGTGGTTCTCATATCTGCAATATGTTGCAGGTGCTTAGGAGCCCAAGGAGATTGGAGAGAAATGAGGTGGACCTCCGCGTTGGCAATAGAGCAAGGGTTGCTACTCATTCTGTTGGAGATGCCGACCTTATTTTGCCTACGCGCCTTTTATTGCATTTGAATAATTGTCTTTATGTTCCAAACATTTCTAGAAACATTATTTCTATTTCTTGTTTAGAACAAGATGGTTTTACTTTTAGTATTAAGAATGATACATTTTCTATCATTTCAAATGATATTGTTTATGGTACTGCTTCTTTAATAAATGGATTGTAGACTAGGGCACATAAACAAAACAAGATTGTCTAGGATGCATCCAAATGGATACCTAGATTCCATGGATTTGGAATCCTATGGACAACGTGAATCTTGTCTAGCTGGGAAAATGACTTGTCACAAGCCCAAAGGGCTTGAGAGTCATAGGGCTAGTGAGTTATTAGAACTCATTCACACTAATGTTTGTGGGCCAATGTCTATAGAGGCTAGAGGAGGATACTCCTATTTCATCACCTTTACTGATGACAAATCAAGATTTGGGTATGTGTACCTAATGAGATATAAATCTGAAGCCTTTGAAAAGTTCAAGGAGTTTAGGAATGAAGTAGAGAAACAGCGTGACAAGATGATTAAGACATTACGATCAGATCGTGGTGGTGAATATCTGAGCCATGAGTTTCAGGATAATCTGAGAGAAAATGAAATTCTCTCGCAGTTTACTGCACCTTACACACCACACCAAAATGGTGTCTCCGAAAGGAGAAACGGGACCTTGCTAGACATGGTCAGGTCTATGATGAGTGGGACTTAACTTCCAAAATCGTTTTGGGGATATGCCTTAGACACAGCGGCATACCTTCTAAATATTGTACCGTCTAAATCTGTTCAGACCACACCATATGAGATATGGAATGGTAAAAGACCCAACCTGAGTTACCTCAGGGTATGTGGATCGCCAGCTTATGTCAAAGCGTTGGCATCAGACAAGCTTAGTGCTAAGAGTACTAAATGTCTATTTGTGGGGTATCCCAAAGGTACTAAGGGATACTACTTTTACTCCATGGATGAACACAAGGAGTTTGTGTCAAAGAATGCTGAGTTCCTTGAGAAGGATTTGATCTCTCAAGGAGCCAGTGGGAGTAAGATTGATCTTGAAGAAGTTCAAGAACCACATGAACAGATTGAGGAACCCGAGTCTGCTCCACAGGCGACGTTCTCCAATGGAGAAGTAAACACACAACTCTGTAGGTCAACGAGGGTCATCCATCCACCTGAGAGGTATGGGTTTGTGATTGAGAATCAGCAAACCGTCGAGGATGATGAACCAAGTAACTACGAAGAGGCAGTCAAGGATGTTGACTCTTCTAGATGGCTTGAAGCCATGGAATCTGAAATGGATTCGATGTATCAAAACAAGGTATGGACCTTGATTCCTAAACCGCAAGGAATAGTTCCTATCGGTAACAAATGGGTCTTCAAAAGAAAGACTGGTGCAGATGGCAACGTTCAGACCTACAAAGCTAGGTTGGTTGCGAAAGGGTATCGTCAAAGACAAGGAGTTGACTATGATGAGACTTTCTCGCCTGTTGCCATGATCAATTCTATTAGGATCATTCTTGTAATAGCGGCATATCACGACTATGAAATTTGGCAAATGGATGTCAAGACCACCTTCTTGAATGAGTTCTTGAAGGAGGAAGTGTACATGACACAACCTGAGGGCTTTGAAATCAAAGATCGGGAGCATATGGTATGCAAACTTCAAAGGTCGATATATAGGCTAAAGCAAGCATAAAGGAGTTGGAATATTCGTTTTGATGAAGTCGTTAAGAGTAACAGTTTTATCAAGAACGAGGATGAACCTTGTGTTTACAAGAAGGTTAGTGGGAGTAATGTCGTCTTCCTGGTACTTTATGTAGATGACATATTGTTAATAGGAAATGACATCCCCACATTACAAATAATGAAAGAGTGGATTTCAAAAAGCTTCACCATGTAGGATTTGGGAAAAACGACCTTTATACTTGGTATAAAGATCTATAGAGATAGATCCAAGAGGCTGCTGGGTTTATCTCAATCCATGTATGTTGACAAGATGCTAAAGAGGTTTAGCATGGAAGGGTCGAAATTGGGTTTTCTTCCCGTCAGTCATGGGGTACATCTTTCAAAGGCTATGTGTCCTAAGTCACAGCCTGAGAAGGATCGCATGAGTGGAATTCCATACGCTTTGGCTATTGGATCCATCATGTATGCCATGATATGTACGAGACCAGATGTCTCATATGCTTTGAGCATTACGAGCAGATACCAGTCGGACCCTGGAGAGGGAGTCAAGACCATCCTTAAATACTTAAGAAGAACTAAGCATGCGTTTTTGGTCTATGGTGGGGTTGATGAGCTAACAGTGAAAGGGTTCACTGATGCCAGCTTTCAGAGTGACAAAGATGACTGCAAGTCACAGTCAGGGTTCGTATTCACCTTAAATGGTGGGGCAGTATCTTGGAAGAGTTCCAAGCAAGAGACAACAACAGATTCAACGACAGAAGCTAAATATATAGCTGCTGCAGAAGCAGCTAAGGAGGCCGTGTGGATCAAGAAGTTCATATCTGAACTTAGGGTGGTTCCAAGCGTGGATAAGCCCATACAGTTGCTTTGCGACAACACTGGAGCCATTGCGCAGTCAAAGGAACCTAGGTCTCATCAAAGATCTAAGCACGTGCTCTGCGGATATCACCTGATTAGAGAAATCATTGATAGGATGGATGTAAAGATGGATTATATTCCCACAAATGATAACCTAGCCGATTCTCTAACAAAGACTGTTTCTCAGAGAAAACATGATAGTCATTATGAGGCTTTGGGTATATGACTTAGGTCTGATTGGCTCTAGGCCAAGTGGGAGCTTGTTAGTATATGGATGTCCTAGAGACAATCTTTTAATTAGATTAGGACATATGTGGACCTTTTATATTGTCGCAAATAAATAAAAGCACTCTTTATCCTGTTTCATATTTTGTCTCAATATTATTGTTAATATTTTATATGAGTAACTGGATAAACCCCTTGGAATAGAACATGTATCTATTGAGTATCTGTGATGAGATCACGATCATGAGGATTCAAGGATACTGCACGTTTATTCCTAATTTTATGTTCCTAGTCTAGAGACACTGAGAATGGGGATCAGTGATCTCGGGTAAGACTAGCACGACTTATCTACTTGTATTTGGATACAAGGTAAAGACCTCACCTGCTACAGATATGGTGATGTCTTAGCTAAAGTCGTGGGTGGACCTATAAAGGATAAGATGAATTGGCTATGGAAAGTTGTTTCAAAACAAAAAGATAAGATGATATCTTGTTGGAAAAAATCCCTTGTATCAAGAGAAGATCTATGGAGATCTCCAAGGGCTGATTTACGACGCCATTTTGGTGGGAGATGATTGTCATCTTGTCAAACCAACAAGCTCCAATCAGATTTGGTTGTTGTGAGAATCAATGAGCTAGTTGGTTCAAACTTGAATGCAACAACTCAAATGTATCTGTACCCTTTTTGGGCTAAATAGGGCGCATGAATTGGTGGTCATATGATGACCATTGGTTCAGAATTTTGACCAGATAAAGACCTAGTCTTATGAGGATTCAAAGGGGAGGTTGTTGGGATTTTTGAATTGCAACAACTCCACCTTTGTCTCACTGACTTGTGCGCCACTTTCATTATAAGTAAAGTAAAAATTCTGATTTGATACACTAATTCTCTCCCTCTCTTGTGCGCCTAGTTGGTGAGTTCCTCCTTAAGGTATTTCAAAAGAACCTAGCCAATTCTTCTATATACCATTCCCACTCTTGTGAAGTTTTCATGCTGCAGACTTCACTCTTCTAAACACATATACCTAGCCTCCTTCTTCACCTATTGAGCACATAGCAAGCCTCTCTGTGGTGGTCAATTGGTGGCTTTCAAGAAAGCGTTCTTGCATCTTGACGTGGGTGGTGTGGATCAACGTTAGAGGGTTTGAACCCTTCAAACCTAACACTGATCGTCTTAGAGTTTTGAACTCACAAACAAAGGTAACATCACATGCCATAAAGCGTGATTCTTGATTGCATGTGTAATTCTGCATATGAAAAATTTTGTTTTTCCCTCTCATATGCTATGACCTTCAAGGCCATTTTACTTTCACATTGGTATAGTTAACATTAATTATGATATTAAGCACAGTTACAATCACAACAATTCATTTATAAAAATACGAATAAACGTTTTCCGTTATTACGCGAGTATTTAAACAATAAAAAGCGTAATAATTAAAAGCTGTGACTATAACTGTAAACTCTTGTGGAATACTTGTTTAAACTATTTTTATATCGTATTTTACTCAATACAAGACACTAAGGGGTTCCCATAAACCCACTTAGCTAATTTATCGATTTTACGTTTTCCACCCAACCGAACATGGTTCGGTTATTATTTTTCTGCGGACACACTGCACAAAACTAGTCCTTCATCTTTAGCTATCTTTTTTTCTTACTTAATTACCTTTCCAATGAGCCATCACACGAGTCATTTCGACCTCGTTTGCTCCGGATATAGCCGTTTGAAGTTGGACAAGCAAAACTGCCAACCAACCCCAAAACAGCTCCAAACATCATTCACTTCACGAATTACTGCGGAAAATCCACTCTACCAATTGCTCTCAAATTTTTATACAACAAACTAGACACCTCAAGATTCAATTAGATATATCATACACTTAGTTTGACCAAGAAAGGAAGCGAGAATTAATTTCCAAAAACTGGTCTAGATCGGCCACAAGTGCAGTGAGCAATTGGGAAGTCTTCACTCTCTGCCTTCTACAGGCCGGCTTCCAACCCAGAATTCTCTCAAATTTTACCACAAGATAGAGGACATCTCAATATTAAAAATGGCATATGGCACGTCCCTATCGGACCTCTATGGAGGGAGATATGCTCTCCCGAAGTTCGCCTAAATTCTGTCAATTCTACAGAAAATTCGCCAGAGTTTCCTTTGTTTTTACAAAAATCCCAAAGTTTGTAAATGCTTTCTAATACCTCAAATGTACCTAATAACCAATAGGTGGCACACACAAGGACCAATAATACCTTGGAGCACTTACAACCCAACTCAGTTTATAGTTATTACACAATTCATATTATATTGCTCACTTTATTAATCCTTGACTTATTTCAATCACCAATGTCCATTTACATGCATTTTCGAAACATACACATAATCATAATCCTAGAATAGGCCTAAAGTCCTTCCATCATATTACATCAAGTATTCATTGTACAATTACAACATCTCAACTACATATTACAACTTACGAATTCATAACTTTAAATTACAACTTGAAACATAAAGCTTAAAATGACATATACAACATGTACCTAGACTTAGGCAAAAATAGCATGAACAAATATGATATGAAACTCATCCTACATACATATGGGATGTTCATGCCCTAAGTCTATCATAGGCCCAATGGCCATCAAAATGCAAAAAGTAGAAATGCTCTCCAACACTCATCCTACGGGCTTCTTGCCCGCTGCTCTTGTGCCACTGCTAACTCCTGAAATAAAGCCCCCAAGATGGGGTGAGATATACGAATATATCTCAGTAACCCAGAGGTTCTGGAGAAAACTCCGCCCAATGGCTCACTTTGATGCATATAAATAATATAAAATAATCCCTTTTCAAAATGGGATAAAGCAAGGGATTTAGAGAAACTGGAGAATATAGGAATACAAAATACGACGAAGCGGGAATGGTAGCTACCAATACCACGCAGCGTCCTCGGCATATAAGCCTATGAGTCTCATCCAAGGCGTGTTCCTAGAACAACTAACCAAGGTACCCCTCCCATCCGCATACACCCGAGACTTCCTAGTGTGCTCCTATCCGGATCACACACCACGACCCTGGGTCAACTGAAACTCCCTCCCGGAAACCTATCCAGTGGAAGTCTGAAACGCCCGAAGAAAAAACTGTCTACTGGCCAGAGACTCGGTACCTATGTACCAACATACATACTATATGCATGATTATGTTATTCTACACTACTCATATACATTTCCTACCATCACCCTCAACGAGTATGGTGGAACACACAAGGGGAACAAGCCCCAGTACCAAGAGGTTACCTCAATGAGCCTCTTCCCTTAGCTCCACAGAATATACTCTCCGAGCTCGCTACTCTACAGAATGCCTACACAGAGGACATTCTCAATTACTTAAAACTCATATGAATACATGCAATTATCAATTATACAGCAATCCACCGACTCACGGTTCGGGGTTCAAATCGACATACGACAACCTACAACACCATGTACGAATCATCAGTACACGATAATTCGATCAAAATACGAAAAAGACCAAAAATCACTCATACACCTTGTAGGTTCGGCCTTCTTAGGCTTATTTCACAATTTATTTTTCTAAATTTTCCTTCTCATTTTATTATACCTCCTTAGGTTGCTACAAGGCTATACCAAGTGCCGTTTTTCCATTTTACGTCTTTTAAACATCGTTTTGCTTAATATTTCACTGTAGGATCCTTTATGACTCTCAACACCATTTATTATTTTTCATTGATTCTTCCACTTTTCAACCACCACATAATCCATCTAAATACCATTTAATACATGTTACATTATCCAAGTCATGCAACCTATAACACCTCACAATTTTAAATTAAGTATTTAAAATATTAAATGAGTAATTAAGCGAAGGATTAGTGAAAATCCTAAAGATTAGGCCAAAATACAAAGAAAGGGCAAAACAGTAATTAGCCAACACGCAACCCTAGGAAGATAAAATTTGAGTATAAGGTCTCAGATGATAAAAATAACCCTGGAAATAGATTCAGAACGAAAAATTGAGTGGCTAGACAAGTTTCAGAAAAATCAGTGAATAGTATTTTTACCGAGTAAAATGCTGCAGAACGATTGCACCGTTAAACGTGTCATTTGAGTTTTGAGCTCTAGGTTTCAAATATGATTTATAAATGGTCTATAGAAATAGGAAATTTGATTTCTGATAATATTTGATGGAATTAAGTCAGTTTGGGGAAGCGTGCCAACAGCGCGCGCAATAGCTTAAAACAGTGTTTTCTCCGAACGACCGGAAGACTCCGGATTCATCTGATCAAGTATAATTAAAGGAAAATAGTTAATGTTAAAAATTAGAGTTTCTAAATAGGTTGTGAATTCTTTGACGTTTAGTGAAAATTCGGATGAATTTTAAATCGCGTAAGGTGGCGTGGGACCCACCCCACTTAAGTCCACTTATCCACCTAAGCTATTCACTATTCACTATCATCTTCACCTCACTTTCTCTCTCTCAAAAACCGATCAGCCTTCTTCCTTGGGGCACCTTAGGGTTCCATTTTTCTTCCTTGATAAATCCTTCATTTCTCAACCAAACCAAGTGATTTTGTGTTGAAATTTGTTGGAAACAACCTTCCAAACACATTGGTAGTATCCATTACCCTTGAAACCGTGTATTTGGGGAGATACAAGCCAATTTCAACTGCGAAAATTTGGGGAAAAGTGGATGTTCATGGAGCTTTTTGATCTTCCATTGCTTGGTGGAGTCTTAGGGTAGCATCTAGCGTTGGTTGTGAGTATGTTTCCATCCCATTTACATGGTTTGATTGTAGTTGATATTCATGAACACTAAACCTTGATTTTTTGATGTGTGATGTTAGAGAGCTCAATTTGGAAAAGTTTGTACATGAAAGTGTCTTAGTATAATGTGTATTAACTATAGATGCAATGAAAATTATTGATGAAATTGGTGAATTTTTTAACTTAGAAATTTTGAGGACAATCATGACTTTGAATTTTAAATTTTTTTTGGGCTTTGATTGGTGAGTTATGGATGATTATATGTTGATATAATGGTGTTGTATGGAGTGTGGAATGATTAAAAATTAAGTGAGAATTCTTTAGAAAGTCCAAGTGTGCAAATCGGCCGTAGAGAGAGTTTTAGGAAATTGATGTTGTTTGTGTTGATTGGAAGATATATCAAGTGTTGAATGGTATTAAAATGGGTGTTGTGGTGGTTGGAAAGTGGTGGAATTAAAGGAAAATAATAAATTATATTTATGGACATAAAAGAACCTAGAGGGAATTATTTAGCAAAACGATGCTTAAAAGACGTAAAACGAAAAAACGGCACTTGAATTAGCCTATTGGCAACCTAAGGATGTGTAATAAAATGAGAAAGAAAATTTAGAAAAATAAATTTGTAAAATGGCCTTGTTTGGCCGAACCTTCCAAGGGAGGGGGAGGTGATTTTGTGGTTTTTCGCGTTTTGATATAATTGACGTATACTGATGGCTGTACTTGGTTGTATAGGTTGCCGTACGTCGATTTGAATCCCGAACCGTGAATCGGTTGATTGCCCTTGGTCCCGGACCAATTGGGTTGAGGTAAGTGATTGAATTAATGCATGTGTAATTGTGAATTGGCATGCGTTTTGTGAACTTTGAGTAATTGGGAACTTCCTATGTGTAGGCGTTCTGTTGAGTAACAAACTTGGAACCTAAGCTACTGTGGAGCTAGGTGAAGGACATTTGAGGTAATCTCTTGGTACTGTGGCTTGTTCCACTTTTCTGTTCCACCATACCCATTGAGGATATTGGTAGGAAGTGTATATGAGTAGTGTAGAACAGCGTGAGCATGCATGTAGCATTTATGAGGGTACTTATGTACCGAGTCTCTGGCCAGTAGACAGTGTAGCCTTCGGGAAGTACGGACTTCCACTGGATAGGTCTCCAAGAGGGAGTTCCAGTTGACCTAGAGTCGTGGTGTGTCATCCGGGTAGGAGCACACTAGGAAGTCTCGGGTGTATATGGATGGAAGGGGTACCTTGGTTGTGGTTCTTGGAACACACCTTGGATGATACCCGTAGGCTTATATATGCCGAGGACGTTGCGTGGTATTGGTAGCTACCATCCCGCTTTGTCGTATTTTATATCCCGATATTCCCCAGTTTCTCTAAATCCATTGCTATATCCCGTTTTGAAAGTGGTTGTTTTATATTACTTATATGCATCGAAGTGAACCATTGGGCGGAGTTTTATCCAGAACCTCTGGGTTACTGAGATATATCCGTATATCTCACCCCATCTTGGGGAACTATTTCAGGAGGTAGCAGTGGCAGTGGAGCGGCGGGCAAGAAGCCCGTAGGATGACTAGTGGGAGCACCGTTACCATTTTGCATTTTGTTGGCCATGTGGCCTAGGCTATACTTAGGGCATGAACATCTCATATGTATGTAGGATGAGTTCATTAGCATATTTGTTCATGTCGTTTTGGCTAAGTCTAGTAGTTATGTCATTTAAGCTTATGTTTCGATTTTTAATTAAAGTTGTAATATTTGGAAGATTGTAATTTAAAGTTGAAGTTGTAACTTGTAACTTGTAAGTTAAATGTTGTAAATGTACCAGAAATGCATGATATACTATGATGGAAGGGCTTTAGGCCTATTGTAGGTTTATGGTTCCTTGTATGTTGAAAATATGCATGAAAAGGGACTTTGTTGATTGAAACCATTTAAGGATTTAAAGTGAGCTGTGTTGTGTAATAAATATAAACTGAGTTGGGTTGTAAGTTCCCCAAGGCATTGTTGGTCCTTGTGTGTGCCACCAATTGGATTGTTAGGTACATTTGAGGTACTAGTGAGCTTGTGCAAATTTGGGGATTATAGGAAAAACAAAGGAAATTCTGGCGAATTTTCTGTAGAATTGACAGATTTTAGACGAATTTCGGGAGAGCATATCTCCCTCCATAGGGGTCCGATAGGGACGTACCATACGCTATTTTAAAGCTTGAGATGTCCCCTACATGGTTTTAAAATATGAGAAAATTCTGGGTTGTAAGAAGCCCTGTAGGATGTATTGAATACGGACTGTCCAGAACCCCCTAATGCAGGGGCTGTTTCTGGCAGTTTTTGGGAAATTAATTCCCGCTTCGTTTTTCAGTCAGATTAAGCTTATGATATATCAAATTGAAGGTTGAGGTGCCTAGTTTGTAGTATAAAAATTTGAGAAAAATTGGATGAGTGTAATTGCTGCAAAAATTCGTGGAGTGAGAGAGGTTTTGAGCTGTTTTGGGGTTGGTTGGCTGTTTTGTTATCCAACTTCAAACGGCGATAACCAGAGCAAACAAGCTCCGATTAAAGCGTGTGATGGCTTTTTAGAAAGGAAATTAAGTAAAAAAAAATATAACCCGAGAGGAAAGTCCGATTTTAAGCGGTGTGTTCGCAGAAAAATAATTAGTGAACCATGTTCGGAAAGGTAAAAACGTAAAGTTGAGAAATTGGCTAAGTGCGTTTATGGAAACCCCTTAGTAACTTATAATAAGTAAAGTAAGACATAAAAATAGTTTAAATAAGTATTCCGCAAGAGTTTACAGTTACGGTCACAGATTTTTATTATTACGCTTTTTATAGTTTTAAATGCTCGTGTAATAATCAAAAAAAGTTTATTCGTATTTTTATAAATGAATTGCTGTGATTGTAACTGCGCTTAATATCATAATTAATGTTAACAATACCGGTGTACAACAGGCTGTTACACCAACAACATCAAATCCCTAAAATTCCCTTCATGGCCGAATTGTAACATAGGCAATTCCAAAAGTTTTTCACTCAATTTTAACCACTCCACACCTCATACAATCTCATTATATCAACATACAATCATGCAACAACTCATCAATCCAATCCTAACACATTTCCAAAACTCAAAGTGTTGACATCCTAAAATTTTTCTGGAGTTAAAATTTCACATTTTTCATCAATAATTTTTATTGCATTTATGGATACTACACATTATTCTAAGACATATTCATGTACAAACATTTTTCCATTTGAGCTCTCTAAACACATCAATCAACCAAGCCCTCTTTAGGGTTCATGAAAATCAAACTCATCAAATCAACCATGAGAGGTGTTGAAACTTACCCACAATCAAGTCACAAGACTCCTCCTAGTGATCCCCAAGCAATGGCTTGAGCAATCAACTCCAAAAATCCCTTGAATTTCGCTGCTGGTTTTGCCTCATATCTCTCAAAGGAGAGGGTTTTAACGAAAACTAATCGGTGGGTTGTGTTCGGATGATGATTTCCAACAAATTTCAAGACAAGAATCAATGGATTTAGTTAAGTATTGGTGGAGTTATGGTTAATTAAAGTTTCAAGCTCATTTTTGCTCATCCATGAAGGAAGGCCGCTGGTGGAGAGGAAGGGAGGAGAGAGAAGGTGCTGAAATTTTGTGTCATGCCATGTGGATTAAGTCCACTTAAGTGAGGTGGGTTCCACCGCCACCTCACGCAATTTAAAACTAATTTGAATTTCCACTAAACGTTCGTAAATTCACAACCTATTTAGAAACTTTAATTTTTAACATTGACCATTGGCCTCTAATTACCCTTGATCAGATGAATCCAGAGTTTTCCGGTCGTTCGGAGAAAATGTTGTTTTAAGCTGTTGCGCGTATCATTAGCACGCTTCCCCAAACTTACTTATTTCCATCAAATTTCATCAGAAATCATATTCCCTAGTTCTATAAATCATTTATAACTCATATTTAAAACCTAGAGCTCAAAACTCAATTGACACGTTTTACGGTGCAATCGTACCGCGATATTTTTACCCGGTAAAAACACTATTCACTGATTTTTCTGAAACTTGCCTATCCACTCAATTTTTCGTTCTGAATCCATTTCCAGTGTTCTTTTTATCATCTGAGACCTTCTACTAAATTTCCTTCCTAGGGTTGTGTGCGTGACTAATTTACCGTTTTGCCATTTCTTTGTATTTTGGCCTTATATTCAGGATTTTTACTAATCCTTCTCTTTAATTCTTCATTTAATATTTTAATATTTAAACATAGGAATGCAAGGTGTTATAATTTTGAAAGCTTTTTTAGCAGCACCCGTGCAATTCCAGACAAGACAGTTCATTGGTTACTAGTGAAAAGTCTAGGATTTTTGAGTTCCTGGCTACTCTCATCTATAAGTTCGAGTGTTGTCCCAATGGTATCTTTCTTCATGTCCATTCTCTCCACAACATTAGAAGCTGTTGGCTTCGGCTCAACAATGGGATCAGGAGGATCCGAGGTAATTTAACCCTCATTTGACTGATGCTTACTAAAGTTGGGAATCAAATTCGGGGAGATATTCTATATTGCAACTTCAGTCAGCAAGGGTGTCCCCAGAGCAACGAAACTAATAGTTTTATCTGACATGTCATCTGCATAACAAGAGTTCGATGTCCCTATATTGAGTTTTTAATAGGGATTTTAGGAACATTGTATGGTTTAATAGGTTTAAGCAAAACCTTTTCCTTAGCAACAGAAGAAGCCACATGATCATTACCTTCATATGAGAAGACAAAGTCTGTAGGATCTCCAGACTGAGCAGACTTAAGACTAGAGGAATCTTTTATGTTTGGATCTTTCTATATTCCATATTGGAATTAGTTTTCTTGGCATATTGGTTGGAATTAGGATATTTAGGATTTTTATTCTCTTGCAGGTGCTGCCCACCATGCTGAGAAAAACCCCTAGGGGTTTGCTGGACAGTGGAAGAATTTCCCTTCTCTTTCCCATTTTGCTTCTTTGAAAAGGGAATGTTCATTTTATTTGAAATATCTAAAACAAACCTTCTAGAGTCAGGATTACCTTTTTTAGGGGAAGAATGGTTTTTCTTCTTTTTTTGGACCACCATCCAATGACCTAACCCTTGATTCAGAGTTGTAGTACAAGGGGCATGTTCATTAGGGGCAGGAACAGAAGCAGAAGCAGAAGTAGCAGGGGTTTGATTTACATAGTCAAGACAGGAATCCCCATTATGACCATACTTCCCACATCTCAGACAAATTAGGAATAAACCTTCATATTCAACACAAAAAGCTTCATCTTCAATGAAGTATTCTCCTCTTCAGGGTTTGGAAAGATCCAAATCAATACAAACTCTGACAAATTTACCTCTATCTCTAGTTGAGGTTGTTTTATCACCTTTAATAACTTTACATAAGGTATTTTCAATGTGAATAAGAAAGGGATACTCACAGAATCTTGTGGGATACCTGGGAGCCTGCTCCAAGCCGCCACCTTGTGGATGTTAGCCTTCTCCGGTTTGAAGCAAGGTTTCCATTTTCTTATAGCTAGGTAATGTCCCAAAATCACCCAAGGTCCTCCTGTGATGGCTAAGTTGAGATCTTCTAAATTGTTGAACTTAACCGGAAAAAAAATTGTTGCCCAAATCAGCCACCACTATAGTTCCAGCTTTTGCCCAGAGAGATTGAAGTCTATTTTTCATAAAAGTGACTCCCACATTTTTCCCCAAGAGCTTTTACGATCAGAGCGTCCTTTCAAGGTTTCTCATTCTCTGCTTCGCTTCCTTGCTACATCGAAACTTCACAAATCCGTCCATTCCAATTATAGTTTGAAATCCTCATTCGGTAATTTCTCCCAACTTGGGATCAAGAGGGATGTCGCTTTCTTCTTCCATATCCTCCATTTAGGTTTAGTCAGAAGCCTGAACGTTGTCCTCTGATCTCAGTGCATCCACAAAGGATCTTTTTTTTTCAATCGCTGAAGATACTGACATATTTTCTCATATTGCCCCTCTATTAGAGCAATCAAAATGAATTCTTCACCAGCTTTAGATCTTTTCACACTTTTCCTGAGTGTTTCCCTCCCCTCCGATGAATCTTCTTTGTTGCCGTCATTAGTTTTGCTTTCAGTTGCCATGGTAACCCTAACAGAGACTAAAATCGTGCGCGTGACTTACACTTTCCTAACCCATCTCATTAGTGTTTATCATTTTAAATGATATAAAGTTATGTCTTTCATATAATAATATGAGCAATTATAACTGTAATATCATCAATCTTTACACATTTATGATTAACTTCTACCTTCTTAAGGGCAACTTCAAAAGGGCTTCCACTAAATTTACACATGGAAAGGCACCAAGCCACTTGTGCTATTTCTTTAGCACATTCTTGTACATCCATTAATCTTCCTTCTGCATTCATCTCTTTCAGAATCACTTCAATCTCAAATAGATACATGTTATCAAAAATACCATCACTTCCTAACATCACAATATCCCTTGGCTCAACCAGAACCTGATACTCTATAGCAGAGTCAGGAAAATCACTCTTCAAACAAATTCCCCAACTAATAGGGTGTGTTGAATTTGTGCTGCTGAGTGGGTGACCGAAACAACATTATGTTGTTTCTAAATAACATCAACTCAATATCACCAACGTTAACGCCATGCAAGACATGTTTCTTGAGGCTTATAATGGAGGCAGTAGAGGACCCTTTTGCTTTGGTATTCACGAAAGCATGATTCAAGACTTTTTTAGGGTCAATAAAGTCTTTTGGTTCTTATTTAATAGCAATAGTAGCGTTTGTCATGAGTTCTCGAGCATACTCACCAACATCTATACTTTTCCTAGCCCAAACACCAACACCAACACCATCAGCAACGCCAATGGTTTGTTCTTCCTCACAGATGAAGTGGCCATCTTCTTCCAATGGCTTCTTTGAATTTATCTTTGGATAGTAAAACCCTACCGCAGCCATCCTCAAGCTTTGAAACTCTTCTCCAACAGTACCAACGTCTTTGTCTTCAGCACAACGTTTCTTCTCTAAAGGTTCCAATGAAATAGGTGCTTGACGCTTCTTCACATTCATCTTTGAAAGTTTCAGAGAATTTTTTCTTTTTGCAAAGATAAATAAGAAAAGTTGCAAAACCCCTCTTTACAAATTCTAGTGAGATTACCCGCTTTTGGAAACTATAAACAATAATAAATGATTACAACTTCTTTTTTAACTCTTATTAATAATATGGTTGCTTTTCGTTTCTTTTCAATTATTGTGAGGTATAATTTCTGGTAATATATATTTATTTTTATGGTTTAGGCTTAAGTTTGTGACAATGTAGTTTACGTCAATTTTTAATTTTTATTTAATAGGTTATTTGTTTCCTCATTTGAATTAACGTCCTATATGTTTAAATGGTTTCACTTTTTCTTGATACACACACACATATATATATGGATAACCTTTTTCTTGATAATTTGACTTTTATTAGGTTAACAACTTCCTATTTTTTTATACTTTTTTCTTGTGATACAAGACCAATTTCTTTCATTTGAAACTACTAGTCTATGACTCGTGCCTTCGCACAAAACAGTGGTAAGTAAAAAGTATAAAATAAAACTAAATAAACAGTAAATTTACATGTACATTACTTATTATTGTGAAATAGGAAACTCTATAAATTAATGCAAAATAGTTCAACAAAATTAACTTATTTGTTGAACTAAGTTCATTTAAAATAGTTCAACAAATAAGACAAATTATTTACAAAGTTTTTACTTATGTTTGCTATTTCATAATTTGTCACAAACTTAAGCCCAAACCATAAAAATAAGTGTATATTACCCAAAATTATACCTCACAGTGTGATCTCACTAGTATTCGTAAAGAGCGGGTTTTGCAACTCTTCTTATCTATCTTTGCAACATTTTATTTTCTCTGAAACTTTCAAAGATAAATGTGAAGAAGAACCAAGCACCTGTTTCATTGGAACCTTCAGAGAAGAAGTTTCGTGTTGAAGACGAAGATGTTGATGTTGTTGGAGAAGAGTTTCAGAGCTTGAAGATGGTAGCAGGAGGTTTTTACTATCCAAAGATAAATTCAAAGAAACCATTGGGAGAAGATGCCCATTTTAGTTGTGGGGAAGAATAAACCATTGGCGTTGCTGATGGTGTTGGTGATTGGGCTAGCAAAGGTATAGATGCTGGTGAATATGCTTGAGAATTCATGACAAACGCACCATTATTGTTAAACAAGAACCAAAAGACTCTGTTCACCCAAAAATAATCTTGAATCATACTTTCATGAATATCAAAGTGAAAATGGTCCTCTATTGCTTCCATTGTAAGCCTTGAGAAACATGTCTTGCATAGCGTTAACATTGGTGATAGTGGGTTGATGTTATTTAGAAACAACATAATGTTGTTTTGGTCACCCATTCAGTAGCACAAGTTCAACACACCCTATCAGTTGGGGAATGGTTTGAAGATTGATTTTCTTAACTCTGCTACGGAGTATTAGGTTCTGGTCGAGCCAGGGGATATTATGATGTTAGGAAGTGATGGTGTTTTTGACAACATGTATCCATTTGAGATTGAAGTGATTTCAGACAAATCTTGCTCGTTATTCATCATGGTGGAAGGCAAGAAATTGTACATGCAACAATCAATTCTTCAAATCTATGGCAATATTGTCAGATGTCGACCTTGACAAAAAAACATGCGACGCTATTTACAAGGTTATGATAATGATGTCATGGAGATTAAAATATTCTCTCAATGGCTTCTTGATGTTGGTGACGGTAACATTGGTGACAATGTTGATGGATTCTCTGTCATAAATATCCCAAATGAAATATTGATCAATGATTCCATTGATCCGCTCTCAGATTTAGTAAAATTTGCATATCCAAATATTTTGAAAAATATGGATAATTAGTCTTTCTTCCAAGAACGTGCTCATACTTGACGATCATGTCACAATTGCCAATACTACTACAAACATTGTTTTCAAAGAATTTTTCCAAAGGTTGAAATCGATGTTATTAAACTCGGCCCGATTATTGACTCGATCGAGGTACTGGGTCACTGGTTCAACCAGTGGGTCACTTGTTGAACTGCATAACCCGGTGAGTATATGCAAATCTATAATTTATATTGAAAAATTGTAAACATAATTAAATACATGTAAAAAAAATATAAGTTCCAAATATTCTAACTTTAGTAGAAATAAATATCGCTTTTCTTCCTTTAGGTGCCAAATTTAAATCCCAGGAGTACAATTATAATGAAATATTTTGATATTAATAAATCATTAGTGAATGGGTTAGGGTTATAATACCGGGCCTCCAAACTATAGCCCACAACATTTTGCTTGGCCTAATAGATGAAAGGTTTATAATTGATTCATTGAGTTCGTAAGCTCAGCCCGCTTAATGTTTTTGTGAATTTTGGGAATTGAAATTCAATACTGGTTTAGGGTTTTAAAAGAAAATAACACATTCCACTTTCCAAGGCAAACAATTCATTCCACTTTACAAGGCAATGTAAAATGGACTCCAACACATATTTAATCAAATTTTTTAACAGGAGAAATCCTTACCACTTCCATCTTGTCACAATCAAAATCACTTTTAAAGTAAAATCCATCATATTCTCTTGCTTCAATTTTATCATATTTTTGTTTGTCCATCTACTATTTTTCTTATTTCTTATTTTTTTGTTCTTCTTCTTCCTTCTACTCTTTGTCTAATATCTTTCTTCTTCTTCTTGGTTCATCGGAGTAATTGGTGCACCGTAAAGCTTGGCTTCTTGCTGAAATAATACAAATAACTTTTTATGAACAAGACTCGTTCTTGGCGTCTTGCCAATGGCGAATGGGAGGATAAGTTTCAAAAAAAGACATCCATGAACTCCAAGATCTCAAGCGCAATATACAAATCATTTTCACCCAAATGAGTTTTTTTTTTCTACTTGACGTGTCACTGATTTAAGGAAAATCGGCCGGTTCCCACCGGGTCACATTTGTTCTTTCGCATTTTCGATCTATCACTCTACCCGGATCAGTCACATGGTCGGTTTATCGCTCGGTCCAGTCCGATTTTCATAACACGGGTTGAAATAAGTTAATTTGTCTTATTTGTTGAACTATTTTACATTAATTTACAGAGTTTACTATTTCATTATAATACGCAATGTACATGTAGTTTTACTCTTTATTTAGTTCTATTTTAAACTTTTTACTTACCACCTTCCCGTGCGAAGGCATGAGTCATAGACTAGTAGTTTCAAATGAAAGAAAATGGTCTCGTATCACAAGAAAAAAAAAGTATAAAAAATAGGGAAGTTGTTAACCTAATAAAAGTCAAATTAGAAAGAAAAATGTTATCCAAATATTTATATTACTCGAAATTATACCTCATAATAATTGAAAAGAAACAGAAAGTAACATATTATTAATAAGAGTTAATAAAAAAGCTGGAAGCAATTATTGTTGTTTATAGTTTCCAAAAGCGGGTAATAGCACTAGGATTTGTAAAAAGCGGGTTTTGTAACTCTTCTTGTCTATCTTTGCAGCATTTTTTTTTCTCTGAAACTTTCAAAGATGAATGTGAAGAAGCATTAAGCATCTGTTTCATTGGAACCTTCAAAGAAGAAGCGTCGTGTTGAAGACAAAGATATTGGTGCTGTTGGAGAAGAGTTTCAGAGATTGAAGATGGTTGCGGGAGGGTTTTACTATCCAAAGATAAATTCAAATAAGCCATTGGGAGAATATGCTCATTTCAGCTGTGGGGAAGAACAAACCATTGGTGTTGCTGATGGTGTTGGTGGTTGGGCTAGGAAAGGTATAGACGCTGGTGAATATGCTTAAGAACTCATGACAAACGCATTATTGTTGTTAAATAAGAACCAAAGACTTTGTTCACCCAAAAATAATCTTGAATCATACTTTCATGAGTACCAAAGTGAAAGGGTCCTCTATTGTTTCCATTGTAAGTGTCGAGAAACATGTCTTGCATGGCGTTAACATTGGTGAGAGTGAGTTGATGTTATTTAGAAACAACATGATGTTGTTTTGGTCACCCATTCAGCAACACAAATTTAACACACCCTATAAGTTGGAGAATGGTTTGAAGAGTGATTTTCCTGACTCTGCTATGGAGTATGAGGTTCTGGTTGAGCCAGGGGATATTGTAATGTTAGGAAATGAGGTATTTTTCATAACATGTTTCCATTTGAGATTGAAGTGATTCTGAAAATGATGAATGCAGAAGGAAGATTAATGGATGTACAAGACTGTGCTAAAGAAATAACACAAGTGGCTCGGTGCCTTTCCATGTGTAAACTTAGTAGAAGCCTTTTTGAAGATGCTTGTAAAATGGTAGGAGTTAATCATAAAAAGGTGGAAAGATTGATGATATTACAGTTGTAGTTGCTCATATTATTGTATGAAAGTTGTTTACTTTTTTAAACTTGGTTATCCATGTTATTGAACGAATAGGGTAATCGTAATTGTCACCATCTTAGCTGCTTTTTGTGTTTCTATGATTTTTGATGATGCAAATTTACCTTATTATTCTGGTTGAATGTGTACAAATTAAAGTGCTAATTCGACAACTACTAAAGCATGCCTTTTGGCATTTCATATAAATACAAGATAACATAAATGACTAAGAATTGAGTGGGCTCGGTTTAATAACCTAACTCATACGGTCAATAAACACCAATATATTGAGTTAAGCATTCTGACAAAATGGTTTTGAATATCTAGCATTTTCATTTGTTTTTTCAACAATGCAAAATAAAAAAAGCACACCATAATAGCAAATGATACAGCAACATGCAAAGGAGTGTCAACGAATAGTAATGCATAATTATGCCTTTTCCATTATCATTCTTGTTGGTAATTGTTTTTCCTTTACCAATCTTATTGGTGTGTTCCTTACCCAGTGCCTTTAGAGTGCCAAACATAATTTTGAAGTAGTTGTAACTCCTTTATCAATCAAAATGAACTAGTGTAGGACCCATGCCTTCGCACGGGGCGGTGGTAAGTAAAAAGTATAAAATAGAACTAAATGAATTGTAAAATTACATGTATGTTACATATTATAGTAAAATTACATGTACATACAAATGATGGTAGCTCAGTTGGTGCATGGGAGCTGAGCAGGTGGTGGTAAGAGCATGTGTTCGATCCTCCCCAGCATCATCTCTGGGAGCTGTTTAAAGCTTTAATCTTGGACCCACTCCGAACAGGATTGCCTCTCGTGGATGATACATGTTGTTTATCTAAAAATAAATAAAATTATATGTACATTACGTATTATAGTTAAACAAATAAGTCAAATTAACTTATTTCAACCTTTCGAATTCTCTTTGAACATAATGTTTGTTATAGTGTTGGCAACTGCGCCATGATCGTCAAGTATGAGAAGCTTTAATCTCTTCTTACTTTTAACCCTAGAGAGAGCAATAGAGTTGTTCATGAATAAAAGTTGGTATTGGAAGATAAATTCTTACATGAGATAAAATTTGGTCTTGACTTTTGTTTATTGACATGGCAAAGCAAACAACTAACGAAAATTGCCTGCGTTCAAACTTTACAGGAAAGGACTAGAGGAACAAACATTGTTTTGGAAATATTAAGCATTTAATGTTTACGTAATTATAGAAATAGAATTAGTTGTTAGCGTAATTAGCTAGTATGTTAATATTCTGCATTGAATAGTTAGTTGTCAGCATAATTAGGTAGTATGTTAATATTCTGCATTGAATATAATTAGTTGTCAGCAGCATAGTTAGTTATTATGATAATATTCTGCATTGAATAGAATTAGTAAATTGGAAAGTTATTATGAGGATCGGATTTGGATTTTACTGTGATGAATGTTGAAGATTTGAATTATCATATCCTTGAATAAATTGGAAAGTTATGATGATGATCGGATTTGGATTTTACTATGATGAATGTTGAAGATTTGAATTGTTATATAAATTCAAAAATGTATGATAATAGTTGTTTGAATTATGATACTTTGGAAAATTATAATGCCCTTGAGTAACTCATTTAGAGATGATAATACTTAAAGAATAAATAATTATGATTGAATCTTTCCTGATTGTGTGTGTTTGTAATAAATTAACGGTGGAAAGTTAGCTTTGGGATGGTACTTCCCAAGGTGATGAACACAACTTTTTGGGCTTTATGCCTCCAATGTGAAACTGATGTGAAAAAGATTGTATCCGTTCTTCCCAAAGTGGTGTCTGGCAGGGTTCCCCGCGATACTAGTAGCAACTTTGGGAAGAGGTGTGCACACTAGGAAGATGTGAATTGATTATGGCCAATGTTATTTGTTTGTGCTGGCAGGGTTTCCCGGGTCTACCATGGTTCTCTTCCCACTAAATATAATGAACTTAAACATTATTAATGAAATTTGTTATTTGATTTGATTATGAAGAATGTCATTGAGTTGTGAATATTATCATATTATGATTAATGTTGTGCTAAATATGTTAGTTGATAATTACCAAATATATTAAATGAACTTAATAAAGATAAATATTATATAATGGAATTTTGATTATTATATTGATATTTGATTTGATTAATGTGGAATTGATTTGAACACTATTTGATATTTGATTTAATTTGTTATTAATTACATTAATTGTATTTTGATTAGGATTACCAGCTTTGCTGACTTTTGTGTTTGTTTGACTGCAATGATCCTGCGGCGCGGGGGAGCAGATTTTCAGTGAAACATGTTGCAAAGGATGGGGCTAGCTGTGGGCAGTGAGGATCACGACTCGGATATTTCTAGCTAGTTCATAAGTTTAGAAATTTTATGAGATTTAAATAAATGCATAAGACATATTTCCTTTATTTGCACTTTAGTCTTTGGTTTTATTTTAATGTAATAAATTTAGCCTTGCAGCTGTCCATTGTACAGGTGCAGCGGTAACATACCCCAAATTAGATTTAGATTAGCTTCTGCAATATTTCTATTATTATAATTGTTGAGAAATATAGTCCCACATTGGTTGTGTGTGCAACTAATGTGGTGTTTATAAGGTCTTGGGCACTCTCACCCTTTGAGCTAGCTTTTGGGGTGGTGACCTCAAGGTTCTTAACATGGTATCAGAGCGTTCGAAATCTCACCGCCTCCCACTTTCTTTGTAGTGGAATTTCCACATGTAGGTGAGCTTGTATGTTGTCCACCCTTCAAGCCCAGTGGGCTCTCGTGTGAGGGGGCGTGTTGAGAAATATAGTCCCACATTGGTTGTGTGTGCAACTAATGTGGTGTTTATAAGGTCTTGGGCACTCCCACCCTTTGAGCTAGCTTTTGGGGTGGTGACCTCAAGGTTCTTAACAATAATTGAAAAAAAAATGAATTTTGACAATTTATTTATTATAGGATTGTTTTATAAATTATTAGAAATTTGGGGTGTTACAAGTTGGGAATAAGAAGAAAAGGGATAAGAGGAGAAGAGAAATGGAGAGGTGCATGAAATTGGAAGTGATTTGGTTTGGTTAGGTTTAGCCTCTATTTATAGCTGAAGTTTTCCTTCCCATGTTAGGCTCATGATATGGGCTTAACTCATCTTGATCTATTGTATTTATTAAATAAAATATTGTTGATTCATGACTGACTCATTCTTTTTTATTAAATGAGATATTACTGACTTATGGCTGACTCATTCTTATTTATTAAATAGGATATTGCTGGATTGACTCATTCTTATCTTTTGTGTAACATCATTATACATATAAGGGTATATATTATTTTTATTTTTATTAATTTATTATTTTTATTATTATTTTTTTGGTTATTACATTCTACCCTCTTAAAATAAGTTTCGTCCTCGAAACTTAAAAGTTTGTGCCGCTCACAAATAAAAGTAAGCATGCAAACAAAATGACATAGGACACTATGAACTTTAAGGTATTACAACTTGTCTATAATTTTTGTATTTTTATACCCAACATTTATCAAAAGTAAGATCCATATCACACATAATCCATTATCCAATCATCTTATAAAAAAAACTTGGCTAAATTACCTAAAACCACCTTGTATTTAGGTGGTGTTTCAAAAAAACTACACTAAACTTTAGATTGATGCAATTAACCCACCTATACTATATCATTTCAACAATTAAATATATCTGTTAAATTTACATTAAACGTCGTTAAGTAAATATTAAACACCTTTGAGTAATCCGGTGCATCTGAGTAATTATTCGAAGGTTTTTCAAAAAAAATTTCGCCATTAATCTATTCTCTTCTCCAATCTTTCAAGATTTTCACATTAGACCCTTCTTTATAGACCGAGGAAGCAAAAAAAACCTTAACCCCAACTCCTTCTCACCTACACTGTTCAGCCTATTATTTGTTCCTCTGTTCAGACTCAATGCTTTCTCCTGTGAAAAAGTTATGTAGGCAATTGTGATGGTAAAGGACCTCTATGGAAAAACTATTCAGTTGGCGAAAAAGCTATTCATTTGGTGTTTGAATTAATGAGTTCCATGGAGGGGGAAAGGGTGTACCATTTGTTTGTGTTTATGGACTCGAATTCTAACTTGATGAGTTTCGATGGGTTGTGTAAAGTCAGAAACCGTCTAACACTCACCCTTTGATGCTTGGTACCTGTTCGATAAAATTATTTACTGAACCTGGTTCCCAATAAGGTTGCTTATAATATGCTGGTTGAGGGGTTCTAAGGTGGTTGACATAGAGGAAGCTTTTAACTTGAAGGACGATAAAGCAGAAGATTGAACTTAGGCTGCAACACAAGATTTAGTTTGGTTGTTAAGCGCAAACTATGGGTGCAATTTCTGGTTGTTGATAACAAGAGTTGTGTAGTTTGAGACATATTTGGTTTTTATTTTACACTTCTAGACTGTTGTATAGTTTGATAAATTGAAAACTCGTATGGGTCTTGACAAGGCCATATTGCTTCAATGTTGTTCTGCCTGAAGCAGATATGTCCGACAGAAGGTCGGGTCTTTGATGTTGGATCTAGAGTTTTTTCTTTAGATATCTATGAATTAGGTATTTTGGGGACAGCTGATCACTACACACTATATGATGGCTTTTAGCTAGAAGGGGTGTGTGTGTGCACTGTCGTGTCTTCAATCAAATAGGGTTAGAGAGATCAGTCATACCTCTGGTCTTTAGTCCTATTTATAGAACTTACCTCTGGGTTGACGTTGGTTGGGCTTCATATTGCTGTGGGCCTTTCTCTGGTCCATAACAGTTGCCCCCCAGCCCGGTAGACTGAGTCTTCAGGTTGCCGGGATGTCCAGTCCGACTGCTATGCTTTAGTTCGGAAGTTGGTCATCTGGCTGATTGTTTATTTCGGCTCCCTTGCCTAGCCTTGAGAGGGAAAACTTCCCCTGGAAGTCACTCCTGGCCTCTGTAAGCCTAGTAGGCATAAATAGCCGAGTTCCTTGCCTAAGGTAGGTCGCAATCTTAAACCCAACATGTGAACCCGGATGCAAACACAAATGTCGACAACGCGGAATATGATTGTGCGTAACTGTCGTGTGTGTGCACTGTCGTGTCTTCAATCAAATAGGGTTAGAGAGATCAGTCATACCTGTGGTCTTTAGTCCTATTTATAGAACTTACCTCTGGGCTGACGTTGGTTGGGCTTCATATTGCTGTGGGCCTTTCTCTGGTCCATAACAAATGTAATGTATGATTTTGAAAGATTTCAACGAGTTTGGTGAATTGATTGAAATGTATGTTGAACTGGTTGAAATAGATGTATGATTTTGAATTAATCCACTCATTTAGTTGTGGAATCTAATATAATGTCATTGATTTTGCAATCTGATATTATTATTGATGAACAATGGAATTAAAAGTTAAACATGTATTACTATAGTTGAATCAAAGTATTCAAATGTTCCTGATTTGAAATGGACCTCAGGCATGCAGGTATTGATTTGAGTTTGTCATAACTTTTCATTTTTTTCATATATTTTAATGTGGTTTTAGGATGAATAACTATAGACATGGAAACGAAACATCAATTTTAAGATTTTTTTCCCTCTCGAGTCAAACACAGGAACCAAGAAATACGACGCATGGAAAGAAGACGCTGAATAATGGTGGTGAGAAAATTAGAGTCGTGTTTACCTACTGGGTCTAAAAAAAAAAAAGGGTCCAATCTTTGCAGAAAGAGGGTATATCAAATGCTTCGAGTTGAAGAAGAGAAGGGATTTGAGAAATCTTTAAAAACTCACCTTATTAAACCAGATGCAGGGGATTACTTAACAGCGTTTGATATACATTTAACGTATATGTTTAATTGGTGGATTCACATAGTACTCATAGGTTAATTGTTTCAATCCAAATAAAAGGGTGGTTTTTTGAAACATCACCAAAGTACAAGGTGCTAATTTGAAATTTAGCCAAAAAACTTTGTATCACACGTTATCAATTATTCATCATCTCCACTTTTTTTCATTAAAGAATTAGGATTATACCCAAAAATAATTATATAATTAATCATATTATTTTCTAGAGGTTAAATTTAAACCCAACAAAATATCGTGATTGATTATTGAGCTAATTATGCTAATTGATTGAGTTATGATTATCATTAATGAAATGTCGTAATTGATGCTTGAGTTGATTGAGTTATGATTATTCTTATTGAGTTTTGGATTGTCATTACCAACTTTTCGCTGACGGTTTGTTGTTGTGTTTGTGTGCTGCGATTATCCTTCGGGAGAGCAGAGACCCTCAGTGAAGCAGGTCGTGAAGGTTGGAGCTAATAGTGGGTAGTGAGGATCTATGTAGCACCGATACGACACGCGACACGTGACACGACACGACACGACACGACACTCCGACACGTCAATCCTAAAAAATTATGGATTTTGACACGTTGGGACACGTTTTAATATTAAATAATATTTTTAATTTATATAGTGTATATTTCATTTAATATTTAATAATTTAACAAAAAAATGAAACTAAATTAATAATACACATCAACACGTTATAAAGATGGAAGCTTTTGTTATCAAAAAAAAAAAAAAGATGGAAGCTTTAATAAAAAAAAAATAAGAACTGAGATGAGAGAGAGATATAATATCAGATAGAAAGATCAAATCATAATAGAGAGAGATCAGAGAGAAGCAGATACAACAAGAGCGTGATAGGAATTGACAACAATGATGCTGAGATGATCTCTTATCTACTTAAGGGGAAAAAAGACAAAAAGATAAAATTGATATGATCAGGTGGAAGCTTTATTAATATATTTTAACTTTTAAAAAAATAAATTTTTTTAAAAAAAAATTAAAAAAAAATTACGAAAATGTCATTTGACCGTGTCGGACACGGTCAAATTCGCGTGTCGGAATGGTCAACGTGTCGAAAAAAGTCAACCGCGTGTCCGACACCGTGTCGGAGCGTGTCGCCGTGTCGAAGCGTGTCAGATCCGACTCTTCCTGTTTTTACAAGTGTCCGTGCTTCCTTGGTGAGGATAACGCCTCAAATATTTCGAGCCATGCCTAAATATTATAAATTCGATGCTTAGGATTTAATAAATGTATATGACATATTTTGAGTTAAACCTTAGACTCTGATTTTACTTTTGAAGTTTTAATATTTATGAGTATGATAAAATTAGTCTTGCACCTGTCCTGTTATAGATGCAGCGGTAACATTACTCAAATCGGTTGTAGTCTAGCTTCCGCAATATTTATGAGATACTAATAAATAAATAAATATGAATTTCAGCAAATTATACTATTATAAGAATATATTAAAATTATTAGAAATTTGGGAGTGTTACAATAATCCCCCTCTAATAATAATAACAATAATAAAAACGAAGGGCACGAGGTTATTATTTTTATTATTGGCACGTGGGGACGAAGTAGTAAGCAAAATAAACTCGCCAATCACATGCTATCTCTTCCTCCTGCACATGTTTTCCCCCTCTTTCTTTAATTCCCCTTTCTACTTTTATTCTTATCCATGTGCCCTTTCTTTATTTCCACTCGATTCAATTCTATAATATCTTCATCCCCTCAACCAACCACTATTTATTTCCTTTTCTTACTTTAATTTTGATAACAACCCTCTTTTCTTCCATCTTCTTATTATTACACAATTTCGTATTTTAATGTGTTAAAAAGACAATATGTTTTGTCTCAACGAAGAAAATAAGAACATTTAATTTGATATTGAAATCGTGAACTTCTCTTTACCTAATAGGTTAGTTTTTTAATTGAATTTTTTTAAAAACTTAAATTATAATAATTAGTTTTATTAAAAAAAAACAACTAGGTAAATCTGACATATTATTTTTATTATTATTTCTAACGATGACGTAGAGTTTAATACTTGAAAACGTATATATGAGAATGTAGTTAGTGAAGTAATTTTCTTCTATTAAATTGATTTGCAAGTATGACAACACTGGAGAAATTAGCCTTACAATTGAAAAAAATTGCAAATTTCTATATTATTTAAAGTTTTTTAATTTCGTCATTAGATTTAAAAACTTTATAATTGAGTCACTTTACAATATTAAAACTCTATAACTGAGTCACGTAAAAGCACCATTATAAGTTTATTGTTATAGGTTAAATTTAGTGACCCAACATCCTAATGCGTCTACGTTTGGGCACGACCGATCAGGCTAAATTTTGGACACGATTGGTTATTATACATTCATAAATAGATTTAAAAATATTATTTTTTGTCAGGCGGTCAAGGGGAAGTCCGTGGCGGGGGGCCACCACCAATGAGTTAAGTTACTCCAAGTACACCAAGTGGATCCGACACCATGTCTCAACCCAAAATCTTAAGGCATTGGGTTCATGGGTCCCTTCCACTTATATACTCTTCACTTAGCCCATTACCAACCAATGTGGGACTTATCACACTTGAATACTCCAACAATCTCCCCCTCAAATGTGAAATCCACCATTGGTATGCTCCTCTTCAACCGAGTACCCGAAGCGCAAAGTACTCGACCCGCCTCCTAGCCAATCACCAGGCTAACTCGAGCCCAACCCAGCTCGGATACCACTATCAGGCGAGTCGAGGGGGAAGCCCGTGGCGGGGGGACACCACCAATGGGCTAAGCTACACTAACCGTAGCAAGTGGATCCGACACTATGTCTCAACCCAAAACCTTAAGGCATTCGGTTCATGGGTCCCTTCCACTTATATACTCTTCACTTAACCCATTACCAACCAATGTGGGACTCATCACACTTGAATATCCCAACAATCTCCCCCTCAAGTGTGAAACCCACCATTGGTTGGTAATGGGCTAAGTGAAGAGTATATAAGTGGAAGGGACCCATGAATCCAATGCCTTAAGGTTTTGGGTTGAGATGTGGTGTCGGATCCACTTGGTGTACTTGGAATAACTTGGCTCATTGGTGGTGGCCCCCCGCCACGGCTTCCCCTTGGACCCGCCTGGCGAGCTAGCCTGATGATTGGCTAGGAGGCGGGTCGAGTACTTTGCGCTTCGGGTACTCGGTTGAGGGGGAGCATACCAATGGTGGGTTTCACACTTGAGGGGGAGATTGTTGGAGTATTCAAGTGTGATGAGTCTCACATTGGTTGGTAATGGGCTAAGTGAAGAGTATATAAGTGGAAGGGACCCATGAACCCAATGCCTTAAGGTTTTGGGTTGAGACATGGTGTCGGATCCACTTGGTGTACTTGGAGTAACTTAGCTCATTGGTGGCGGCCCCCTGCCACTGGCTTCCCCTGAACCCGCCTAACGGTGGTATCAGAGCCGGGTTGTGCTTGAGCTAGCCAGGTGTTTGGCTAGAGGCGGGTCGAGTACTTTGCGCTTGGAGTACTCGGTTAAGGGGGAGCATATCAATGGTGGGTTTCACACTTGAGGGGGAGATTGTTAGAGTATTCAAGTGTGATGAGTCCCACATTGATTGGTAATGGGCTAAGTGAAGAGTATATAAGTGGAAGGGACCCATGAACCCAATGCCTTAAGGTTTTGGGTTGAGACATGGTGTCGGATCCACTTGCTACGGTTGGTGTAGCCTTAGCCCATTGGTGGTGGCCCCCCGCCACGGCTTCTCCCTAGACCCGCCTGGCATTTTTTCGTATTTTATTATGTAATTTGTAATATTGACATTTTTTGCCTTATGATATGCGAATTTCAATTCATAAAGGATAAAAAAGTTTTTTGCTTCTCAGTATGCTTAAAATTTGTTGTCTTAATTAAAGGAAAAGTTTCCACTATAGACCTTGTTTAGTTGTTTATTTGTCATTTATTTGGCATTAAAATCATAATGATGTTGAACTTATTGTTTACATATGACATTATTTTACATTGTTCTAGAAAGCTTGCTTACTTCCCTAATTAACTTTTTTAGGAAAAAAATTATAACTCTTTAACATTGAGTTACCCCAGCACAAAAACTAAATAAATATAGACACTAATTAGACTAGCAACCCTTTTTCTTGCAATGATACACTTAGGAAATGATATATCAACAAGGCCTAAATGCTTGGGAATAAGGCCTTATAAAAAGGTATCATGAGAATAATAAGGCCCATGAAGCCCAACTCAGTGTCCTAACATGGGTTTACCCCTTTATCTGAATTATGAATCTAAGACTCTATTTTAAGGTACTTCATCACTTTTCTTTTCCTAATTTTAAGTGGGTAAATTTCCTTGTATGACTCAAAAGAGAAATATTAATAACACACGCATTTTGTGAATTATGTTTTATTTATCTAATCAAGGATTGTTAATAATATAAAAATTTAACTTTAAATATATAAATTTTAGGACAAAACTTTAGTGTATCAGATGTGTTTAATTAGGTACATCTTTTTTCTACTTTTGAAAAAAAAGTCATCATACTAATTTTTTTTTTCTTTTTAGAAAAAAAGACCAAGTTGGGTAGATCAGATGCAACAAAATTTTGTTCCTTGGGTGCATAAATGTATCAACTGGATACATTTTTTTCACATTAAATTTTGTTTTTTTCCCTTTCTTCTTTATGAAAAAAATCTACCGAACCGACCAAAGTTTTGTTCCTCTTTCTATAACATTTTCCAATGTTACTTACGTCACTGATGTGATCATGTGGATGTGGTATCAAAACCAAATGACAAATAATACATGATTGTAGGTAGGGTCAAGAACAAGAGAGAGAAAATAAATAATAATAATAATAATAATAATAATAATAATGAAGGGCACGAGGTTATTATTATTATTATTGGCACGTGGGGACAAAGTAGTAAGACTCGCCAATCACATGCTGTCTCTTCCTCCTGCACATGCTTCTTCTCTCTTTCTTTAATTACCATTTCTACTTTTATTCTTATCCATGTGCCCTTTCTTTATTTCCATTCGATTCAATTCTATATTATCTTCATCCCCTCCTCGACCAACCTCTATTTCTTTCCTTTTCTTACTTTAATTTTGATAACAACCCTCTTTTCTTCCCTCTTCTTATTATTACATAATTGATTTTTTTTATAATCAATATGAGACTCCAAATCTCATATCTTGAAGTAGGATTGTAATATTTCACCACGCTCCACAGCCCCCGTGCCCACAATTGCAACCTGGAGATATAGTGAAAGGTTATGATATCATTTGATAAGAACCCTGTAATGCACCACTCCTAAAACTAGCTGAAAAGATGAGAGTGCCTAATATTTTAATTTTTTATTTTCTTTTTCCGTTTCAAATCCTATAGTCAAAAGTTGCTTTTGTCTTTTCTTCATCACCAAATAAAAAATACATAATACATAATGCATTAAAATGATTGTAATGATTAAAGTAGAGAACTAAATCAACCATGAAAATTAAGCACGCAAAATTAGATTAAATCAACATTTGCATTATTTGTATAAAAAGCCTCGACCAATTAAAAAAATATAAAGGTTTTGAATGTTATTATATTAACACACAAGCTGCCATTGCCACAGCCCACAGTCGTATAGAATCTCTCTACTTTGTTTCGTGAAACGTTTAATCATTAAAATAAAAACAAAAAGTTAATTAATAGCCCAACATGTGCGTGCTAACTAAAATATTAATTAATTAATCTATCCATATAAATACGAGATATGTTATATTTACAAACATTTTTTTTTACAAATTCTTAAAAACTACACTATGTTCTTCCGGAAGAACACTCGTTACATTATGTTTTTCCAGAAGAACATAATATAATTTGCAAAAAAATTTAAAAATTTTTTGTAAACAGATCCTACTCCTATAAATATTTACCCAAGACAAGTGACACCAGCACCCTCTTATATTTTTTTAAACAAAAATACGCAATTTAGTCTTTCAGGACATATTAGGCATGTTTGAATCTAGGGTTTGAAAATAAAAAATAAAAAAGGAATTTTCTTTTTGATAAAAATAAATAAGAGAAGGTTAAAAAAATTTAGTAAAAATTATTTATATACAATTTTGTATCATTTTAAATAAACCAACCGTGTTATGATATGTATTTGTGGGTTAGTTTTTTCTGCAGTAAATATAGATAACTTATCTACATTGAACCCAAAATGATATTGTTTTCGGCAGAGATCAAGGTATTTTTATAATTATAATAATCTTTCTCATTATAAATTTTTTAATTTTTAATCTAAAATGACATTATTTTGAAAGTAAATATAGATAATTTATTTACATTCATCGAAAAAACATTAAAGTCTATACTTATTGACTTATTTTTTAAAAAAAAAATATTCCATTCGGTTCATTGCTTCGCAACTAATCCGATTCGGGGCGGGTCCAAGATTAAGGCTTTGAATCCCTCCCAAATGTGGTACTGGAGAGATTCGAATACATGCTCTCACTCTGACCTGCTTAGTTCTCATTCACTGAGCTACCACTATTTGATTACTTATTGACTTATTAGATTCTCTCTCATTCACTAGGGAAAAAGAAGGAGAGAGTATTGTAAAAGAAAGAATAAAAAAATCTAACAAATATGAATCAGAATAAATTTATTTAATTTAAATAACACAAAAAAATAATAAATATTTTTCAAAAAAATTTATGATAACTTATTGGGTATATTTTTTTTTTCTAAAAAATTAAAATTAAAATTATTACATTAAATTAAAAAAATTAAAAATATTTTTTATAAAATAAAAAAAATTGGATCCAGTTTCATTAACGCTGGTTTCTATTTTATCTTAAAAAGCAACCAGTCATTAAGAACCGAGTTCGGTGGGCACACGTGGTAACTGTCTCACTGAATGGTCAGACCCGTTTCCGACCCGACCCGACCCAACTAGTGACACGTAGAATCGAATCTCTTTTAATTCAACTGTCCAGATTTCATGTTTCAAACAGTGTACACGAGCCTTTTATTTTTGTTCATTCAATCTCTCTCTCTCTCTCTCTATATCTCTCTGTTTTGTTGTCTCTGTTTCTTCTTCTACTCATTTCCCAGCTGAAGAAGCAACCATTTGCTGCAAACACATCAAATTTCTTTTCTTTTTCTCTCTGGAATTGTTAAAGTCTTATTCTTTTTATAGCTACAAATAGCAAAACTTTGATTTTTTTTACCATATGGAGAGGGAATTTTTTGGCTTGAGTTCCAAATATGGTGATGCTGCCAACAACCCAAAAGACCAAGGTAGCTGTTTTCATTATTTGTTTATTTTTTTTCTCAAATATAGAAACTTTGCACTTTTCACGTTGATATGAAAATTGAAAGTTTTCCATTAGCTTAACTGCTAAAGTTTTTCAATTATTCTTTTTCTTTTTTTGGGGTGTTCTATTTGTTAGAAAATTTGAAATCTGAGAGTTTTGAGTGGTATGACTGTGATGTGATAACGGTGATACTTTCATTTCCATTTTTGGAATTTTTTTTTATACCCTTTTGTTATGATTTCTACTATCAATGAATTGTTGTTTGTTTTCTCAGAAATAAAATAAGGAAGAACATGTACCCAAAAAATGAAAATGCATTTCAACCCATATGCAGTAGAAAATACCAGAAATTGTTGTTGGGGGTCTTTTGTTGGTTTGCTTTTAGTTTTTCCCTTTAATGGATAAGATCAAGAATTTTAACTTTTCTGATGGATTAAGGTTATAATGTGAAGGCATTTTACCTGCAAGTTGCAACCTACTATAAAAATGAGTACTGTAGCTGGGTCCATATGGTATTTATGGTGTATAGTTGATGTTTTGATATATGGTGGGGACTTGAGCAACTTGCATAGTTGCTTTCTTGTGTGCTATGAGTTTATTTTTTTTTGGTTGAAGGAGAAAAAGGCACTTGTATTGCTTATAAATAATAAATGCTTCTCTTGTTAGAAGGTTGGTACATAGTAGAAACGTGGTCTTGGTTGTCTGGTGCTATTTTCTTTCTATTTTATTGTAAAATGTGCTACTTCTTTTTCTTGCTTCCGTTGCAGTTTTAGATTGATGTACAATATTTAAATGATTAGGATAATCAGATCTATTTTAATATTTAATATTATGGATAGTAAATATGTATTTTTTTGTGGGTGTGTATTGTTAACATGGCCATGAGTGATGCTACGTGTTAACTGTTGAATGGCCTAGAAAAATAAAGGACCATCTTTGATGGTAGTGACTAACTGGTGCAATAAGGTTTACATAAAATATACTTACGGAAGGAAATATTTTAATAAAATAAACAAAGAGTGACAACATAAAGCAATAAAGTATTTCAATCTAATAGAATAATAACATTTAATAAATGGTGGACTATGATTAAATATTGCTAGGCTTCATAAGAATTTAATATACTTTTTTCTTACTTTGGTTTTTTAAATTTGTATTCTAAATCATTTTTTGCCAGATGTTGCCGACGTTGCAATAAAACTAACATAGTCACATGTGATATAATTATAATATGTGAATAATACAAGGACTCTGGCTTCTTATGAGGAAAGTGCTACCAGAGCTTGTACCAAATAGGTTTATTGTAGGGTAATTCTTTTAGTATTTCATTGATGTTGCTGAAGTTGTTCTGAAACATTCAGGTCATTAGTTGTACCTTTATTATTTTCTGACTAATATAGGTTGTGGGACATCTTCTCCTTTATTTAATACTAAATGTATTGATGGTATTTGCAACAAGCTCAGAGTTTTCTTGCAAATTTGATGTGTCTTTGCTTAGTTCACTTTGAGTTCCTAGTGAGCATGATGAGAACATTTTTCTTAGTAGTTTAGATCACCATCAAGAATATCATCATTCTGCTGTTTCATGGTCTTGAAAGCAATTAATCAACTCTTTTTTATTTGGTTACTTATATCACACCAAAGTGCTAAACTTGTTTTTATCTTTGAGGTATCTATGCAATGTATTAACATTTTCATTCACAGATTGATTTTCTTTTGCATGTTTTCATCTCTCATGAGCTTGATCCAGTGTTCCACACCATTTTGTCCTTAATTTGTTGCAGTTAGAGGTTCAGGCATGCAGTGGCCATTCTCAAACAAGGTCTCAGCCCTTCCTCAATTCCTTTCCTTCAAGACCACTCAAGAAGATAGGCCTAGAAAGACTATTCTTGATCCACTAGCTTCATCAGGATACATGAACATATCAACTAAAGATGCTTTTGAATCTGACCAGAATCCATTCTTGGGTGTGACCCAGGTTTGTTTCTTCAGTAAAGAAATGCTTTAAACTTAAAACACTAGATGTTATTTCTACAAGGGGCCTAATCTCATACAGCAAAGAAATTTCACCTTTAAGTATAACATTTGAATGTTTCACCCTTTATCTTTCACTTTTACTTTGGATTCCTAGTGGTTTATGATATGACTGATGAGTGAAGAGGAAAAGTGTGACTGTCATATTTTATGCTCTATGTAATTTTTTCTTCAACTAAATTTTCTTTCTTACTTTGATATTTTGTAGAAAAATTTGTCCATAGGCAAGCAAGCAGGAAACAAACATGGAATAGCATTTTATGCTCTGCAGTGTTCTGATGCACATTCAGCTTGCCATCAGGAAGCAAGAGTATTCACAGTTTCAAACCATTCAAATCAAGTGAGTTCTGTTCTTCAATCTAATCTTCCTACTACCGGACTTAACATGGTCAATTCAGCCATAAAACCACAACCTCTTGGTTCCAAATCCTCTGGCACACCTCTATCTGTTCTTCCATCAGTAGGTTCCATTGTTGGCTCTACTGGCTTAAGGTATTGTAAATTCAAAACATCTAAAAAATTGTAAATTTTTCGATTTCTCTGAAATTACTTGCTAAAGATATTGAAGTGTGATATGATCTTGTTGAGAAATGTGGAGTAGCACACCTGAAATTTGTGTTTTTCTGTAGGAATTGTTCCAAATCTTCTGGCATACCTTCTCAGCTGACCATTTTCTATGATGGTTCAGTATGTGTTTATGATGACATATCACCTGAGAAGGTATATATTTTTTCTAAACTTGTCTTATTTCTGTTAAAACTTCAAATTAGGCCTTTTTCTTTATAGAGTAAATACCCTTTTTGGTCCCTAACAAAAAACACGGTCCCCATTTTAGTCCTTTACAAAAAAATATTAGTCTCGAGGTCCCTAACAAATTCAAAGTGGACCCATGTAGTTGAAATCGTGGTCCCTCACAAATTCAAAAAAGACCCATATTAGTCCCTCAAAAGGACTAAAATGGGTCCACTTTGAATTTCATAGGGACCAACTGACTAATTTTTTTTTGTAAAGGACTAAAATGGAAACCATGTTTTTTGTTAGGGACCTAAAACGGTATTTACTCTTCTTTATATACTTATATTTCTAGTTTTCTGATTTTCACCATCCATCAGGCTCAGGCTATCATGTTACTGGCTGGAAAATTATCTGCTCCAATTCAGAACATGACAGTTTCCACAGCTAAGTTGCAACCAGCAATCTCTATTCCCTCCAAAGATGATGGTTTCATTAGAAACCAATCCTATCCCTCACCCCTTCCAAGCCCTCTCCCACTGATCTCTCATGCCAGTTCTCAGCCTGGGGGAGGATCTTCTAGCAACAATGAACCCACAATAATTAGACCAGGAGGACCTTCAACTACCCCTTCTAACCATTTGGAGTCTTCTATTGTTGTTGGTTCTGTAGGATCTTCAGCTTCAAAAATGGTTCAACCAGGTACATTCATACCTGGTCTCTATATTTTTTAGTAGCTAGTATCCATCTTATACTACTTTATGTAAGGCATTGTGATAAATAACAAAGTTTTATTGTGTTTCCACCAGTATTCTTGCCTCAGGCACGTAAAGCATCATTGGCTCGGTTTTTGGAGAAGAGAAAGGAAAGGTAATTGCTGCAGCTGGTTTATCTTAATTTTTCTTTATCACTTATTATTTTGATTATGATATAAGGTAATAGAAAATTTATGAACTTCTTTCTTTCTTTGAATACGTGTTTCCAAGAACCATTGAAGTTGTTTGGCCAAATATGTTGGTGCCAAATGAATTTTCTGTGGTTGGAAATTACACACTCACACACAACACAAAATAGGAAGCATGTTTGAAAAATTCAATGACCCTCTAGCGTTTACTTTTTTCTTTTTGGGGGCTAGACTAACATAATATGAAATATTCAATGACCCTATATATCATTATGTTATTAAATTCTCTTGTGATGGGAGTTTATGATGCTGAAGCATGCTTTTGTTCTTACTCAGGGTGATGAACACATCACCATACTGTATGTGCAAGAAATCACCAGAATGCAGCACTCATGGATCAGACAGTGTTAGCTTCTCCATGAACTCCTCTGGTTGCTGTCCTCTACCTGCCATTAACTAGCCCTTAAGAAGAGCATGTATGGAAGTTTAGCTATACACTTATGTAATTGTAAGATCAATTCTTTTCTTTTTTTCCTTCTGGCAGAGAAATCTCCTAGGTATTTTGGTCCTAAATATTTTGTTTTGTTTCCCAAGCTTTTTATAATTGTTACTTATTGTAGTAGTTTACTTCCCTATGAAGATCTTGCAAGTCAACATATGAATTTTTTTTTTCATAACTTTCATCATGCTGTATAATTATTTCTTTTATAAATATAATAGTGAATAATCTTCAGGTTCGTTATGTCTGTTAGTATTCAAATTCAATTTTGACTTGTGTAATAGCAAAGCAAAGATTGATCAATGATATATATCTTTTTAGCTGTCACATGGCTAATTAGAAAATTAGCTTAGTGGTAGCATCGGGACTGAGTGGTGGGAGAGGACTTCGGTTCGAATCCCACCAACACCATCTGGGGAGGGGCATAAGTACCGTAATCCTTGAACTCGCACCCGAACTCTGGATTAGTCCCATAGGCGGCTCAAAGAGTCGAACCCGTAGGGATACCGGGGGTTCTGATTCGCCTTAAAGAGGTAATTAGGATTAGTTACCAACAAAAAAAAAGAAAATTAGCTTAGTTTCTTCCAACAGGTCGAAAATTTCCTTATGCTCGCATGCATGCAGAGAGTCCATAGAGCTATGGGTGTAAATGGGTTGGGCTAGGTTAAATAGGCCAAGCTTGTGTAAAAAATATTTGGTATGGCCTGACCTATTAGCCTTGTAGACTCCAAATTACAAGTCTGGCCTGACCTATATTCAAAAAATAAAAGCTTGGCCTAAGCCTGTTAGTCTGTCTAAGCCTATTAAACATTCAACAATTAAATGAATAACTAAAATAATATTATTTTATTATTCAAAATTATTAAATAATAATTTTATTTATTATATTTTAAATAAATAATATGATATAGGCCGGCCTGTAGGCTTATAGGCCCGACATGTACAAAAAAGTCTATGACCTGTTTTCTAGATAGCTTTTTTTAAAAGTCTATGCCTATTCTATTTTACTACTTACAATAGACCAAGTCTGGTTTAATATAGGCTAGGTCGTAGGCCTCTATAGACCAGCCTAGTCTATTTACACCCCTACATAGAGAGCAGTGTATCATTTCAATATGTAGGTCATTATTATCTTCAACTTTATTTACTGTATTCAAGTTCTCAAATCATACAACATTAACCATGACTAGTACTAAAATCAAGTTGTGGTATCCAAGAGTTATTAGTCTAGGGATGTCGCTGTTAGAACTTAGAATTTGACCTGTCCAAAGGGTAATGGATTCATTTCTTGATAATCACTTCCACATACAAAAAGTGAAAAGATTTGAATTCGAAATCAAATAATTAGTAGGAGCATTAGAATTTCAAATACCGATTGGTATTAAAAGAAAAAATAGAGTTGCCGTCTTATTCCAATTATAATGGAACATGTATGGATTAAAGAAAGTAGTGTTAATTAATTTTTATTATAAGTCTATCACAAAAATTTGAAACTACATGAGTTGTCAACAAGTAATGAAAAATAAAATAAAATAAAAATTAATTATATAAGCTAGCAAAAGAATGAATACCACCTTGGAAAAAACAAAAAGCACTTTAGCTTTGTTAGTTTGGGCCATGTTGAAGCAAAATACATGTGCAACTCAAAAGCTTATTTCATCTTTTATTCTGATAAGACATTGCATGATACTCATCCTTTTTAAAGGAGTAAGAGGCAAGTCGTTTATACGAAATTGCATTGTAGTTCATCCTTTTTAAGGAACACATTGATTTGCTATGCTCACAAGATGTTCATGAATATGCCTTTTTAGGTCAAGTGTGATCAGGAATAACCTATATATATAGCTTGAACATTAAAATATATTTATATCTAGTTAGAATATTTTTGGCATTCAGGTCAAACTTCAAGCGACAAAGATTATATTCTTTTAAAGTTAATTTTAATATAATGAATTGAGATATTCCAAAATCCACATTGCATGGAGGGAAAATTTCATTTAAATCAAACTAATAAATTTTCTTATGTTGAGAATCCATTGATCTGTTTCCAATTGGAACCAAATCAAACCAATACTATTTCAATTTAATTTAGTGTAGTCTATTTGTCATCAAACACATTTTTTTTTAAATATACAAATTTGGCTTTACTTTTCTTTTCTTTTCATATGACCCAATCAGCAACGATTTTCATTTAAATATCAATAAAAGCAACACTAATAAATAAAAACAGTAAATTAGAGTAAAAAAATTTAATAGAAACTATAATATAACAAAGTATAATTATCTATAAGTATGTAAATTATCAAAAAAATATATAATTGTAAAAGCTTGATTTTCTTGAGTTTAATTTGTTCAATTTTATTTCTTAAATGGAAATTTAAACCCGAACTAAACCAATCAGTTTTAATACAAAGAAAGCAGAACAAAACCAAAACTATTTTTTATTTTGTTTGACTTTTGGTTTTTCGTTTATTCTTTTTGTATCATGGGGGTAGGGATTAGATGATGAGATGTAATGAATTTTACATAACTAATAAATCATGTAATGTCGTTTTTATCATAATTGAAAAAGCTTCTAACTATGAATATGTTGTATATACTTTCTTTGTCGTTAATAGCATAATTTTTTTATACTAAATCGATATTAAGTTAATGTTTTTTTTTTTTTCATTTGCTTTGCCTTTTTTTTTTCTTCGATTTTATCCTTTCCTTCCAAACAAAGGATGGTTAGTTTATTGGAAGGAGAAAGTTAATAAAGTAGCACCATCAAATTATCATGCTTGTATCATAGCCTCACGTGCATAGATCTTCGTTTTATTTTTATATGTACATAGATAATGTGAAACCTTGAATGCATTTTCCAACTTTTTTATTTTTATCTTCTTGAATATCTATTTTATGTTTTGCTTACAAAGAAACCCTTCAAAACACTTCAGCTTTTACAAGATGACTCGTATTCTTTAAATTCAGAGTTATAAAAGGTTTTACAATCTATTAATAATCCAAAGATAATAAAAATGTTATATAAAATCCTAATAACATGCTTATCTATTTTGCTTAACCTTATATGAAAACTCTTACACCTGAATTTTGTAAATTCCAATGTTGTAGAGAAATGAAGTGTCAAATACAAAACATATTCTCCCAAACTAGCAAAAAGAGTGGGAAAGAAAAGGGTGTAATGGCTAAGATAAACAAAGATGGCTGGCTCTATTTCCTCTTCAAAACAACCCTTTTAAAAATAGAATGTTCCCTCTAATTTATATAATTAACCTCCACCAAAAATGAGATACTAGGGAGGAATGAATAGAGGGAACAAAGCCTTCCCTCCCTTTGGTTTTATGTTGTTCATATATTTTTTTTAATGGTGAAGAACATCATGGCTTCCAATGCCCTTCTCTCATTCTTCCTCATATTATCTTCATTCATTCACATTGGTTTCTCTGATCTAGACCAGATTCTTCCTGGCCTTGCACAAGTTCCAGTTCTCAAAGATGCACAATGCATGAAGAAGCTTCTTCCATGCCAACAATTCTTGAAGTCTCCAAATAACCCTACTCCTGCTTGTTGTGTTCCCTTGAGTGAGATGCAAATAAATGAAACAGATTGTCTATGCACTTTCTTTAACAACCCTCAGCTCCTTACATCCATCAATGTTTCCAAGGATGATGTCTTGAAGCTTCCCAATGCTTGTGGTGTAGATGTTGATGTTTCTAAGTGCAGCACAGGTATTGATTGGTTTTTAATGAGTCTTTTTTTTCATTATTTTTCATCTTGCAATATCTATTGTATTATTGTAATGGTTTGTTTGTTTGTTGTGTTTATTTTTCTTCATATCATAATTGATATATTAACTGCTCTAATTAGATGATTATTTTTTTTCTTATGAGAGATGATTGCATTTTGATTTGTGTCTTTGAATCATGTTTGCTGTTGGTTCTTTTCTTTCTCCCATAAAGGAGGTAACTTTTAATCTGTTGAAAATGTGTACAGGTTATCAAATTTTCATTGTTACCCTTTGTTTTATTTGTTTCCCAGGTTGTCCTCACCACCTATTTGAATGAGACTTAGAATAGGAAATTGTTGTTACCCTTAATTTGGTTTAGGAATCTTTTCGAGTTTTTCTTTCATTAAAGGGATTTTTTTTTTTTTGTGATTTTAAATGACGTAAGTTGTATCTTTTTAGTTTTTTTACTCTATGTATTTCCGGTAGTACATAGTTATAATATGAAAAGTTATTTTTTTTCTCTCTTCTCAGTCACATCAGCTGACGTGGAAAGTGAAAAAAAAAATAATTTTTCATATTATAACTATGTACTACTGAGAGTACATAGCGTAAAAAACTAAAAGGACACAACTTACATTCTTTAAAATGACACGTACTAAATCTAAACCCTTCATTGGTGATATAATCCGAGTAATTAATGCAAGCCACTGTATGATATCCTAATCAACTAAGAAGTTGCATTTGCCATCATGCTGCTGCATAAGACAGAGGACTTGCAACAATCTTTATCAAATTGATGAATCCTTATGGTTAATAAAATAATTTTCTTTGAGCAAATATGTAGATGAACTTTTCATCTTAGTGTGGGGAAGTCACCCTCTCCTCCCTCCATATATTGAGCATTCTATATTGGGCTGTCTAGGAATAACCCACGGATTAGGTGAAGTAATAGAAAAGGTAAAACCATTTTGACTTTGAGAGAGACAATGAAGTAAAGATGGTTGGCATCTTTTAACTTTGAGGTAAAAGTGGTTGACAATTTTTTTACTTTTAGGGGCGTTTGGTATGTTGGTAAATTTTAGATTATGGAAAAATTGATATTGAGAATCTTATTTACTTATGTTTGGTACGTGGATTGTGAAAATTTTGTTAGAAAAATCAGATTCTCGTGATTTATTTTTGTAAAGAAAAATCCCATTAAAGAATACTACCGGATGAAAAAATTTCCCAAATTTTTTTGTACAACCACTTTCGCAACTCTTTGCTTCATCACGCTCTGCCACCACCACCTTTGACACTGTCAGAAAAAGCAAAAAAGAGTTATCTTTCTCTTTTTCTCTCTTTTAGCTTATTGTTTTCACTTTTAGACTTTTAGAACGGAAGCTTTGCTTCACGACATCCCCACCATCACCTTCGACGCTTCCCTTTCTAACGTTTGTTTCCTAGAAACCAAGCGTTCACTTTTGGTTCAAACATGCTTTGCTTTGTTGCTTTTCTCTCATTTTTCATGTGCTTCAAGGTCTATTCCTTGTTGATGATGTTGTTTGTTTAGTCCCTTTTTCCTTTGTGTATCTTAGTTGCCAATGGCGGACTCGACCAAGGTGTGGTTGGTGCATTGTCCAAAGTGTTAAAATCTCCTTCTAGAGCTCGTCGATTACTCTTTGGTGTTTTAATTTGTGTGGTGAATAAAAATCAAGGCATTTTTATTACGCAAAATTATGTATCAAATTTTGCATTTTGATTTGTGGTGTTTACCAATAATAATTTCATACCTAATCATGTAGTTCATCCGTTTCAATATTGTGCCCACCCCACTTGGAACAAAATATAGTAATTAGATATTTTGTAGTGAAGAACAAAACCATGGAACATAGTTGGGTGTTTTAGGGGTATATTGGATTAGGATTTTAAAAGATTTTGTTTGAGATGAAAAATCTTATAGATTTTAAAAGACTATTTAGAATTGGAGAGACTTTAAAGACTTTTTTTACCATCAAGATTTTATAAGATTGGATTTTAAAGGATTTTATTAGAATTTATAAAATTTTTAAAGGACAATATGGATTTATAAGATTTTAAAAAATCATATGAATTTTTAACAAACATTCAAAATTACAAGAGTAAAAAAAAATAACAAAGAAATGCAATGATATTAATAAAAAAAGTTAAACATAATATAATTTTCTCAATCAGTAAAACATAATACAATTTTTAACAAATACTCAAAATTACTACGCAACATCTCTCCGTATATCTAAAGCTATACTGGTCCTCCATGCATTAGCATTTTCTCGTTCTTGCTCTTGGTTTTGACCAATGGGTTAAAAAATTATCTTCTTCATTTGGTATCAGAGCTATACATATATGATTATTAGATCTAATTTTTATTTATTTTTTAAAATAATTCTGAATTTGCATATAGAACCTAAAGTTCATGATAAAATTTTGTTTAGAATTTTTTGCAATTGATCTTGGAAACCTTAGGGTTTTTGTTCTACTTGATGAGAGTTTTCTAACCATATATCATATGCGTGTTTTCATTGAGTATTTTAAGAAAATTTTGAATTTGAATTTCTAGGTTTTATTACATGAAAGTTTAGAAAATTTCTCAAATTATTTTCAATCGATACATTGAAACCTTAAAATGCTTTGCGACTTCTGAAAAACAAGTTTTTAGTTATCTATTGACACAAAAATTATTTGAAATCGTTTCCTATGACGAAGAAAATTCGTTCATGAATGTATTGTTACGAAATATAGAGTTTATACTATGAAAGTCTCAATTTTTCTTTAAATTGATCTTGTTTGTTGATGTAACACAAAAATTGGTTTGAGGGTTTTAGTTCTATGTTGTTTTTCCACTATTTTATTTTGTTTTTAATACAAAAATCATACATTTTTGTGCCAAGAAAAATCGTGACCAATAGCTTGAAAAATCATTTTTTAAACTTCCAAAAACTCTAAAAAATATGTTGTTTTTGAGATGGATTATATTAGAATTTTGTTGGTTTGTTATTTCTGGGTTATTTTGTGATTAAAATCGCTAAAAAATATGCTGTTTTTGAGCTTTGACGATGCTCACATGGCGGAATCTGGTTTCCAGCGGGTCAACCCGCCAAAGGAAAAAGAAGACACTGCAATAGAGAAATATCAAGAAATCCTAAGGGTTATGATGAGATTGTGAGAAAGACATCCTATTTATATTTCTCACTAAAAACTCTCACGAAATCCACACCAATAGAAAATCCATTAAAATCGTTAGATTTTTGAATACCACAAGATTGTTTTTCCTTTGTTCAAAATTCTGATTGAATACCAACGGATTTGGACGGACTCTAAAATAGTTTTTTTTAAATCCTAATCGAATACCATGTCACTTTTTTCAATCCTTTAAAATCCTCATTGAATACCAATGGATTTTTTTGTCCAAAAATAATCTATTAAAATTCTTTAAAATTCCAATCTAATACACCCCCCTTAATTTATGATTGTAGTTTCCATTTCGTTTTAATTTGTAGCTAAGCATGAAGGTTATATAGGTGGTAGCTTGTTAGATGATGGGAAGGATGGAGGAGATTATGGCAAATCAAAAGATTCATATTGGTAATGAAAATGAGGCTGAATAATTTTTAATCATAAGGTTACTTTTGTAAAATCACACATTCTCCGCAATAATTTAAAATCAATCAAATATAGAATCAGGAAACTTGAACCAACATTCTTGAGAATATTTTAGCATACCAAATAGATTTTTGATAATATCTCTGGGAAAATCACTGTCCCAACATATTTCTGGGCATCGTGAATCCCAGGAACAAAAAATTTCTCCTCTACCAAATGCCCCTTAAGGAGTTCGTGGTTGGCATGATTGATGGTGCATAAAAAAAGACTCTCACTGTTACAAGTCCAACATTGGTTGCTTATACAACCAATATGGGATTTGTAACATTGCCACCCACTTTAAGGCCGACGTCTACGGCGGCTTTCACTCTATCGACACTGACCCGACCCGGTGGTAGTCCTTTCCCATTTGGTGGCTTCGCTCATCTATTAGTATTCAGTACAACACCTCTTTGAAAGATATGACACCTTAATCCAGCCTATAGGTAGCCTTTTTTGTGATCTCAACTTTCAATGAAAGCACCAATTGTTATGGATATTGAGATCATCACCCCAAAAGCTAGCTCAAAAGGAAAAAATGTCCAAAATCTTATAAATCACATATTAATTATATAGGCAACCAATGTGTAACTTGTAAAATTCACCTATAAATATAAGTCTCCTTCATTAATTTTATCAACACATTCCTAGAGAGAAAATTCATATAGGGTCGCGTGAGTGTTTTTCCTATTATGTGTAGGGAGATATATTTTCCTATATCAAAAGATAGTGTAATTGTTCTCTCCTTGAATATAAGAGGAGTTTGATTTCTTTTGTTTAATGAAAATTCTTCTATTCTCGTATGTGGTTTTTCCTTTATCAATTTAGTGCTTTCCACGTTAAATATTGTGTGTCGGTGTGTGATATTGTTTCCATACTCTAGTACCCAACAGTTATATCACAACCAATTGGTTGTTAGTTATCATTCAAGGTTAGTGCTTGCATGTGTGGTTGTATACATTTGCATTATTGTTAATATATGATATTTGTTCGAGTATATTGTACTGTTTGTACATGTGATATTGTTTACATATACTGTATTATTATCCCTGAGATAGTGTAATCCGATATAGTTGAAAAATAGAGTGTTGTCAATATTATACATATATAGACCTTTTGACTTTAACATAAAGGAGGTTGACAACTTTTGACTTTAAGGAGACAAGGGTGGCACGATTGATGATGCTGAAAAAAATTGGCAACTTTTGACTCTAAGGAGACATGATTGATGATGCAAAAAAATTAGGAGCAATTGTAATACCATAAAATCATTTTTGCAATTACTGTAAAAAATTTTTGTCTATATAATGTAATTTCTTAAACTAACTTTATTGCATGGGGACTCACTTATTTTTTGGTGGGACCCGTTTTTTTTTTTTTTTGTGTGAAAGTGATAGGAGACTTTTTCCGTCTCAATTGAAGAAAAATTAACCTCTTTTAATATATATATATATAGGGTTTATCATCTATCATTTAACATGACCACAAAAATTTTCCTCCACACACAATATTTTGTGGGGCCCGTAGCAAAAAAAAAAAAAAACTTCGGCACGCAAAACGAATCTCTATAACATAACACAATCACTTTTCCTACAACATAACTCTTATAAAACCCATATATATATATATATATATATATATATATATATATATGGGTTTTCGTTTTATCCTTTAACATAACACAACAAACTTTCCTACACTCACAACATTTTGTGGGGCCCACACTTTTTAAAACAAAAAAATAAATAAAAATTTAATGCACGCAAAACGAATCTCTATAATATTACACAATAACATTTCTTACAACATAACTCTTATAAAACCCTATATATATATATATATATATATATATATATATATATATATATATATATATTTTGGCGGACCCACGTTATTGATGACTGCAAGTACACACAATAATTTATGGGAAAAAAATTATCTTACTAACTGTGCATGGTTGTTTATTCTTCTAAACTCAAAGTATGTTCTGGCAGGGGTATATGTCGACAATATATTTAATAGTACATAATTATATAGAAATGGATTGTCCATTTTAGTATTTTATAGAAATTATTGACTACTCTCTAGGAGTAATTATTGTAGGAGTTATTTCAGAATTTTCAATTCTGCTGATGCATCTATGAATGTTTTAGTCATAACTGTTTGTTTATTCTCTAATTGATTTATGTTTGGTTGTAATCATTCTATTATAATAATTTAGTTGACTGTTGATTACTATTTTTTTTGGTAGGTGATTACTATTTTTTTTATATTAAGTTGAAGTTTTTTTTTTTTTTTTGTTTATATTCTTTTATTTTTAATACATTTAAAACTTTTTTTACATTAAATGTGTAGATATAAACAAAATTTTCTGGGTCTGCGATTATATATATATATATATATATATATATATATATATATATATATATATATATATATATATATTGGTGTACATAAAATGTGTCTCATGAGGGGGAAGTATGTTGATATAGGGGATGCTCATAGTGGCAATGGTAGAGAATAAAGCACTAGTGAAGCTTCTCATGTATGTGTATCAAGGGAGAGTGTGTGTGAGGCTTGAATAGCTCTACTAAGGGGCAGAGTAACAACATGAGTAGAGGTTGGAGAAGACCATCCTTCTCCATGTGTGAGTGATGAGACAAGACACGCTGCCCACTGTCAATGTACAGGGACAACAGTGCAGGGATAAGAAGATGTCCCAATGATGGGCCTCTATGACTTGCCATGGGTGTCCTCTAGAAAGTTCTAGACTGTAGACTTAGTGACATGGAACCCAATCATGCTAGGCCTAAGTGGGTATCCACAACACATTCTTAGAGAAAAAAATTCATATATCGTCTTATGAGTTTTTTTCTATTTTGTACAAGGGGAACTGTATTCGAGAACGGGCGTGATTGTTCTCTCATTAGATATAAAGAGAAGTTATAATCTATTCTTGCTTATAATTTTTCCTCCGAGCTGAGGATTTTTCAAGTTAATTATTGTGGGTCACTTCTTAATTTTTCAAACTCTAATTTAATTGTGTAATACTATTTCCATTTTTTTTTTCGGTAAACATACTATTTCCATTCATTCGTACCCAACATGGATGGCTCGGTTTTAACTTTCAACTTGTTTTGTTTCTTTTCACTGCAGCTGCAAGCCCATCATCATTAGAAGGTAAATCATCATCACCTAGCAGTAGGACTATGTTTCTACTTTCTTTATCCTTCAAAATTTGCAAAATAAAATATTAAAGTTGCAAATGTTATTAGAACTAACCAAAAAGATTAATTATTACAAATATTTTCAAAAAGGGACTAACTATTAAGACTAATAATTTATTATTATTTAAAAAGGGTACTATTTTATACCTATAATAATAATAAAAAATCAAAATTTTAGGGATTCTGCTAGTTATGCTCACGGTATTTTTTTTTTTTTGATACACCGATCTTAATTATTTTTGAGGTGATTCGGCCCTTGAATATCCTCATAAGCTTCAACTCATAGGATTAATTCGAGTCGAGGATTAATCATAGTTAGAGCTTCTCGCTCCTTTTCAAAGATATATTTGACGAAAATCAAACCCAAATTATCTTTCCACCTTTCCACCTAATTTGCATTGTCAACTTAACTATACCCATTGAGTAACAATAGACATGCTCTTAGTAGACATGTCAACAAGTGTGACATCAACATGTTAATAACTAAACTATATTTGCTTGTTCTAGGTCTCATACTTCCTGCAGAGGATACATCAGAAGATGCAACAAGTTCAACAAAAATGATAACTCCATATGGAATACATGGCTTTGTTGCTTTGTTGATTGCTCTAGCATTCTCCGCATACTGGGCTTAGATAATTTATCATAGAGTGAGCCTCAATTGAGATACTGATCAAAACAATTCCTATGTTCACTGCTAAAATTTATCTCTGGAGCTTGGTTTTGTGAATTTTCATGTCATGAATTACAAAATGAGTGATGAACATGTTTCTAGAACTGTCAGTATTGCAGTGCATTTTATTTTTTGCACTAGCAGTTATTTACTTCCATTACCTGATTGATCAAATCCAATTTTTATATTAATTTTTGTTTTTGGAAGGTGATTCATTATTAAGTATGTATACATATAATCTCATTTTCACAATATGATCTAATTATGTACCTTATGAATTTTTTAACTATGATAATAATTAATTAAAATGTTTTTTAATAGCATAATAATAATTGATTGAAAAATATTGTAAATGCCATTGTGAACATGAAATTTCTCAACTTTTTTCTGTCAGCCACGTCAATGCCGATTCAAGCAGATAACAGATCACGTTAACGTCCATTAAAAAACCTTGGAAAAAGTTCAAAACTCTCTTGTGGTATTACTTTGAATCACTTATATTTATGCGCTTTTTTTAATCACTTAGCTCCCTTTGGTTTTTTTATCCACACTCCTCCTTAATACTGTTAGAAAATTAAATAAATATACCTATTCTACTATTCTTAGAAAAAGAAAATAAAGTGATAAAGAAAAAGAAAATCAAATATTATGAAAACTTATAATACTTAATAAAAGACTAAAATAAAAAAATAGCATAAAAAATCAAATGTGTTATGTGTCTAAATAAAAAAATAAATGTATAAAAAAAATAAGATCAAATATATTAAAAATCACAACAGTGACAAAAAAAAGTAAAATTAAAATTTAAAATAAAATAGTCTAAATGCAAAAAAAAAAAAAATATTGAAGAGAAAAAAATAGAAGAAAAAATTAAGATAAAAAATAAAATTAAAAAGAAATCGCAGTTATGAATTTTTAATATATTTGCTTTTACTTTTTTCTATTTTTTTTGTCCTAGGTCTATTTATTATTTTTATTTAGATACGTTTGGGCGTTTTTATATCTCTATTTTATTCTCTGATTTTTGAACTTTTTTATGAAATTCTTTAGTAGATAGGATGGCATAAGGCTAAAAAAATGAGGAAAAAAAGAGAATAAAATAGACCAAAAAGTAAAAAAAAAATAGAAAAATAGAAAAAAAAACATATATAAATAAAAAAGAATAAAATAGACCAAGGATAAAATAAAAATAAAAAATAAAACTAAATATATTGAAAAAAAGACCAAAAAGTGATTTTTTTATTCTATTTATTTTTTATTCTAATTTTTTGTCTTCAGTATATATATTTTTTCATTTGGACCATTTTCATTTTTTTTTTAATTTTAGTCTTTTCAGTCACTATTGTTATTTTTAATATATTTGGTTTTATTTTTTTTCTATTTTTTTGTTCTTGTTCTATTTTCTTTTTTTTATACATTTTTTTTATTTTGACACATTTGATTTTTTTTTTACTGTTTTTTTTCTTTTGTTCTTTTATTAAGTGTTCTAGGTTTTCTTTTGGTTTTTTTTTTTGGGCCATGATATACTTACCACAAAAAATGTTTATCACTCTTACAACAACCTAATATTCGTTGATTTTCGTCAATCTAATGATTATAATTTATTGAAAATTAATAATTAATTAATAAGTGTGACCCAATAAATTTTAATAAATTATAACTGTTAGATTGACGAAAATTAATGATGATTAGTTTGATTATAGGGTGATAAACTTTTGTGATGGTAAGTATATCTTTTTTTTTTTTTTATCACTTGATTTTCTTCTTCTAAGAAGGATAGAATAGATATAGTTAATTTTTTAACAGTATCAAGGAGGGGTATGGGTTAAGGTTTTTTTTAAAAAATATATAGAAATATAAGTGATTAAAAATAATACCATAGGGGTTTTTTAAACTTGCCCAAAAACCTTTCTGGAGACACTAATGTAAGAACAAAAATAAGGTTTGATGAATATAATGTTGCATTTCATGCCGTAGACAGATAAATATTGTGGGTCATATTGCATATAAAAAAAGAGAAAAAATTGTATTGGGTCCCGTACATTTTTAAGTGTGTAGAAAAAAGAAATTGTATGATATAACGTACACTTCTATTTCCCACAAAAATATTGATACTTTAAACTATTAAGCAATTAAATTAATAAGAAAATATTTTTAAAACTAAAATAGTAACCTATGTAGCACCGATATTCTGATACGTTAATTCTAAAAAATATTAGATTTCGACATGTTAGGACACGTTTTGATATTAAATAATATTTTTAATTTATGTAGTGTATATTATATTTAATATTCAATAATTTAACAAAAAAATAAAGTTAAACTTATAATACCCATCAATTTTGTAAAGAAACATAAGATATCCCAAATATTTATATTAAACTCAATAAAATAATAATCGTAATCCAACGAATCTAATAGTTGGAACTAAAAACGCAATGCAACGCAACTTTTGAACTATTTTTTGAGTTTCCACAATGCATGTTGGAGTGTCGGACACCACACGTCAAATTTTTTGAAGTGTCGGTACTTCATAGATAGTAACTATTATATATATAGAGAATAAAAGTGAGATTTACTTGTGTAATTAATGTGTTAATCTCAATGCGAAATCCAATTACTCTTTAGCACTTTATTTTATTTTTTTGATAACATACTCTTTAGCATTTTAGCTCATGGTCATATACTCATATGGATTGGTTCATTACAATTTAACCCGAATTACTTTGAAAGGTTTTTAATATTCAATTAAGATAATTATAGATCTGGTTTGAGTGGACCTAACCTAAATCAATTTTGAAAATATGAGTTGAGATTAATTTTTATTAAATCTGAACCAATTCAACTTCAACCTCAATTAATTTGGACGTTAGATTTTAATTATTTTAACTGGATTAAATCCGACAATCATAAACATTCATTTTTAAAAATTTTATATTTATTATACTGTGCTGTTATACTTACAATTATTTTAAGATTATCACTCTTATAATCTATTTTTGTTATTGGTGGATCGATTTAAAATCAACAATAATTATTTAAAAAAAATTATTTAAAATAATGTCATTTTGATAAAATTTATTTTAAAAAAATAATACCAAAATGATAAAAAGAAAAAAAAACTTAAGCAAAGAGAACCCAGTCTAATTAAATTTAATAGTTTGATTAAAATTAACAAAGAAAAAAGAATAATAATAGTTTGATTAAAAACCCACAAAACCCTGGTCGAAGCTTTATTTGCTTCTTCCCTGTTGATTCTCTCACATCACATGTCCGAATGGCATCATCGGCTTCCGCCGCCAGAACGCTAGCGGAGCTGCGCCGCGCCGCCTCCGCCGTCTGCGGCTGTGAGAGCTCCAGCCATTTCCTCGCAGTTAGGCCATTCAGCTCCGCCGGCGCCGTTTCCGCCGCTTCTGATTCCGACCCGACACTTTCCTCTTCTTCTGAATCAAAGGGTATGTATTCATTCGTGTTCCTTTGATGGATTCTCCATGTGGGTCAATCTTGTTTTTGGCAATGGGGAAGACCCTTGCATAAAAATTAAAACTTTTTTCTAATGCTTATTGATGGTTTTGTTTTATTTAATTTTTGGTATCTGAAAGGAAAAGCATCTAGATGGTTGTTGTTTCTACCTGGGGCAATCACATTTGGCCTTGGGACTTGGCAGATTTTTAGAAGAGAAGACAAGGTGTGTGTCTTTTTGGCATTTGATTCATGGTAATTAGGAAAATGTTAGTTGCACATAATTTTTGTTCACATAGTCTCACATATGGAATTTTTAACCATTGATTTTGATGAAGAAAGGGGGAGAGAAAGTGAGGAGGAGGGAGGAAAGTAATGGTGCTGATTGATATTATGTGAGTTATTTGAGAGAAAATTATGTGAGAGTAACATCACCATTATTATAATACTCGTGTTTTTTTTGCAACGAGTGTTGGCTAGTGAATGAGGGGGGGAAATTGTGCTTTGTGATGATGATCAAGTAAAGGACTCAGTCTACAAGCTTGGCGGATTGTGGTCTTTAAATGTGATGTGCGGTGCTATTGTATTGCATCCTTTGACATATGTGTACCAATTCATGAACTTTCTCCAAGCTCCTGTACCTGGATATGTGTATCAATTATTTGTGACTCTCAAGATTGTGGGATTTTGAATCAGTTTCTGTTGATATTAGTGATCTAGGTAACTTCAATAAGTTTGATGCATTAAGGCTTTATAATATTTTGGCATTTTGCGCTTCGTCTTTTGTATTTACTATTTATCTCTGTGTCACTCATCTTTTAACCCATCAAAGAAATTTCTAGTCATAGGCTCATGTTGTGGATTATTGCCTTCTTCATTTACATCTCTGTGATACATGGATGACTTAAAACACATGATGGTATAAGAAATTTATTACAATCAAACATTAATACTTTATTAATAGGTAACATATATTGGATGATGGAGATTTATGGTAGCAGATGTTGATCTCATTCATATTCAATGTAATTTGTTATGGATATTTGGATAAAGTTTTGGGGATTGATTTAGGTTTATATGGACTTATGAGATTCCATGTTTAGGTATTAGCTATGTAGAATAGCTCATTGATAATTTCTTTCATTTTTCGATGTTACAGATTAAAATGTTGGAATATCGGGAGAAAAGGTTGCAAATGGAACCATTAAAATTCAGTAGTGCATATTCATCAAGTGAGGAATTAGATTCTCTGGAATTTAGAAAGGTGGTGTGCAAAGGAGTTTTTGATGATAAAAAATCAATCTATGTGGGACCACGTTCAAGAAGCATTTCTGGAGTTACTGAAAATGGCTACTATCTCATAACACCTCTTATGCCAGTTCACAGTCATCCTGACAGGTAAAGCTTAAGTATTAATAGATTTATCAATTAAGTAATGAGTCAAGTAGTTAGAAATTTTTAATCTCTTATAGTACCTTGTAAATTTTGTTTATTATTAAAGCTTAAATTTCATCAGGTATAAGTGTTTAAATTTATACAGTACAGCACTAAATTAGAAGGTACTACATCATTTGAGTAATTAAATTTTTCACTTTCTGAAAATCTTGTAAAAAGGTGCATTACATGGTTCACTTACTCTGTAAAACTCTTTACACATATAGTGGATTGAAACATAGTAGTCAATAGCGGCGCTATTGCGCCGCAAGCCGCGCCAGTTGCGCAACCATCCTCTCCACGCTGCACCAGATCGCAATAGCGGCCAAATCTCGCCGCAATAGTGTCTTTTTATGGTTTTAATCCTAACCCATTCTCTCTTTCTGCCTTTCTGCCTCTCTGTTGTGCGTCTCTCTTCTGCCTCTCTTGCTTTCTTTATCGCGCTCGTTTTTTTCCCTTCTCTACTTCTCGCTTATAGTATTGAAGTTCAATGTGAAAGCCATGAACGAAGAAGCAAAGCTTTGAGTGAGAGAAAGAGTGAGAGAGAGAGAGAGCGCAGCTGACGAAGAAAAGGAGAAAAAGTGAGAGAAATAGTAAGAGAGAGAGAGAGAGAGAGAAAACAGATGAAGGAGAAAAAGAGAAACTGTGAGAGAACGGATGAAAGAGAAAAAGTGAAAGAGAAAGAGATTCTGAACTATCTTTATTCAAAGAAAAGAAAATTACATTTGTCAGATAAGTGATTCACAAGTCACGGTAACCAAGTAACCTGGTTATAGTAACAGTGGGTAAAACTATTTCTATATCCCAAAAAAAAAAAAAAAAATGCATCATTAAAAGGTAACTAAGGTAAAACATTAAAGTAACTAAGATAAATATGGTAAATCAGTAAAGTATAGTTCCAACTAAAAGTAGTACAACTATAGCTAAAGTTTGGACACTTATTGCTAAGAGATAACATGTCAACTCTGCCTTTATTTTTTTTTTTAAATTTATTATTTACCTTTATATTTTTTTATTATTTGTATTTTTTTTAGGTGTTATTATTTTTTCACACACACATATATATATATATACATATAATTTGTTTTTCTAATAAATATATTTTTTGTGCTATTTCCGGAACTGCAACCCGTAATAATGTTATAGTGGTTTTGAGGGTTGGCTGCATCAGGCCGCAATCCGCATTTGATAACTATGGATTGAAAATTTTCCTTATCATTTTTTCCTGTTTTTAATACCATTTGATCAAAGGATGGAAAATTCATTATCTGTGTTTTATTGATGTTGAAAGTGTTGCTCTTAATGTTCCATAGTAGTATTTATTCTAAAATGTATGTTTATTGCACTGTGTAGTATATACCAACTTTCGCTTTATAATAGATGTTTATTGTTTTGAAACTGCATCGTACCAATCTTCATTAGTCCTGAATGAACTTTAAGCTTTTCCTTTCGGTGAAAAATTATTCACTTGTTATGGCCCAATACATATGTTTCATTTCATTGGTCTTCTATTTTCGTCAATATAAATATCCATGGGTGCAATCTGTCCCCTGCGCGTGGCTAAATTTTGCTAAACTTTTGAGTTTTGAGGCTTAGAATATGTTGGATTTGTTCTAAACAAAGCATAATCTTTAAGTGCTAACACTTCTAAGTTAACATGGCTATAACATATTATCAACAATCATTTTGTTCTTAATCATAAGCTGTCAATTGCTGGTTTTGCATGCTTTGGTGCCTCTGGTTTATGGGAAAACATTTTCTTCTTCCAAAGGAGAAAATCTTTTTCCTACTAGTGACTCATAGTATAAGTGGGGTCTACAAAATAGTGGAGAGAGAGAAAAATTCAAAGTGGGACCCACTTATGCTGAGTCACTAGTAGGAGAAAAATTTTCTCCTTTAAAATGAGAAAATGTTTTTCCCTGGTTTATTGGGTTTATTGTGTTATTTGTACTGAGCTTCTCGGAGTAGTACCGGTAGCCGAGAAGATGAGAGAACATAGATTGAGGTGGTTTGGGCACGTGATGAGAAGACCCATGGATGCTCCTGTAAGAACAGAAGTTTGTTACCAAGAGCTCAACACAAAAAGAGGCAGAGGTAGACCGAAGCTTACTTGGGGGAAAGTAGTAAAACAAGATTTAATGGAGTGGGATATAGATTGGCGGACAGTATGTCTTAGAACGGAATGGAGAAAAGCTATAAGTATGGTGGAGGGTTAGACCCACTGTTATTCCTATGTTCCAGATGGTCCCTTTTTAGTCCTTTTTCCCTTCATTTCCCCCACTTCTTCTTGTCCCTTTCTTTTTTACTTTTATTTATTTATATATACATATATTGTTATTTTATTTTATCTTATTTTATATTTTTATTTTATTTGTTTATTTTTTTTATTTTTATTTATTTATTTATTTATTTTTATTTATTTTTTATTTTTATTTTTTTCAACCGTTTTGTATTTTTCATGTGGGTTCATCTACCACGGACCCCAATTAATTTGGGATAAAGGTGTTGTTGATGTTGATGTTGATGTATTGTTTCATCCAGTGTGGGTTTTCCAATTCTAGTCAACAGAGGATGGGTTCCCCGCAGTTGGAAAGACAAATTTTTAGAGGCTTCACAAGATGAACAGTTTGCAGATGCACTTGCTTCCCCTTCACAGGCTGATAGAACTAAATCTTGGTGGAGATTTTGGTCTAAAAAACCTGTTATCATTGAGGTTCTCTCTCCCTTTAGTCATGTTCCTATACCTTGTTAGATGCAGAAAATGGAGGTTCAATCTTATTTTTGTGCAACTTACAGGACCAGGTCCCTCCTGTTACACCAAATGAAGTAGTTGGTGTAGTTCGTGGAAGTGAGAAGCCAAGCATATTTGTTCCTGCAAATGATCCTGAGTCTTCCCAGTGGTTCTATGTTGATGTTCCCGGTATCGCCCGTGCTTGCGGCCTTCCAGAAAATACTATCTATATTGAAGATATTAATGAAAATGTCAATCCAAGTAATCCTTACCCTGTTCCCAAGGATGTCAATACTTTGATCAAAAGTTCGGTTATGCCTCAGGATCACCTAAACTACACATTGACATGGTTTGCTACTTACTTTTCTCTCCTTGCATTTTGAATATTGATGTTGTTCGGTCCTAGAGAACCGTATAATAATATAGCAAGATATGCGCTTAGAGATATCTTATAGTCAGATATCGTAATTGGCTTATAGCCAATATCCCAATTACTGCGCACAAGCAATAGGCTTATAGCTAAGACGTGGGTGTGTGCACAGTGTGGGCTGAAGTAGTAAATGAGTTCAGAATGTGTGTACCCGGGGATCTTAAGCCTTGTATGGGTTACCTCTTGAGCTGTGTAGATCTCCCAGTTGTAGTAGGATTCAACTCCTTTCTGTAGGGATAGAGATTCTATCCTTGGTAGCTTTAATGTTTCATGCCTTTAGGATAATTGGGTATTTATCCTTTAAGGGATTCTTGGGTAGGTAGTTAGGATATAGATATATTCCATAACTGATGCATTTTTTTGTCAAATTAAAAGTTTTCTTTTATGTATTGTAGTTGTTTTGCTGGTATCTATACTTGTATTGCTTTAGCTTTATGATTGCTTTAGGTTGAAAGCATAAGTAAAACTAAACATTGACATTGTTTTGTATTTGGGACAGGTATTCTCTTTCTGCAGCAGTTACATTTATGGCTTTTAAGAGGCTAAGACAGAAAACTAAACGGAGATAGCAAACTCATTGTTGTTATAGTTGAAACATACAGACACATACCCTTAATTTGGCTTCTGGATGGATCTATCTCCTTGGAGTATTGTCTTCCCAATCTTTTCTTCAAATTTCAGTTGTCAAGAATCATTTTCAAGAAACTTGTAGCTATTCAAGTGAAGTCTTCTCAGAAAGTTACCCCCACCTCAATAACAATGATGGAATCAAAGTGAGATAATATTTATTGAAAAACAATAAAAAAGATGATTAAAATTTTGATGTAAAGGGGATGCAGATGAGGATATTTATTATCTGAAAGGTCAAATTTTTATTAGAAAATAACTACTGTTAGTAGTTGTAAGAGAATATATTTGGATTGATTGTAGGGTTATGCCACAATGTTATTGACTCATTATTCAACTTATTTCAATAAATGAGATCAAATCCTGGCTTGGCTCCTAAAGAGAAACCTCCACAGAAGCTTTGGATGGCAATGGTTTTTTTTACCTATGATATTATTTTTTATTATTATTATATTGTCTATTAGTTCATCAATTATTCAACCAGTTTGATTCAAATCGGGTAGGAACAATTATTAAAAAATAGACTCATGTGTCATTTATTATAAAGGAGGGGTTGGATGAATGGCATTAAGTGAATTATTTTTTTATTTTTAATAAATGATGTAAAATATTTCCTAAACTTTCTATATATAATCTTGGTGTCCCAATCCGGTCATAGTCTCTCACTAGGTCTGTGTCGGATGTTTATAGAAAATTAAAAATTTGCCTAGTCAAATATAATAGTTTATGTGCATATAATTATCTTTCATTTTAATTTTTTCAAGAAATAATAATTATTTTATTTTTCAAAAATAGTTCCTTTGGGGAATTATCAATTTTAAATAAGTTAATTTAAGTGAGCTCATATTATGTCTGGTCAAACTCAATTTAACCCAGTTTATGAGCACTCATATAAGAACTCAAAAACATTTTTATTTTATAAATAAATAGAAGTATTAGTAGAGAGTATTTAAGGTTTCTTAACTAACGTTGAAATAATTTTGTATCATTTTAAAGAACATAAAATTGTGTCATTTTAAGTGAGAAAAAGAGATAAATCATGTGGAAAAGAGTGGGGGAAATTTTTTTTAAAGATGTGGATCTTACCTCTTTGTGAGAGTGAAAGAATGTAAGGTGTGTCATTTAAAATGACACATTTTTTCCCATAATTTTAACAAGTTTATATAGTAAAAACAAGAAAATAAGCAAAAGGAAAGTGGATATTGTGATATTCTATTTAACATAATTATGTCAAGGATTTTAATCATTCATGAAAAATTAAAGGTGATCAGATGTGATTGAGAAAAAAAATTGGTATAGAAAGTGATATAATCATCATTGATGATTTATTTATAAATAATTAGCTTCTTTAAAGGATTATTTTTTAATAAAAAATATGAGGTTATAAGAAAGTTATGCTAAGAAACTAAAAATAATAATAAGGGCTTAATATTTTTTAACCATAAGACTTCAAATTATCTTCTGTATATATATAAAAAAAAAAAAAAAAAAAACTAATTGTGATTCACGAACCCTAACCCCCTTTCTTCCACCATCTTATATTTGCAAAATTCTCACGTCGTGATTGTGGGTTGTCATCCGATCCGTTTTCTCTGCAATTCAAAGTCTTGTGTGATTTTTAAAGAGAGGAGAACGAAGTGAGCCTCCACCTCCACGAACCGGTTGAACCCGGTCCACCCACCCTAAAAGAAGGTACTTTTCTTATATTGCAGCAAGCTTGTAATAATAAATTTGGTTTATTTGTATATGTTGAAACACCATGAACTTCACTTCTTTGTTATATACACAAATTCAGTGGTTCATTAACCTGTATCAGCTATAGCCTTTGGTTGAGTCAGAAATTTACTTTTTTATTTTTAGTCATACCCATAACCTTCAACTGGTGGCGTTTACATGCTATCTCATTACTTTATTATTGTCATAATGAAAGCCAATTTTTTTAATTTTTTTTTAATCATCCATAATCTCATTCCTAAGCTATCATCCATCCCATTTACAAATAAGAGAATTCCAGTATAAGACTAACAAGTTTTACTCTCACCTCAGCCGTTGATTTTCATCCATTTAACGATTGTAGTTTATTTGGAATTGATAATTAATTAACTGATATAACTCAATAAACTACAATCATTAGATGGACGGAAATCACGACGGATATGAGAGTAAGATTTCTTAGTCTTATACTGGAGTCAAAAGATCCCTTTTCTATATATGTTCTCTTTTATAATTTTTAATTATATTTTTGTCATCCACCTAAGGATGTTTATTTCATCTGATTGTTTTTCCTCTCTGCTCATTTTTTGTGCAGATTGTTTGCCTAATTACCTCAATGAAATGAATGAAAATAAATAATAATAAAAAAGAAAGCCTCATGCTATAAAGTTCCTGCTATGCACAGGAAGGGTTAGACCTATTGTGTGGGTCTATAGTAGGCAGCTTTACCTTGCATTTGAAAGAGGCTAATCATATGAATCCAACCTGTGATCTATTGTTCACATGGCGACAACACCAATTGTTGTGCCAAGGCTTGGAGAGAAGAGTTCTGGGAAGAAGCATTGAATGGAAACGTCGAAGAAAGACATCCTTCTTCGACTTTGGAAAGAAGGTTGCAATGTTGTATACTGCTACCGCGATAAGGTTAAGGTATGCTATCCCCAAATTTAGTGTCTTTCTTACTCCATCAATTCTGAGGTTTTTTTCTCGTACCCCACGACAAAATGCGAAAATAGTATTTGGGTTTGATGCCATTGATGATGCTGTGGCCATGTTCACTCGCTTGATTACTCTGCATCCGCTTCCATCTGTTGTAGAATTTAACATGATTTTAGGGTCAATAGTGAAGATGAAGCATTATTCAACTACTATCTCACTTTCTAAACAAATGGGGTTGAGAGGAATCACTCCTTCCATAGTCACATTGAGTATTTTGATTAATTGTTACTGCCACTTGGGTCAGATGGGTTTTGCTTTTTCTGTGTTGGGCATGGTTCTCAAGAGGGGTTATCAACCCAATACCATAACATTGACTACACTCGTGAAAGGTCTTTGTATCAATGGTGAGATTAAGAAAGCAATGGACTTTCATGACGGTGTGGTAGCAAAAGGATTTCTGTTGGATGAAGTTAGTTATGGCACCTTGATCAATGGCTTGTGTAAAATAGGACAAACAAGAGATGCCATGCAGTTGCTGCAAAAGATGGAAATACAAGTGGTTAAGCCTAACATAGTAATGTATAATATGATTATTGACAGTTTATGCAAAGATGGACTTGTAACTGAGGCATGTGATTTATATTCTGAAATTGATGTCCGGGGAATATCTCCTGATATTTTTACTTACACTTCTCTAATTCATGGTTTTAGTAGTATGGGTCAATGGGGAGAAGTTACTCGGTTGATGTGTGAAATGGTTGATAAAAACATCAACCCAAATGTTTATACCTTCAATGTATTAATTGATGCATTAGGTAAAAAAGGAATGCTCATAGAAGCTCAAGATATGTGTAATTTGATGATTGAAAGAGGTCAGCAACCAGATATTGTTACTTTCAACACTTTGATGAGTGGATATTGCTTACACGATAATGTGAGTGAGGCAAGAAAATTATTTGATGCAGTTGTTGAATGGGGTATTGTGCGTGATGTTTGGAGTCATAACATCTTGATTATTGGGTATTGCAAGAGTAAAAAGATTGATGAAGCTGTGAGCCTCTTCAATGAAATGCATTGCACGAATTTGGCTCCTAATACTGTAACTTACAGTTCTCTTATTGATGGTTTGTGCAAATCTGGGAGAATCTCTTATGCATGTGAACTTTTTAATGCAATTCATGATGGTGGTCCACCCCCTAATGTTGTCACTTACAATATCTTGTTAGATGCTTTTTGCAAAATCCAACATATTGACAAGGCAATTGCATTATTTAACCAAATGTTTGAAAGGGGATTGACTCCTAATGTTTGGAGTTATAACATCTTGATAAATGGGTATTGCAAGAGTAAGAGGATTAATGAAGCCATGAACCTTTTCAAAGAAATGCATTGCAAAAACTTGATTCCAGATTCTGTGACTTATAATTCTCTTATTTATGGCTTGAGTAAATCTGGGAGAATCTCTAGTGCGTGGGAGCTTTTCAATGCAATGCATGGCTGTCCACCAGTTAATGTTATCACTTACAATATCTTGTTAGACGGTTTTTCCAAAATCCAACATGTTCCCTAGGCAATTGGATTATTTAATGTAATGTTCGAAAGGGGATCGACTTCTGATGTTTTAGTCATATATCTTGATTAATGAATTTCACAACTTGACATGGGTAAAAGGATGAATGAAGCCATGAATCTCTTCAAAGAAATTTGTCCCAACAATCTGACTATTGATACTATAAACTCATAGTTCTCTTATTAATGGCTCAGGCTTATGCAAATCTTGGAGAATTTCATATGCATGAGAGCTCGGTGATGACATGCATAATAACGGACGGCAACCTATCACTTGACAAGGTGACTGCTTTAATTTCACGGCATATCAAAAAGGAATTTGTTTTGATTGGCACCAATTCACCGTTCACTGGTTGATGGTTTTTACATAGGTTGAAGACTGAAGATTGCATGAGAGATTTTTTTCAGCATCTTTTGGTTCAAGTTTTTGTGTGAAAATTATTGCATATAACATTACCAATGGACTCTGCTAAGAACATTTGTTCCATGAAATATCGGCCTTTCTTTTAGAAAGAAAAAAAAAATAGAATGATAGGGCAGAGGAACTGCTTCAAGAAATGATTGCTGGAGGTCTGAACAATTGATAAAACCTGGTGAGATACTTTAGCTACACTCAAAATTTTTCTTTTACTAATGATGGGTTTGTCTAAATGCTTAGCAAATGCAAATTTGTTTTTTATCAGAGAAGTTGGACTACACCAGGGCTAGCTGTCCTTGCTCAATTCATATGTTTATTAAACTTATTTTTAACATTGGGCTGTTACCATTGATTGATTTGTTTGTCTTTATGTGATTATTTTCCATCCTCCTTTGCAAATTTTTTTGCCTATTAAGTGTTTCTTTGATATAGATGTTAGCTGAAATGTTGAGTTTTTTTATACTTGATCTTGTATATTTATAACCCTTGTATAATACAATGAAAAAGTAGGAACTTAAATAAAATGACATTATAGCTCTATGTGCTGCTATTACTAATCTACACCATTTTGTTCTCCAATAATATTATCTCTGTGATCTTTTAACAACCAGACAACACCAGTGTTATTGCTAATTCTACAGTTTTAATAACTTTGTATTTTGGATAGGTTTTTCATTTATTTATTTTTAGATTCAACTATGAGGGTAGAAAATTTGGACACAGTTTTGCATATTGAATTTACTTTCTTGTGTATCTGCTGGCAGATATGTTGATTCCATTGTTCAATATAGACATACAGTTCGACCACTCAACTTGGATAACTGTTGCTACTAATATCAACGCTGGATCAGAAGGAAGGTAACTTTATTGAAAAATAAATAAATTAATATATTGGTTTAAGATATAATCTATGCATCTTTTGTCCATGATTCAGATTAACGGTTAATCTATTTCTGGTTAAATTTTATATATAGTTAAGAACTGAAGTCCACAAAAAGATGTTTAACATGATTCAAATGATGTATTGCAGGTTCATAATCCCCATGCTGTTCTTTCTCTTGGCATTTATGATCAAACCAAGTTCACAAACAGCAGCATTGTTACATTGTTAGGCAGCTACTTTCCTTTGGAATAATTTGTTTGGTGTGCTTGATAAATATTGGGTTTATCCCTTTATTTTTGTAGCATTTTCTCCCAACTCAGATTCATGAAATTCTCCTAAATATTTGGTTGGAGTGTGATGCTCATATTTTTTTAGAGCATCTCTTTCCCTGTATAGAGCTTGATTATCAGTAAAAAATTATGTGATTTAGTACAATATATATACTTAAGTTATACATTTAATGTCTTCTACTAGTAATGGTGCATCTCTCCCTTTTGAATAAGATTGGGGTTACTATGGAGTCGAATTTGACATTTATAACTTGATTAAACTACAAATTTCAGACAAATGGGACTTGAAGGGATTTAACTACAAAATTAAAATTGCATAGGCTTAATTGTAATACTACTTGAACTGTGGCTCTTATATATAAGCAATTCCAAACTTTTTGTTTTTAAACTTGCTTGGATATTGATTTTATTCAACAAAGAAACTTTCTTATCCACGCTTTACTAATCAATTTGATTTGTGGCGCAAATGAAGCATACGATTAAGATCAATTAGCTATCACCTAATAATTATGTATTTATTTAAGATTTAATGTTTCTTCACTCATTGAGATAATTATCTCATCTCAAGGGAGAAATATATTTTTATACTTCCTTTTAGCTTTGGATAGGTTTTTCTTTTTTCTTTTTCTGTTTAACATTTTTCAATATTATTATATCAGAATCTTAATAGAAGAAAGAAACAATAAAAATAGTTGAGATTTTGATCTAATAGTGTTGGAGAATAATAGACAAAAGTAGACAGAAAAAGAGATAGGTAAAATAACCTTAACTTTATTTTCAGATTATATTAATCTTTATCATTATAATTTTTTTTTTAATATTAAAATGACATTATTTTAAAATTACGGGAGATTACTTTATCTCATTGGAGAAATATTAAACCCATTTAATATGATTATAACGTGGACCACCATATACATAATTACATTAAAAGAAGAAAAGGAGAAAAAGTTAAAAGTCCAAAAGCCAAAGCATGCTTTTTTTTTCTTGCATGGAAACCACAGACAAAAAGAATCTTAATCTACCAATTGGCAATTAGGCAGCAACACGAACAATTAATAAAAATATAAATATAAATAAAACCACAAAATTTCCTTTTTAAAAAATAAAACAAAAATAAAATTTATTATGAAGAACATAAAAATTCAAAAGCTCTATGAACATTCCTATCTATCCAGCGCCGCCGCTGCATATTCCGGCGAGCGAAACCGGAAACCTGTTACAGAGGCTCTCCGCCGCCGATTCTCCGTCGTCAACGTCTTCCGACGGCGGAAGAACCCTCCCGTCGGCGAACAGAACCCTCCCGCCGTTCCTCTGCTGATGGCCCGCCACCATTCCCTCTAGCTCCGCCGCCGTGCCGTAGAACCCGCCGTCGCCGAACCGCCGCTCTACCTCCAGGAACTCGCCGAGCGAAGCCGGCCTGGCGTCGCCGTCCCTGCACAGCTGCCACCACCTCCTCCGCCGTTCAGCTACCGCCGCAGCGGCGGCGGCGTGGGTCTTTTTCTTCCTCTTGGCGGCTCCGGCGGCGGAGGCCCTATTTGAAACGCCTATGACAGCGGCGGCGGAATGTGGGTCCCGGTGCTGTGATGGGACTCTGAATGCAATGGCTGGGAAGCTCACTCCCATTAGAGTCCCCAATGTGGTGCTTCTGTCATGGAAGAATGATCCTGTTGACTATCATTTCAAAACCCCAGAAACAAAAAAACAAAAAATTCAAATTAATTCATGTTAAAAATGAAAACTTTAACATACTTGAAATTTTGGGGTGCGAAAAAAAATTAAAAAAAAATAATCAAGTTGTTTGATGGAAATTTTAAAAAAAAATTGAGAATTTAGGGTGTGATTGTGATTGTGAATTTGTGATGATACCTCAGTGTCAAGATCAGAGGATGAAATGGAAGAGATGGTGGGTGAAGATGGTGGTGGCACCAACTCAGTTGCTGGATCTAGCATTGTTGTGTGTTGTTTGTGGTTTTGGGATGATGGGAGCAAAGAAAGAAACTATCTTTTGAGGGTGTTGTAGAATGTAGAGGTTTTTGGGGGAAAATAAAAAGTGGTTTATGGCAATTTGGAACTATTAATATGTTGAATTTGAGGGTTTATATGGACCATTTGTGACTAGGAATGGATGGGGAAAAAAAAGAGGATATTGGTGGATGAAATGAGGAATTTGAAATGATTATTGCCACCTAGCTGGGTCATGGGGTGTTTCTGGTTTGGGAAAATGATGTATAAGTTGCCTGTAGCAGGGCTTAGTATTATCACTATCAATGGTGGTGGGCTATGGCTACATGCCTGCCTGAAAAAGAAAGAAAAATGTTAGGTATTTGAATTGGAATTTGGATATTACACTGTTTATGTAGGTTATTTTAAGTTGTATAAACAATGTTTATGCACTTTATTTAATTCCTCTAAAGTGAAAGATACGTCTTTAAAAAAAAAGTGTAGAAGTTATAATAATTCAATAAAAAAATTAATAGTGAATTTTAACCATTTGTAATTTTTCTAATGGTTGTAATTTATTGAATAATATTTATTAATTAATTAATATGATCCAATAAATTATAATTATTAAATTTACAAAAATTAATGATTAAGATTTTGTATAAGACTTTTTAATTTTACATTGTGTAAATTGATCTTATTTCATATATATATATATATATATATATATATATATATATATATATATTGTGAGTTAATTTTGGAATAGAAATAAGCTTTACTGGTTCAAATTAAATTTGAAAAATCATTTACTTAAAAAAAATATAAGTATACAATTGCATATTTTATTATAATTTCAACGATTTTTTAATTATCAATTATAAACCTATATGTTTTTTATTCTTTTACAGTTGTTTCTTGTTTTTATGAATCAAATTCACAGTTTATATTTGGAAAATTGAATATAGTTTGAAGAATGATCCTTTTGCACAAATTTTAAGGACAAAAATATTAAGTTATTGAAATATACACAACAATCATACGATACTTACAAAACAGTACCATCTAGGTAGAAACACCATGTACAAAAGGACATCATGTCTTTACTAATAAAAAAAAAGGACATCATACAATTTCCTAATGAATAATGGTCAAGCTAACACCTAATATTAATGCTTTTCTGATTGCTTAGTCCTCTTCTCCTCTTGTCTCTCTCAACTTTTTAGATTCTTATTGGTTACATTTGATAATACATTGGTAAGAATAAGACGCCTCGACTATTGTTATTGTGTCCAAAAGATTACTACATTTTCTTCTTTTCTCTGTTCAGAAAAGAATTTTTTGTACTGCCGACTTTTAGACACAATAGTCAAAGAGGACAAAATTTTGTTTAGTTAACGCAGATTAATTATCTGCATTTATTCTTAAAATGACATTGTTTTAAAATTAAAATATTAAAAAATTATAATTATAAAGACTATAATAATTCTACAATAAATTAAAATTACAAAAACATCATAATTTTTGTCCTAAAACAATATTATATTGAACTTATTGCAGATAATTTATCTGCAATGACTGCAAAAAAAAAAAAAACAAACGCATAGTTAAATGCAGTGTATGTTAAAAAGAAATATGTTTGTCATTCATATAATTTCTTTCATATAACTTTTATTTTGCTTTCTTATTTCTTAACTGAAGATGAATAACAACGAGAAACAAATCAATTATTTTTATGTGGTTCCCTTAAAAATATATTTTTTTTAAAAAAAAATTATTTTTATATCCTTTAGTAACCCTAGGTGGATAGAGGGGTGCAAACCTTTTAGACATTCAAGTAGAGTCATATTAGTCTCCTATAATAAGCTAGAAGATTACAGTCACATCATTTTAAATTAATAAGTAACAAATGAAGCATTATGATATGCTTTAAGGAATGGTTAAGTAGATCAAAGTAATATTAAATTATGCAACATTATAGCTTCAGTCCAGAAGAAATGTTCATGTAATTAAAGCTAAAAAAATTGGCCAGTCCAATAATTGAAAGATTAATACCTACTGTAGTATGTAGTATAGTTTTGATTTTTGAATGGGTGCAGGGGGTAAAAAATGACTCATAATATGAACCATTATAATATGCTTTAGGAAATGACTAAAGATATCAACATATAAGATAAATTCTGCCAAGAAGAAACGTTGATGTAATTAAATTTCATTGACAGTCTAAGTAAATTATAAGAAAATGATGCTTCAAATCTTAAATTCAAGCCAAAGCTAGCTTGAAAGGGATAATCACATGATCTAATGTCCAAAATGATATAGTATACATCTATATGGCCCAAATAAAAGGTGACTAAAAGGTTAATGATCTTGGTCTGCAATTGGCAAGATACCCTTGACATTTAACTAGAATAGATGCAGAGGAGCAAAAGCTCACTCGTAAAGAGTTCATAAATCATAAGTCTTTTAACATTGTTTTGGGATTGAAAACATAATACTTAAAGAGGGTCATGCCATATAAGATCACAAGAAATTTGCATAAAGTGGAAAGCGGTGATGCCATCATACATGACACAGGTCTACCACATCATTCTCATATGGTCCTTCCTAGTTTAGCAGTTTAGACTAAAAGCTCATGTGGGGCTTGTGAGTTGTCTTTAACTTTACAGTTCAATTGGGGGTTGCTGATTCATGTGAAAACTCTCAGGTCCGAAGATCCCTCATTCATATTGAATGAAAAGTTTAATATTTTAGTACTACACATTGAAAATGTTTTGAAGTTCATGGATTACCATAACAAAAACTCACACAGAAGTTAAAGAAGAGAGAGGAATATTTCATATTTTAATATCTTGTGAAAGACTGAACCCAAAGTTCACCCAAAAAAAGACTGGATCCAAAGTACCAAAACTCAATAACATGACATTGACATGATTAACCTTGCAAGCTAAGTCTTTTACCTGTCTTGGTCCCTTCATTTTCCCTTACATTTAATGTCACGTATGCAGGTAATATATGTCAACATATTCTGTATAATGGTCCCATGAACATTTGTTTGAGTACACTGTACACCAGCTGTATATTCTTTTGGCTTTATGAATATGATGGTCTGCCACACGAGCTCTATCTTGGTGCTGAGAGGGTGTAAAGAAAGCAAAAGACACCTTCCAAACAATTTTATTAAATTTGGACAGAAAAAGTTAGTAAAATCTAAAGAAAAAGAGCAACCACTAATTTTTAAAGAAAATCTTAAAGCAAAATATACAATTGAAAATCTGAATGAAACATACTCTAACGATCAGGAAGTTTTTCAACAGGGATTGGAAAATTCATTTGCCCCAAAATTGAAGGGTATGATCCACCTTATAAAAATTAAAGGCAAAAAGTTTATAAGATGACATGACATGTGATCCACTGGTATATTTATGTTTTATAAACAAAATGCCAATGTACACTATGAATGTATATATCACATAATCTCCTATATCCTGTAGATCCTGAGGAAACTTGAAACTTCAAGCCTGAGCATATAACCTGATTAAAGAAATTTACATGGGGGGCAGATCATGGATAAAATCATTCCAGATTTCAGTTGCAATGGAGTCCCTTAACTGAGAATCAAACGCAATTTCTTCAGTATCAAAAGAAAGATCCAGTGATTCGGTTTGGGCCTCAACATCATGGGCCTCAAGATCCTGAGGAAACTTGAAACTTCAAGCCTGAGCATATAACCTGATTAAAGAAATTTACATGGGGGGCAGATCATGGATAAAATCATTCCAGATTTCAGTTGCAATGGAGTCCCTTAACTGAGAATCAAACGCAATTTCTTCAGTATCAAAAGAAAGATCCAGTGATTCGGTTTGGGCCTCAACATCTGAATTTGGTTGTACTTCCACCTCTAATGGGGGTAGTGATTCCTCCATTGGAAATTTCGCCTCCTCTTCATACATCTTGAAAAGCCAATCATCTGGTTTCTCACTGCGAATGTAATTGTGTAATGCACAAGCTGCCACCACTAACTTCACCTGCGTTTGTAATGGGTATGGAGGAGCAGACATCAATATAGGAAATCGTGCCTTCAAAGCCTCAAAAGTTCGATCGGTGACATTTCGCAATAATGAGTGCCGTTGATTGAACAGTTCACTTGCATCCTGTGGATGGTAACCACTGGGAAATTCCTTGGAGTGATAGGGAGTACTAGAATATGGAGCAATGAAACCTGGCACATTTGGATACTTGTTGTCTACGAGGTAGTATTTACCTGTATCATAAAAAGTGTTTTAATATAATATTTGAAGTAAAAGTTAAAAGTGAGTAATCATAGGGAATAACTGATCATTTGTCCCTAAAAGTTTGCATCAAGTTTCATTTTTGTCGCAGTTTGATTTGTTTCAATCATGTCTTAAATTTAACAGAAAAAGTTGCAATGTTTTCCTGTTGACTAACTCAACGAGAAAACATAGCAATAGATCACCAGTCACCTAAGTGGCATTGCCACCTTCTAAGTATCAATCTCTTACAACTACAACCAAATAAAAGTTCATATCAGCAAAATAATAAAAAAACATGTATTCTCTCTATCAAATTCAATTACTGCAGTTAAAGAATAGGTAATAAGAAAATCCTTTAGAGGTGCTATTTTAAATTTTTCCAAACCAAATTAATGGACATTTGCAGAGATAACATAACATCCAGTAAACCCAACAATGAGCAGAATTGAACTTCATTGACCTGGCAGCTCAGCTCCAATATCACTAGTCTCCAATTAAACAGCCACTCCTGAACAGAATTGAGCTTTGCCTGTGGCAAGTAGAGGGACTGTGATAAAAACTTTGGGATGTGCCACCCCAAAAGCTAGCTCAAAGGGTGGGAGTGCCCAAGACTTTATAAACCCCACATTAATTTCTCATACAACTTATGTGGGACTCCAAGTCCCATACCTTGCAAATGGGTCCTAACATTCCACCACGCTCCACAGCCTCGACGCCCACACGGGGGATGGCTTTGCGCTAATCTTTTACTAGCCCCGGGCGAACACTGCAATGCCTGCGTCACCACCCGCACCGCTTGATTGCAACCGGGAGACATAGTGGAAGGCTCTGATACCATTTGATAAGAACCTTGAGATGCACTACTCCAAAAGTTAGCTCAAAGGATGGGAGTGCCCAAGACCTTATAAACCCCACCTTAGTTGTCCATACAACCAATGTCAGACTCCATGTGAGAAATGGAAAGAAGAATCTTGAGGGAGATATATTCCGAGAGTCATTGAGGAATTGAGCAGAAATATCATCAAGTTTGAAAATTCGTGAGTTGACAGGATGAATCTAGTATTTTCAAGGTGGGGCTTGCCGCTTCACTTGTAGGAGAGAAAGAAGAGCCCGGTCCAAATAGTGCAGGAAGAGAGAGAAGGAAGAGGAAGATGAAGAAAGACTTTTTAAAAAATAAAATAAAAAAATTCTTTCTCAGTACAAAGAAGTGATGAACCAAACCATGCGTAATTTCATAATAATAAACCAAATGACATAATTTTTTTCTGAGTTGGAAGCAATTTTTTCCATATCAATGTTTCTAGTGGGCGGTGAAAGTGCCACATAGGCAACATGTAATGAATTTTCATTAACTAGTTTTAATCCCCACGATAAAAATCATTAAATAGTTGGACGGGTTAGCCAACAGGAAAACATTGCAACTTTTTAGTCTCATTTAGGACATCATTGAAATTTGAAACAAATAAAACTTTTATTATAAAAAATAAAATTGACATGAATTTAAAGGATAAAAAGCATAGTTTTCCTAATCATATATAAATAAGGGATTTACATCTATCATGTCACATAACACAAAAAAATTTCCTACACACACAACATTTTGTGGGGCCCGCACTTTTTAAAGCAAAAAAAAAAAAAAAAAAACTAAAGCACGCAAAACGAATCTCTATAACATTACACAATCATTTTTCCTACAACATAACTCTTATAAAACCCTATAAATAAAATCATTTTAGCTGTTTACCAAAAAAAAATATTCATTTTAGCTTCATAGAACTAAGAGTTAAAAGTTGACCTTGTCATCTGCCAAGAGACAGAATCCCAACAGTATTACGATCCAAATCATAACTGCATTTACAAATAAATATTACCTTTAGGGACCTGCAATCTATTCCTCCTTGTGATTGCTGAATTAAGAACTTGTAAATCTGTAGCAGAACCTTCCCAGCCAGCCAAAACATAATGGAACTTGAGGTCAAATGAGCAAGCTGCCAGAATATTCTGTGAAAGTAAACCGTACTTATTGCGGAAAGGTCCTTGTTCATCTACACCAACTGTCACTGGTACATGTATACCATCAACTGCTCCCACACAATCCTATAAAAAAATATTCAAAGAGTGAGATAGAATAAACCCCAAACAAGATACTGATCAAACTATTTTCTAGAAATCTTACTTTAAAATATGGATAGAATCTAGGATCTTCAAAGATTTCTGAAGGAACATCATAGCCAGGAGGCTGAAAGAAGTCCAGCGAAATAGACATTATTGCATTCAAAACATTGTTGAAGTGACGGCTAATAGTTTCTCCAGAATAACGGAATAACTCTTGAACGGCCCTTGTCCGCAGATTATGTCCAATAATGAACATAAATATGGCCAGTTGCTCCTCAATTTTGATTCGATTTGTATGATGTAATAAGCCCTTGGCTTGCAGGATATCACACAACTTGTAAAAAACAAGTTTATCCATGCGGAAATTCTCCAGACAAAGTTCATTTTGACCATTAAGTACTTCATCAACAAATTTCACACCATTAGATGCTAAACGACTCAGTTCCTTAGGTACATGGTTCCCAGAGACTCCATCATTTTCCTCATCAGAACTCTCCATTAAAGAACTAGGACTGGTTTCAACAGATGTTTTATGTCAGTGAATAAAAATATAAAAATGGAAGTTGTTCTGCCATGAAAACATAAATCAACGAAAGCTCATTTATCGTTTTTCACCCCCTCTCTCCCTGTCTCTGTTCACATGTGTGGGGCTAAAAGCTAAAAAGTAGAGTTATAATTTCATTGCAAAACTCTGCGCAATCATGGCCGAGTTACAAACAGAAGACTTAGTTCTGTCCTTGTTCTTTAATATCAGTATATGCCCTCAACAAAACCTACAATTTTTCTCACCATTTTTGTGATGGGATAGAAGTTTCATTCGTTAAACAAAACAAAGCAGGCAAGAAATACACACGGTAAAAGATTACAAAGAGAACAAGCTGAGTATAAAACAGGGAAGGCACAAGAAAACGTGAACCATTAGTAGCTACATCCATTCAACAAATTTCAATAGAAACTAGTAAGACTTCAGAAGGTATAAGTCACAAATTTCACTCAAACAGTCACTTGGCCCAATTTTTCTTTTCTTTCCTTCTCTCTTCTTCTATTCCTTATTTTTTTGCAGGACTGAAATTCCATTAATTAATTACTCATGGGTAGGAATCAACATCAACATCACATTTATCCCAAACCAAATTACCTAAAAAATAATAAACAATATCATCTTCAGTATCAACAACACCTTTTATTCCAAACTAGTTGGAGTCGGTGACGTATGAACTCAAATATTACTGAAAAATAAAAAATAATATATATAGTAAAAATAAATAAACAATTAAAAAATAAAAATTGAATTCTAAAAATTGAAATTGAAATTCTAGAATGAACAAAGAAATCCCCCTTGCTAAAAAAAAAGTTGATTTCACACAACCATACAGAATCCCAGAGTAAACAATAAACATCATCAATAAGCACACATTCCAAACAAGACCATCCTCACACTCACACTACAGGGAGAATAGCATGTTTATGTAATGCAGTAACCGAATGCAAAGACAGAAACATTCGTATGTTAATGTTACAAACAATAACTATGAATCCACACCTAAGAGAATTGCTTCCAGCGATTGAAATTTGAATTCACTATCAGTTTGTCAGCTCAGAGAAACACACGCACAGACAAAGAAACTGCAATTCAAAACGCTGCATTGATTTTTTTGCAGTCTTCTTTCGCAATCCTAACGAGGCGAGAAAATTTTCCGGGAAATTTTCTAGAAAATTTTCTCGGCATCCAAACAGAAAAAGAGGGGTTAGAGAGTTGGAGGAGTGGTAACCGACCTGAGAAGTGAGAACACTCGCTTTCAGTGCTTTGCTTCGGTTTCGAGCAAGAAACGACGTCGTCTTCTTCTGTTGAAAGTCCAAGAAACCGAAATAGTCAACTTGATGGGCGTGCGAGGAGAGTAACGTTGTATACAATAGCCAATAACAGATTTACACGTTAGCATTATTTAATATAATAAAGAGCTTTGCATGAATTTAAAATTCCTATATAAATAACTATTTTATATTTGAAATAATAATAATATGTAAACTTTTTATTCTTTTATAAAAAAATGAGGAAAGCATTGTTTTGATGATTTAATTTATAAAATGAACTCATATTATTATTATCAGTTAAGAAAATTAGTTATTAAAAAAATAAAATATATTAATAGGATAAAAGTATTTAATTTGACATATTCAAATAATTTATAGCTCGACAAAATATATAAATTGTTCGACTAAATTGTTAATCAATATTATCAGTTTTAAAATAAATCAGGTAATAAATAAACAACCAACAAATAGCCTTCTATATATATATGTGTGTGTTTTAAAATATAAATCAGATAATAAATAAACAACCATCAAATACCCTTATATATATGTGTGTGTGAACAATGCAATAAAAAGTGTCACAAAGCACAAAAAAACATTGTGAGTGGTGCTAATGTAGTGAATGTTGAGCAGCGACTCCAAATGTGGACATTTCGTAACAGGCAAAACCCTGCACAGTGAAGCAATAAGAAAACCAATGAGCAATGGGGAAACTTAGTGAGAAAACCAACTTGAAAGCAATGAGGGCTTTTGTTTGAGAGGGGTGCCTTTCTCCCAAATGAGCAACAACGAATAGTAGAGAGCAAGAGTAACGAAAAGCTTTCTTTTTCTTTTTTTCTTTTTCTAATTTTCTTTTTCTTCTTTTCTTTAGTCACATTTAAATTTTGACAAGAGAATATCCACTCACTTTATTGTATTTACTTATGTATCCTCGTTATCTTTCTTCTTTCTGAGTTATACATTAACTTCAAAACTTTTACTAACCTAACTAAATTCTACATCATAATTTATAATTCCCCCAAGAAATTAAGAATGTTTTGTGAGTAAAGAGTGTGCATTTGCTTGGTTTTAGCATTAGTGTTGATAAGTTTGCTGGCTTTGTAGGTGTTCAAGCATAATTTTCACTAAGATAAAAGACGACATATCTTTTCTTGGGTCAGACATCTCCTATATTATTCTAACACCTCTTCCATTTCTTTCAAATTTTTTCTTGAGATTTATTTGTTTCAGGATATCTTTTTACTTTTTGTTTTCTTAAACCAAAATACTCACTAATACCATACTTGCCAAAATGTAAATACTTATTGACAACTTGGCAGTTTTGGTGCTGGGAATCAGGTCTCCGTATCCTGTCGTGGTGACCGTTACTATCGTAAAGTATGCAACATCTAGAAGAAGCTCATCTGTATGAGTGCCCTCCAATTTTCCAGTTGCAATGCATATTACAATGCCAATTATTAGATATACTAAAAGAATAATAACAGGCACAAACAGTATAAAAGTTTGAGAAGTTTCATCACTTTTTACCACTGTCATATTTCTCCGAATCCCACTTACACAAGCCTGATTTGGATTTTCTTCCCCAATACTTCCTTTGCCTTCATCAGTAATTTCATTTATCTCTGCATAATCTCCTTCATGCCCACCCCTATACACATCAGGAACATTACCTCTTCGGTGGAAAAAATCCCTTGTCACAATTTCAATAATGTACCTTTCCAGTTCATCAGGAGGCCAGTCTTCTAGTTAGTACTGGATATTGTTTAAATTTGTACTCGGAAGGAAATCATTTTTATTTATTTTGGGCTTAAAAAAATGTAGAAAATCTCATTTTGTATGTCTTATTTATCTTAAAAATATTAACTTGAGGTAGTCATGGCTATCCGTACTTTAATACAATGAGTAATTTATTGGTGCCCATATAATTAAAATTTATTTCCCATGTCATATTTCTCATTTGCTAAAATGATCACAAGAAATAATGTTAATACCATACTTATTCTATTTTTTCCCTTGTTTTCCAGGAGGAGTTTCTGGTGACAGGTCAGGAGGTATATTATGTCATCAAGTATCCTTTCTACGTTTTGTAATATTAATCAGATTTATATCTCTTCACTCCTGAATTGTGATAGAATCGAACTCACTATCCTCTTATCAGAACAAATCCTGATATCTAAATATCTTTGGATAGGTTAAATACTTTGGTCTAGCTAGGAGAATACTGAACCATCAACTCTTAGGTTGTACTTTGTCCTTTTTAAATCTTGTAATTAATTTTATGTGATTATTGGTTTTCATTCCTTTGCCGGTGTAGAATAAATTTTGAGTAAACCCTACTTAGTCCTCCAAAGTGTTGGAATCAAACAATATAATGTAAAGAACTGTGTACTAATTAATAGCGTAAAGTACAGCGTAAATAGGAAGTAAATAGAAAAGTGTAAAAGTAGTAGTGTCAATTTAGACTTACTAAAAATTCACAAATTCTTCCCCTCTTTTTTTTAAACTTACAAACAAGGGAAAGACTTACTAAAATCCTCCCTTTTCCTTTCCTTCCCCTCCTAATATCAACTCTCAAACAAAGCCTAAAGCGCCAAAGGATGAAGGTCGCTTTTAGTGCTACCGTGTGTATGGCGCCTTTAGCGCCAATGCATGTGTGTGGGGGTTGCTGGTTGCGTTATGTAAAAGAATGAGTTGTGCAAAAGTAGTGCCATGTGTAATATATATATATATATATATATATGTTTATATATATTTATATATATATATAGGTTATTCTACCAACTCTTATTTTGTCTACTTTTTTCAATATCGTTAAATCATAATCTCATTCAACGGAGGAGATATAAAATAAACTCTTTTATCCCTTCTCTCTACCACTGCGTCTCACTCATTCTCTCTCCTCTGCTTTCTTTTTCTTCAATGGCGCTTCAGCAGCAAAATAAGGTGTAAGCTTTTTTCTCAATTCATCCAACCCAACCATTGTTATGAGCATTTACATAAAAAATTGAAATGGGGTGTCAAAAAGAAATAAACCCAGATGCCCTATGTTATGAAACTAGGTAGGCCTGTTGTTGGACGTAACATAGAGAGAACATAGATTCTGCCTCCATTTCAAGGTGAAAAACAAGATAAGAAGAAGGAGATACGTTGATTCTTTTCAAATTTCAACAACAAAGTATAAACATTATGGTAATTCTGGATTAATTCAAATGAAGGGTTATTCGTGGTTTTCGTTTTTTTGTAATTTTGTGGTTTATCCCTTGTTCAATTATATCAAATTCAAGAAATTTTAAAAATTATACTTATCCTCCAGAACTATCATGTCATTAATTATTGCATAGATTTAGATTCAAATAAAAATTCAGGTTGTAAATTACGCAAATCTATAGAGAGAAATGGGAGAAGAGAGAAAGAGTGTGGGAGACACTAAGGGCCTGTTTGGAGCACATGATAAAGAAGATATGATAGGATAACTTATCATATCTGTTAAGAGTGTTAGTGTTAATAGTGTAAAAGTCCCACATTGAGTGTGTCTCTTTGTATTCTTCAATTGGTTTGCTATATAATAGCACCAATGTTGTGTAGTTTAATATAACAAGGATTACTATCATTTCCTCTTGTATCTATGATATTTAACATGGTATCAGAGCCTAACAAGAGGAATCTTAATCCGTTTAACTTAGTTCTATTTTCCATAATTTCAATATGGTTATAGAGAGATATCACCCTCCTTGAGGGATTCCCGTTGCTATTTCTTTTTCGGGTTTTTCTTAGTATGCTCTGTGACTGCAGCTTAGACTGATCTGTCACATCAGAAAAGAATGATCCTTGGGAAGTTGTTGGGTTGACCACCGTTGTCGTTGACCGACCACCGTTGACCGCGTCGTCCACCGTTGACAGCTGTCTCCGGCGACTTTTCCGGTGACTTTTTCGATGACTTTTCGACGACTTTTTTGGCGATCCACCACCGTCTCCGACGACTTTTCCGACGACCCACCGCCGTCTCCGGCGACTTTTCCGATTCCGCGAAGCTTTGTTTTTCTTTAATCTTCTTTCTTCCCAAGATGGAGTATTTATACTATTCATCATCCATCTTGAGGGGGAGCACTGTCCAAGTTGTTGATGTTAATTCCGACACCGAAGTTCCTCTTGAGGTGGAGCACTGTCCATGTTGCTGATGGTTATTCCAGCACAATTGTCTTTGCCGATGATAATTCCGGTACTGTTTAGAAGTTCCTCTTAAGGGGGAGCACTGTCCATGTTGCTGATGGTCATTCCAGCACAATTGTCTTTGCCGATGATAATTCCGGCACTGTTTAGAAATTCCTCTTGAGGGGGAGCACTGTCCATGTTGCTGATGGTCATTTCAGCACAATTGTCTTTGCCGATGATAATTCTGGCACTGTTTAGAAGTTCCTCTTAAGGGGGAGCACTGTCCATGTTGCTGATGGTCATTCCAGCACAATTGTCTTTGCCGATGATCATTCCGGCACTGTTTAGAAATTCCTCTTAAGGGGGAGCACTGTCTATGTTGCTGATGGTCATTCCAGCACAATTGACTTTGCCAATGATAATTCCGGCACTGTTTAGAAGTTCCTCTTGAGGGGGAGCACTGTCCATGTTGCTGATGGTCATTCCAGCACAATTGTCTTTGCCGATGATAATTCCGGCATTGTTTAGAAGTTCCTCTTGAGGGGGAGCACTGTCCATGTTGCTGATGGTCATTCCAGCACAATTGTCTTTGCCGATGATCATTCCGGCATCTTCCATGTTGATGTTCATTTCGACGCCATTTTTAGCACATTGTTGATTTTTGGTTTCTCATTTAGGAGATTTATTTTGATGTTATGTTACTTGGTCTTTCTTGTAATAAGCTTGTAGCATAGTCAAGGGGAAACCACGGCTGCTTACCAATTGTTAAATGAAATGTCTGAGAGGGATCTTGATGCTGATGTCCTGGTTAGCTCAGTTGTCTTTGCCGATGATAATTCCGGCACCATCCATGCTCTGATGTCCATTCCAGCACTGTCTCTTTATTAGCTCTTCAGACTGATGGTCATTCCAATTGATTTGTTGTACTTAGTCATTTCATTTCGTTGATGTAGCATTGTTGTTTTTGGTTCCTAATGGGAGTATTATTTATGTATCAAGCTTGTAGCATATGATCTATATGCTACAGCTTGAGGGGGAGTGTTAAGAGTGTTAGTGTTAATAGTGTAAAAGTCTCACATTGTTTGTATTCTTCAACTGGTTTGCTATATAATAGCACCAATGTTGTGTAGTTTAATATAACAAGGATTACTATCATTTCCTCTTGTATCTATGATATTTAACAATATCCTACTTTTATCTCTTGTTTGGTGGGTCAATAGGATATGATTAGCTTATCCTATTGTCTCATTTTATCCTATCCAATACATGATTTCTTATCCTATTGGGGGAGTTGGGTTAGGATTCAATAGGATATGATACCAATATTGGATACCCAATAGATCCTCACGCTACCCAATGTATTCCCACACTACCCAATATATTTATATTTATTGCATTATATTTTGTTTTTTCTTTATCTTTTCTCTTTCTACATAAACTTATCAGATTGTCAATCAAGTGCTTATCAAACATAGGACATGATATAGGCTTATCAACCTCATATCATATCCTGCCCTTATCAGCTTCATATCATATCCTGCCCTTATCAGCCTCATATCATATCCTACCCTTATCCCATCCTGTCCACCAAACGAGCTCTAAGGAGAAAGAAAAGGGAAAATGTTTATTTTATTCTGCAAATCTTCACCGTTGAATGAGATTGTAATCTAACGGTATTTAAAAAGACAAATAAAGGTAGACAAAATAAGAGTAGACAGAATGAAAAGAAATGTCATTTTAACACGTGCCCTTTCTTTTCGTGAGCCTTTATTACAAAAATGTCATTTTGAATCATTACTATTCAAAGAAATTATCTTGGTGTTGGTGTCTTTGATTTTTATGAAAAGAATATTGATTTATATCTAGTCATGAATGATTAATATTTACTTACAATCTCAATTAAGAAAAGCAGTACATATCGTTATTCGTTGTACATGAGTTGGCTAGAAATGCCATGTACGACTCAAGTTGGCATTGATGACTAGGAAGTGACTCAGCAAGCATCATCATGATCTCTGAATGAATCTTCTAGTAATGTTTCATTCAGAGCACGCGTGACATAGCGTCTAAGGAATTGGTGAATAATCGAAATAAAGATTATTAAATAAAAACTATACTAAAATATTACAGTTAATTCCCATTCTTCTGCATTGAATGATGGAAATTGATCTTCCATGAGATCCATTCCCAGTAATGATGCCGTGATAGTCACGTGCCAGAAGTCCTCGTGAAAATACATGTAATAAATTATTTAAGTAATTAAATTGATTTAATAGAATATGCAGCAAATTTTTATTTAAGCCACTTGAAAATACATGTAACAATAATAATAATTTGATTTTCTCAATAAAAAATTATATTAATTTAATTATCAATGACGAAAAGTGATATCAAATCAAAATATGTATTATAGACCATTAAAATATCATTAATAGAATATCTGATTTAAGAATTAAATTAATAACAATTTTATCATTGAGTAATTAAATTAATGTTATTTTTTATACTAATTTTTTTTTGAAAAAACAGGTTAATTTTACTTTTTTTTTTTAATATTAATAGAATAACTTTTTATAATTCACAAAAAGATGTCTTTTTTGGGCTCAATGTAGATTATTTATTTACATTGACTGCAGAAAAAATGAATATATATATTTATTAACAAACCGATTTCTTTTTTCTCCGTGCATCGCACGGGTAATCAACTAGTATATATATATGAGATAGTATATTGTTACAACCAAATAATATTATGGAATAAGATATTGTAACAACCAATTAGTTTTTTTACCAATGTTACTACCAATCAATTGCACCGTTAGATCGATTATGTTGATCCAATGATTATATTTATTTCTATCTTTATATGATTATGATTCTCCATATTTAATGTGAAAGCATTAAATATGAAAAATTATAACCATATAAAGGTAAAAATAAATATAAAGTATAAAATATAGAGAATCATAATCATACAAAGATGAAAATAAATATAATCGTTAGATTAACATAATCGATCTAACGGTAAAATTAATTGGTAATAACATTGATAGTAATACTAATTGGTTATTACAATATCGTTATTCTAATATGATTACTATATCTTGATTGTTAATTTTTGCCGATCAAAGATATTATTTTTATAAATTAAATTTATTAATTAATTAATAATTCGTACAAATTAACGGTTAAAGTATAATAATAAGATGAGATAGGATATTGTGACACCCAAGTTATATTACACCAATGTGACACCCAGTCAATCTCACCGTTAGATCGCTTATGTTGATCCAACGGTTATATTTATTTTCATCTTTGTATGATCATGATTTCCCAAATTTAAAGTGAAAGCATTAAATATGAGAAATCATAATCATACAAAGGTAGAAATAAATGTAAAATATTAAATTTGGGAAATCATGTCTATACAAAGATGAAAATATATATAACCATTGGATCAACATAATCGATCTAACGGTGAGATTGACTGGGTGTCACATGGGTGTAACATAACTTAGGTGTCACAGTATCCTATATTAGATTACTTGGGAGTAACAGTAGTACTCTGTCCCTATATATATATATAAGAAAAAAGCGAAGAGCGTAATTTCCTTGCTTTTTCCTTCTCTTAACTCAGTGCAGGTTGGTCATCTTCCTCAATTAACTTCGATTTTGAATTTTACTCATTTGTGTCTTTATATAAATCATTGATCGGTGAAGTATTGGTTCAGTGCTGAAATTGATTTCAGTTTTAGTTGCTCGATCAGGTTCAGATTCGAAGTTGAAGCTAAGTGTCTCTGCAATCTGCAATGGCGTCACGGAAAGTCGTCGGGTTCGTTGGCTTGGATGAATTGGGATTGGAGATGGTAGCGTCGCTTATTCGCCATGGCTATGCTGTCCAAGCTTTTGAGGTTCCTTTCTTTTTCTTTCTTCTTTCTTAGACTTTTCTCACCCAAATCAGAATGTTCCACATTTTTTTCTTCAGTTTTTTTTTTTTAATTTCTAAAAATGATGCAAATACAGGAGGATAAATTTTTTGTGGCAAAAAATTATGATTACTGGAAAATTGTTACCAAAAATCTATTTGTTACGTCAAAATATTATTCAAATTTTGTCTTTCAAAAGTGTAAAATTTTACCAACAGTAGAAATTCCAAGAATATCACAAAGGGCATTTTGAAAGTAAAAGTGTGTTATCCAAAAAATAAAAAAATAAAAGTGTATACAAAATAAAATTACGGGGAAATTAGATTTCCAAAATAATTTTTTTTAAATCTTTATATCAATTGTGGTTAAATATGATTAATGGAAAAATATTTATCCTTTAAGATGACGTAACTTATATTCTTTCAATCTCATAATTTCACAGAAAGGTGGTGAGGTGAGACACACATTTTTTTTAATTTTTTTTTAATTTTTTTCTTTCTCTTAAAATAATATAATTTTATATTTTTAAAATGTCAGACACTTTTTCTATAATTATTACTATCACTTTTTTTACACTCGAACCATATATCTTATACACGTGCTTCTGAAAAAAAATACACGTGTCTGTATTTATAATTTTATTTTTTAAATAATAACAACGTTGAGAAATTGGTTTTGGACATGTTCAGAAGTTTGTTTGCGTCAAAATGTCAAATTGACTTCTCAACCAAAATAAAATCAAATTAATATATGGCTTTAATATTTCTAAAGTGAACGTAGATAAGTTATTTATATTCGTTCTCAAAACGACATTGTTTTGAGTTGAAAAATTAAAAAAATTTAATAAAAAAGACTATTATAATCCTGAAATAAATTATAATTACAAAAATATCTTTATTTCTGCTTCAAAACGACGTCGTTTTGAGCTCATTATAGATAAATTATCTACTTTGACAGTAGAAAAAGAAAACTCTTAGGGGGCGTTTAGTACAAGGATTTTGGCTGGATTTTTGAAAAACTGAATTTTTCTAAATTTTAAGTTTCCGGATATTATTGTAAACTGAATATAAAAATTATATTTTTGAAAATTGAGATTTTCGGACAAAAAAAAAAATTTCTCCGTTAATATATACTCTTTCATTGCGGTGAAATGGAAAACGAAAAAAAGTTCTGGGAATATAAATGAAAGGGAGAAATAAAGTGAATTTTTTTTCTTCCACTTTTTAAAAAGGGGAACCACCTTCGGATCCTTAATATAAAAAAAGAGTGTTATACACGGTCGGTATTATGACTATTTTTTTTTTATTACTATCCTATGTACTTTTTCTAATACATATAGATTAAGATTTCAACTAATTTATACCCTTTCTCTTAATATTATTATCTAACAGTGTAAAAAAATTAATAAATAGAATAAGCATAAGAAAAGATAAGCATAATATCGGAATATATATCATAAAAGGAATTCAAATATGACGATGATTACTTGAGTGTCCAATTTATTTAATAATGTTATTATTTTATGATCTTACTCAAATGTCAAATTTCCCTGTTAGAGTGACACTAATTATTGTTTAGGTTATAGAGGTAACACATAAATCAAACGATATTTAGTCAAATCCGAAGACATCAAATGATATTTATTCAATTGCAAAAATTGATATTATTCAATATTTTGATATGATTGACACATAAGCTGTGAAGCACGGATATATTATTTTAGTGGAAAAATTTAATATGTTCCAGGCTGACCACTTATTCAGTGGTCCCTTTTCTATAATAGGAAAATTTTCTTCTATTTCTACCCTTTTCCTTTTGATTTTTTCCCCTCCGTCTTTTTTTTTTTTCTATTTTGAGAAAGGACCGCTATAGTCCAGACCCACTGAATACCTTCTCCATTTTAGCGTACATTTTTCTCCTGGCTGTGACATGATGGGACACAACATGGACAAGTTTGTATTAACCTTTTAAGCAATTTTTAGTAATAAAAAAAGAAATTAAGGCGCATGTAATTTTGCTACAGACCTAAGGCCTAAATTGATGAATTCCTTTTGCCAAACATATGACATACATTATCAAAATATGGTAAATCTTATATATATATATATATATATATATATATATATATATATATATATATATATATATATATATATATAGGGGCATGATAGTCTTAAATATTTTGATATGATTATTGTCAAGGAAACACGGACACTTGTAAAAACAGGAAGAGTCGGGTTCGACACGTTCCGACACGGCGACACGCTCTGACACGGTGTCGGACACGCGGTTGACTTTTTCCGACACGTTGACCATTTCAACACGCGAATTTGACCGTGTCCGACACGGTCAAATGGCATTTTCGTAATTTTTTTTTTAATTTTTTTTAATTTTTTTTTAAAATTTTTTTTAAAATTTTTTTTTTTTTTAAAGTTAAAATATATTAATAAAGCTTCCACCTGATCATATCAATTTTATATTTTTGTCTTTTTTCCTCTTAAGTAGATAAGAGATCATCTCAGCATCATTGTTGTCAATTCCTATCACGCTCTTGTTGTATCTTTTTCTCTCTGATCTCTCTCTCATATGATTTGATCTCTCTATCTGATATTATATCTCTCTATCATCCCAGTTCTTATTTTTTTTATTAAAGCTTCCATCTTTATAACGTGTTGATGAGTATTATTAATTTAGTTTCATTTTTTTGTTAAATTATTAAATATTAAATGAAATATACACTATATAAATTAAAAATATTATTTAATATTAAAACGTGTCCCAACGTGTCGAAATCCATAATTTTTTAGGATTGACGTGTCGGAGTGTCGTGTCGTGTCGTGTGTCGTATCGGTGCTACATAGATTATTGTAATATTGATTCCATAATTAAATTTAGTTATCGGTTAAAGTTTTATAGTGTGGCACTTACAAAGGAAGGTTTTCGTAGGACTTTTACTTGAACATCCACCAACTGATCTGGCATAGGTGGAGAATGTAGTAATTTAATATTTTTAAGTTATTCTCCAATTTATGTACCTACCAGAAAATCTTTTTAACAAAAGTAAAGATAAAAACGAAACAATTAATTATATAAACAATGTATGTTCATTTGAGCATATTTTAATTACTTGAACTTGCTAATTGCAATTTAAATTTGTCAATGAATGAAAATATGGTCTTCAAATTCCTATATGAAACATTCAAAACATTGCTTGTAATGTCCAAGGATTTATCATTGAGGTTAAGACAATAACTCGTCTTGTCTCAACATTATAGTGAGCGCTGACAAGGGTTTTAGTTGTCAAGGGTATAAATTAAATATCTTGTGATGAGAATATGTTACAATATGGTAACACAAATGTAATTCATGAGATATTGACTTGCTAACTTGTGTCAATAAATCAGATATCCTTTATGATTATATTCTTCTATTTGTTTTTGCTTCTTTTGTTAATCTGTTGTTAGACTTTTTATTTTACAACAATTTTGTGTTTGCTTATTATTTTTCCAATTAAAATCAATTGTTCTGCAGATAAGTGATCCCATAATAAAAGAACTTGTGAAGCTTGGAGGAATTAGATGTTCAAGCCCTTCAGAAGCTGGGAGAGGTAAATTGAAATTTCAGCTATGTGCTTGACTATTTCATATACTACACTTATACTTTACATAGTCTGACAACCTTTTCTCTGGTTTGTTGCAGTACCCCATACCCCATTTAAATTGAGTTATAATAGTTGTAATATGTGATATCATTCAAATTTAATATTTTATGTAGTTTTGAAAGCCTAAAATCAAATTTGGCTATGAACTTAAAGTTCATAAATATCATTTGAGGGATTGGGCGAGGTCATTTGGGCAGCATGTCATCAATCGCAAGCTAAAATTTTTCTACTGAAGAAAGAATCTTTTATTTATGTGTGGCCATAACCAACAAAAGATGAAGCTTGTATGAATGGATTGGTTGGGGAATTTCCCAGTGCTTGGACAAGATGCTTATCTCTTAACTTTTAGACTTGAAACTAAGTAGGTATATTGAATTCAAATTGAATATTTTTTAAAACAACTATCCCTTATTAGGGTTTCATAAAATGAATCTTATAGACAACTTGTCTCTCAAGTTTTGTTGAACTGCAAGCTAAACAAGCTCGGTCTGTATCTGGCTTGTATGGAAACAATCTGGTATTCCATATTTTATGTTGATTGGAGTTCAACATTTCATTATTTTACATGACTTGGCAGTTAATAACGACTCCTCATTAAATCTTGACTAGTGAGTGTAGGGATAAGGGAAATCCTTATATGCGGTCTTACTCTTGCATGTTTGCAAAGAGACTATTTTTCGGATTTGAACCTGTGACCTTTCTGTCACAAAGGAGTAGCTTTGTCATTGCTCTAGCTCGCCGTCTTAATTAATAACTAAACATAACGTAGAGAAAGAAAACTCTTAGATTAATTATTACAATTATAATTGGTTCTCTCCGAAAAAATGAATGGAATATTGCTGCTGTTATAACTGTTCCACCATGGACTGCACGATTTATGTAAATTACACTGTTACATTGACTCCCTAATGCATATATTTCTCTTTTTCACTTGCAGATGTAGCAGCTTTGGTTGTTCTAATATCTCACGTGGATCAAACTAATGATATAATTTATGGGGATGAGGGTGCTTTAAAAGGTCTCTATGGAGCTTTTTGACATTAAACATCATTTATTTCCTTGGATTTTGGTTCATGAAAAGAATAATAAATTTTGAATATGCAGGTCTAAAACCAAATACAGTTCTTATTCTGCGTTCAACCATATTGCCATCAGTTCTCCATAAACTGGAGAAGGATTTGGCAGGTAATAGATGCCTTGGATATTTTTTGCTTTATAAGATGCTTGATTCTTTGTAAAAGGAGTTCCTATAAAGCATGCTTATTCTCCCGCATTCAGAAGGAAGAATTAAACCTTAAGGAATTTCACATTCTTTATTGTGCTAGAGATCCTATCATCCTAAAGACTCATAATATGTTTCAATGTTTGTTTTTCTGGTGTATTCTCCCCTCCCCTGTTGCATGAGGCACAGAAGTGGCAATTATTATTGTATTTCCTCTTGCTGTATTTTAGTAATGTAGCTTTTCTCTCATCTATCAACAATATCCATTGTACACTCAATGTAAATATATTCTAGAATGATATCTTCAAACTTCTGTTTTTTTGGGAATTTAGTGCTAGGGTGTTACTTACTGCCCAAAACCATATTTGTTTATCTTGTAGAAAATCATGAGATAGCTTATGTTGTTGACGCATATGTCTCTTATGGGAGGTCTGATACTTTGAATGGAAAAGTCACTGTAAGTTATTGTCTGAATATTATTATATTTGTAGTTTCTTGCTCAGGTGTAGACTTAGAACAAATTTCCTGCTTATGATTATCTCCTTAGCTAGTCTATCTTGCATTGACTGCTGCTGCTTGAATTATTCAGATTGCATCATCAGGAAGACCAGATGCCATTGCAAGAGCACGTCCTATTCTTTCAGGTAAAGTTTTGAGATCTATTTAATTATACAGTACTCCGACTTGATATGTCATAAGGAAAAATGTCTTTTATTTTTTTTTTTTTAATTTTAATTTTTATTTTCATTTTAGTTAATTGTTGCTTTTTGTTGACAGCAATGTGTGAAAAGCTTTTCACTTTTGAGGGTGAAATTGGTGGCAGCAGGTTTACTTCCTTTTTGCTCTTCCCAAATCTAATTTTACCATTATATAAAATTCTTTAAATACACTTGTTCTATTTGACCAGGCCTTGCAGGTTTTATTTCCATGAAGTGAATTGCTACATGTTTCATGATTAACTTAGATAATAACCTCAAGTTACTTTGTATTGTGCATCCCAACAAAAAATTACTGTTATTAGCTGCGTATTCTGTTGGCTGTATTAAATTTATTAAATTTTACCACCCTTTTCCGTTGCAGTAAGGTTAAAATGGTTACCGTGATGCTGGAAGGCATGCATTTCATTGCTTCAGTGGAGGCTCTCTCTCTTGGTGCCAAAGCTGGAATTCATCCATGGATAATCTATGATATAATTTCAAATGCTGCTGGAAATTCATGGTACATGTTTAGTCAATATGAAATGGCTAACACTTCAGTAAACAATCCTTGCACAGACACATAATCTTGTGGACGCTTTGGATTGCATACCTCCTTATTTTTTGTTTATTTGAAAAAGAATTTTAAAAGCCAGGAAGATTGAGAAAAAATATTGAAAAGGAGGCTTGCAACTATCACAAATGTTCTTTGTTGTCTATACACCCAATGTTATTGTTTTTGCACTATCTGATAATCAAATGTGCTCTCTACAATTTAGTGTAAACATTTTCTTATTTAAATGACCCCTCCATTATTAGACAGTGATGATAATTTCATTTATTTTGTAGGGTATTCAAGAATAATGTTCCTCTTTTGTTAAGGGGAGAGGTTAAGCATCAAATTCTAAACACATTGGTTAAGGAGTTGGTAAGATCAATAGAGATCAGAAGCAATTAAATATTCAAATATTTTCACTGTATTTTGTCTTGTCTAATGGTTATATCCACGTGGGAGCAGTCTACTATTGTATGATTTAATAAAATTTCTGTTATAAAAGTCCTTAGATGTGGACTTCAAATCATTTTTGATGACCTCACAAGGAGCAAAATTTTAGAATGGAAATTATCCATTCAGATGGTTTCTTCTGGTTAAAATTCCTTTTCCTTTCAGTTCAGGAGATTTCATTTTGATTGTAGTCTTTGAAATTATAGGGATTTAGGTATAGAAGGAGGAAAACAAATACTCAAAATAATGAAATTATATTGACATTCTTGTGAATGTTTGGGATAAAAGTGATGCTGATTGTTGTGAATGATGTGATATAAAAGACAAAGTTATAACCCCTATTTATATTAATATTGAACTCCTAAAATAAGGAAACATATCATGAACTATAAGGAAATATGGAGACCAATCCTAAGAGATCATCAAAGATACTCTAAACTATTTTAAGATATAATCAATATATTATGACATATTGTATACAATGTTGATATGATGCAAAGGGATCTGGAGTTGAATTACTTATTTATTACTGTTAAAGATGTAAATCATTCTTGAGTCTCCACCTTATAGCTTGAGCTTTTGGGATGATTGATTGACAAGGTGTTAGAGTCTTAATGACCCAGTGGTCAGTTCAATATTAACCACCTCCATTCTTCTAATTAAATTAGAGTTCCAGAACAAGGTTTGGGATCTGGAGTTGAATTACTTATTTATTACTGTTAAAGATGTAAATCATTCTTGAGTCGCTTGAGCTTTTGGGATGATTGATTGACATGGCGTTAGAGTCTTAATGACCAAGTGGTCAGTTCCATATCAACCACCTCTATTCTTCTAATTAAATTAGAGTTCCAGAACAAGGTTTGAGTGGGACTGTGCTATTTTCGTGCTCCTACATCAAAGAGCTCTTGTATGAAGGGATGTCCAAGAGATATTGCTGAAAATATAGAATGAATAATTGTATAATTATTGCAGGTTTTTTTTTTTTTTTTTTCCTTTGATTAGATGGATTATGATAGGACATATTATAGAGAAGACATGTGATAGATTATATGTCTTATTTACTCCTTATTTCCCTAGAATCAACTCTATTAAGAAAATAATTATTCACATTAGTCTATATATCGCAAACATTTGTACATGAATATTCAAGGAAATAATATTCAGATTCAGAATTCTAAATTTCATCTGATATAAACCAATCCTTGGCCTCCACTTAAGCTCTTGGGTGAATTGTTTGCTGACAATTACCATGAAATTTAATTAACTTTTTAAATATGAACTTAATGCCTTAAATTTTGATTTCATATCCACGTAGTTATTTCTTTTTGGTTGGAAAAGAGTCAAATATTTTAGTAATGTGACTCTTGATTTCAAATTGACATTTTGTTTGCCTTGTAGCACTTTTTTTTGTGTGAGTACACAATGCATTGTTATTATTATTTTGTTGTTGTTATGAAATGATAAAATTTCTGAATAGAATATGTATTATATTCCTTAGAGGCAAGCTGCCTATATATATATATATATATATATATACAGAATAACATTTCTGCAGTTGTGGCAGAAATGTTTTTTTGCTGCACACTGTATTTCCGTTAGTACATAGTGTGCTGCTTTTTTTTATATTAGCGAGTCCCACTTTTTGTGTCATTGATGGATACTTTTTCTCTGCCACAGTTGCATAAATTTAAAGCCCATATATATATATAGATATATATACTGCAGACATTCTCCCATAATTAATAGGAATTTGATTATTAAAATATACATTTCTACCAAACTAGTGGTAGTTGACTAATGTAAATAAGGAAAGCAATCTACGATATACATACAGTAACATAAATAGGGAATAACTGCGGACAATATCTCTATAAATCAGATAAGATATCACAACAGTTGTCATTATTGTTATTGTTATTCTTTTCTTAACATTTTCATAACAGTAATGGAATTTGCTTTGTTCAAGGAAATCATTTTGGATATGGCCAAGTCACTTACGTTTCCACTTCCACTTTTGGCTGCTACTCATCAACAACTTATTCATGGTACAAAATTCAGTAAACTATATAATACTCATTTGCTTGGTAATTCTCCATTTTTTAAAAGAAACCTATTTGCAACTCACATGATTTGAAAATTCATTTTTCAGGGGTTTCGCTTGTTGGTTGTGGAGATGATGATGGTACAGCATTAATTAAGGTTAATTTTATGGAAATCTGTTTTTGCGGTTTCAATTTTTTCCAGAAGCTGTAGTGTCATTTTTTTCTTCATCATTTTCTTGACAGGTTTGGGAAAAAGTTTATGGGGTGAAAATTTCAGATGCTGCAAATGCAGATGCATATAACCCTGAACAACTGGCATCTGAATTTACTACTGCTTCAAGGAGTGGGAGAAGGGTTGGTTTTATTGGCCTTGGAGCTATGGGATTTGGCATGGCAACTCATTTGCTGAGTTCAAATTTCTGCGTTGTTGGTTATGATGTAATTTCTCACTTTAGAATCTTAAGCTATATTACATTAAATAAATGGAAAATTTTCTTGGGAATTTGATGATAATACCATAGTGGTTAGTCGGTGATAATCTTCGCCCATAATGCAAAAGTTTGTCTGCATTGTTAATAACATTGGTATCCACTAATAAATTTTCTGTTTTACATATTAGGAATCATAAAATCAAAAGTCAGGTCCAAGCATAATATTTTGGAAGCACTTAGAAACGTTGACATGAGTTATATTTGAAATTGATATCATTTGTATATTTCTTGTTAGGGATTTGAGTGAAAACAATGAGGTACCTGAATTTTTTTCTTAATTATTTAGGAAAATAGTAAGTGAAGTGGCAACATACATCAAAGTTTAATGTTAAAGCTCATCTGGCCCAAGGTGGATGAGCACCGATTTCTTTACTATAGCTGGTTCTTACCTGATCCTGTTTACAATGATGTTTTAGAATACATGGTTGTGTTTATGCGTCAGCATGCACTGTGTCTCTTTACATTTGTCATCTTTTGTGTTTATGTTGGTATATTGATACTGATATACATTTATATATGCAGAATGGGTTGCATATTTCTATATGGTCTAGAATCTGGATGTTACAGAAAGATCAAACTATTACTTGAATATCATTGTAGAGTGTAGAAAGACCACTACTAGAATCTTTACAAATCCTTTTTTTGTTTTTGTTTTTATATCTAGGTGTATAAACCAACTCTAACACGATTTGCAAATGCCGGTGGCTTGATTGGAAATTCTCCAGCAGAAGTGAGTAAAGGTAAATTGATGCACACTATGTACCCAAAAGAATAAACTTGATACACACTTATAACCTGTGAATATCCTGGTACAGTAGTAAGTAATAAGATGAATGATTTAAGGGCTTTGTCTTCCATGGTGTAAAAGTGAAAAAGCCCATGATTTTGGTCATGGCACTAGGAATTGTTTTCCAACTGGTACATCATGTACATGAAGTCAAAGTATACCATATTTTTTGTTCTTAGTGCATTCTTTACTGCTTAAAAGCAGTCTATTATTGAATCCCCATGTTATGATGAATTTCAAAATTGATGACTTGGTGAGAAGTTCTTATGTCTTTTAGTATGCGAGTTCAAATCATATTATTGAACACAGTTATAATGTGAAAGGATGCATGAATGAATTGTATAGTGTCTAAATTTTGATGATTTTTTCCCTCATTTGTTATTTCTTTTCTAGTCTCCACCCATGGTCGACAGGCAAAGATTAGATTAGATGTAAATGTAGAATTCAACAAGAGAAAATTTGTAGCATTCAGGAATGAAGAGACAAATTTATTGAGAGATTCAATAGATCAATCATAACAGCTAATAGCTTATCATTGTTGTGTGCTGACGTTGCCACTGAAAGTAGGCTGATGAACCAGTCAATCATTTACTTAGTCGTTAATCAGAGCTTTGTGACAGATAGTTTTCTCGTATCAGTTGTCCTGGTTGGTCTTTAGTTCCTTGGAAGCTGACACCTGTTTTATTTGGAAGCTGAATTATTTTAGGATCAAGAATGTCCTCAAGATTTCTTGTATTGTTTTTACATTCTTGGTCCTGCATATGGCCTTTTTGTGTGTTGATATTCTCAATTACATTTAACAGGATTGATATGAGCTGCTTGCAATACAAATAATGAAGAAACAGACTGGGAATATGATAAAACAAAACTTTGGCAGTTTATGTATTAGAACTAAGCAATTCTATGTCAGCACGTAGAGAATTTAATGATCTTTTCTGGTAACTAGTTGTGTGTGTGAGCAGAAGGCAAAAGAGTGGCCTTTGCCTTCTATATTGAACTTTTTTTTTTCATTTTGTCTTTTGATGTATGTTTTTGTTATATAAGAGAACTTGCTACATTCCTACAAATAGAAATATCTAAAGCACGATTGGAGCCCTCTTTTACAACAAATTATTCACATATTACTGCTTCCAGATGTTGATGTTCTAATAGTCATGGTCACGAACGAAGCTCAAGCAGAGAATGCTTTATATGGAGAATATGGTGCAGTTTCAGGTGCACATAAGTATCTAAATTATCCATATTGTTACGTATTTTTTTTGTACATTGTTATGTATTTTTTTAATTGTACTGATTCTTCTTTCTGCTCTATGTAGTTCTTCCTCCGGGAGCATCTATCATTCTTTCTTCTACTGTTTCTCCTGCATATATGAGTCAGCTAGAGCGCAGATTGCATAGTATGTCACTATTCCAATGAGATGGTTTTCTCTTCTCTATCAAGTATCTGAATTTCTTTCTTCCTTTCCTTTTTTATGCAAGTTCAAACTGAATTTCAGGCTTGTCAGTTTGCTATTGTTATAATGTGGCTTAAATTTTGATGAGAGAGTTGTGTGCCATGCAAGTTGAAGGAAAACTAGATCGCAAAGTTGATTTGCCTAGTTGTAAATCCTATAAAGACCTGTGTTGAGATATATAGTCCCACATTGGTTGAAGAGCAACTAATGTGGAGTTTATAAGCCCTTGGGCACTCCCACCCTTTGAGCTAGCTTTTGGGGTGGTGTATCCCAAGGTTCTTTACATGGTATCAGAGCTTGAGGTTCGATCCTCACCGCCCCCCACTTTAAAGTGGAAGCACAAAAAAGGTAAACCAAAGATTGGGCCTGTTGCATAATCCACGCTTCAAGCCAAGAGGGCTCTTGCGTGAGGGGGCATGTTGAGATATATAGTCCCACATTGGTTGAAGAGCAACTAATGTGGAGTTTATAAGGCCTTGGGCACTCCCACCCTTTGAGCTAGCTTTTGGGGTGGTGTATCCCAAGGTTCTTTACAAGGGGGCGTGTTGAGATATATAGTCCCACATTGGTTGAAGAGCAACTAATGTGGAGTTTATAAGGCCTTGGGCACTCCCACCCTTTGAGCTAGCTTTTGGGGTGGTGTATCCCAAGGTTCTTTACATGGTATCAGAGCTCTCGATCCTGAGGGCTCTGCTTCCGCAATTACCGCTTCTCCTTTCCTCCTCTCGCCGCCAATCAGCCGCCACCGGAAATTTTTCCGGGGACCTTTTTTGGACCAAGAGGACCTGTTTTCAAACCTTTTTTCTCTGATCTATCAGTCTGTGGACCTTTTACAATCAATTGACGGCCGGATCTCTTAAGAACGACTCAAACCCACTACTGTTCATCACTGGAACAGTACTTTCTGGTGACCGTTTGGACTCCGCTCAGCCACAGAAGGGACCGCCACCTCCGGACGACCTCACGGTTAAAATCCCAGCTCCGGCGGCCGCCGCACGCGCTCCCACGCGCTGCCACACTCCCGGCGAGTGAGGCCCACTCGCAGACACCTCCACCGGCGCGTGGAGGCGCGTGACTGCTTCTTTCCAGCTCTGGTCAACAGTGTTCTGATCGTCTCTTCATCCTCTTTCTGGATCTGTGATTTTTTCTCAGATCGGACGTCGTTTGGTATTTTCTCCGTATTTTTTGGATACTTGGTGCTATTCTTTGACAAGTTTTGTGCAGTATGGCCTCTTCTCAAAGGAGTTCCTTTACCAAGTTTTTTGATGGTGCATCTTCTAGAAGAGATGATCGATGGTGTTCTTATTGTAAAAGAACAGGTCATATCAAGGATCTATGTTTTCGCCTCCATGGAAAGCAAACTGTCTTAGTAAAGATGGCAAGGTTGCGTGGTCAAGCGCATTTTACTTCCTCTGAAATAACTCCTACACCTAATAAGACCCAACCTGCATTTCGTCCAGATGAGTTGGAACGGCTCCGAACCATTCTTGATTCTATAAGTAAGACATCTGATACTAGTGCTTTGACTATGACTGGTATGAGCTCCAAAACTTATTCTTTCCTTTCTTCATGTAATGATTTTAAACATTCTTGGATTGTTGATTCTGGTGCTACTGATCATATGGCTTGTTGTGCTGACTCCTTTACTTCTTATCATCCTACCATTGGAACTCATACAATAGCCGTAGCTGATGGCTCACATACATCAGTTGTGGGTTCTGGTGACATAAACCTACAGTAGTCCTTACATCTTAAAGATGTTCTTCGTGTTCCTAAACTCTCCACGAATCTTCTTTCTATTCATAAAATCACAAAAGATTTGAATTGTACTGTAACCTTCTTCCCTACCCATTGTGTTTTTCAGGATCTCGCCACGTGGAAGACGATTGGTAGTGCTAAAGAGCAAGGTGGGCTGTACTATCTGGTGTCACAACCTCCCGCAAATAAAGTAACAAATCACATCTTGATGTCTCATGGTCAATCAACTGCTGATTCTTTGATTTGGCTTCATCATAAGCGCTTGGGACATCCTCCATTTAGTTTACTCAAGTTTTTATTTCCGTCATTGTTTTTGTCTAAACCTGTTGAGTCTTTTCATTGTGATGTTTGTGAGTTTGCTAAGCATCATCGTGTGTCTTTTCCTTCTAGTAATACTAAGAGTGTTGAACCTTTTGATCTTATTCATTCTGATGTTTGGAGTCCTTCTAAAGTCTCTCATGCTTCTGGAAATAAATGGTTTGTTTCTTTTATTGATGATTGCACTCGTATAACTTGGGTTTACTTAATGCGTGAAAAATCTGAGGTACCACAACTGTTCTTTCAATTTTATAAAATAGTTGAGACCCAATTTGGTAAAAAAATCAAGAGACTAAGAACAGATAATGGTACTGAATATGTTAATCATAGTTTTTCCCAATTTATACGAGATCAAGGTATGAGTCATGAACTTACTTGTGTTGACACCCCTCAACAGAATGAGGTTGCTGAAAGAAAAAATCGTCACCTTCTTGAAGTGGCTCGTGCATTAATGTTTCATACACATGTACCCAAATACTATTGGGGAGATGCTATTCTTACTACAGCATTCTTGATCAACCGTTTACCCACTCGGGTACTTGACCATGTAAGTCCTATTCACTCTATGACTTCTTTTTTCCCTTCTATTCCAACTATGAGTCTTCCTCCACGAGTGTTTGGGTGTGTTGCTTTTGTTCATGTTCATAAACATCATCGCAGTAAGTTGGACCCTAGGGCTATTAAATGTGTTTTTCTTGGTTATGTTCCTGATAAGAAGGGCTACAAGTGCTATCACCCTGGTAGTAGAAATATTTTTGTTTCTATGGATGTTACATTTCAGGAATCTGAGTCCTTTTTCCAAGGTTCTCATCTTCAGGGGGAACCAGAAATCTCATCACCTCCCTTCTTTGAGTTTGAATGTTCAGTGTCTACTCCTTTACCTGTGTCAGTGTATCCTTCTCTTGGTCCTGTTCCTCCTATGTCTGTTCCTCCTGTGTCTGATCCTCCTGTGAGTAATCCTCCTGTGACTGATACATCAAGTACACCAGAGATACGGAAGATTATGACACCTGAGTTGGTATATCAAAGAAGGAAACAACCCACATTGCCTCAGCAGCAACCTCAATCGTCTGAACCACTGGTAAGTCCTGAATCTCATATTTTTGATCATGATGTTAATACTTCTGATGACTTACCTATTACTACTGATTCTGATGATTTACCCATTGCTCTTAGAAAAGGAAAAAGAGCTTGTCCAAAGAAATCTTGTCCCTCCTGTCCCTCTTGTACTCAATACCATATCTCCCATTTTGTTTCCTCTGCTAATCTTTCTGTGCAGCACAAAAGCTTTGTTTCAGCACTAGACTCTATTGCAATCCCAAAATCAGTACATGAAGCCTTGAAAGATGGGAATTGGGCTCAAGCCATGCAAGAGGAAATGAATGCGTTGGAGAAAAATAAAACATGGGAGGTTATTGATAGACCTAATGGAAAGAAAGCAGTAGGGTGCAGATGGGTTTATGCCCTGAAATATAATTCTGATGGAACTCTTGAGAGATACAAGGCTCGATTAGTTGCCAAAGGTTACACTCAAACCTATGGCATTGATTATGAAGAAACATTTGCTCCAGTTGCAAAGATGAATACGGTGAGAGTCTTGTTATCCCTTGCTGCCCATTACAATTGGGATATAAATCAATGTGATGTGAAAAATGCTTTCCTCAATGGTGAGTTAGAAGAAGAAGTCTACATGGAAATCCCGCCTGGTTTTGATTCTGTGAAGGGAGAAAATAAAGTTTGTAGATTAAAAAAGGCCTTGTATGGATTGAAGCAGTCACCTCGTGGTTTGGAAGGTTTACTAAGGTTATGATGACCTTAGGATACAGACAGAATCAAGGAGATCACACTCTTTTCTTCAAGCACTCCCATTACTGTGCTCCTTGTATATGTTGATGATATTATTATTACAGGTGATGATTTTGTGGAGAAACAGATTCTGCAAACACGGCTTGCCTCTGAGTTTGAAGTCAAAGACCTTGGGAAACTGAGATATTTCCTAGGGATAGAAGTAGCTCATTCAAGGAAAGGAATTTTTATTAGCCAGAGGAAATATGTTCTTGATCTTCTCAAAGAAGCAGGAAAGCTCGGGTGTAAACCCTCTAATACTCCTATTGAGCAGAATCACAAGATAGGCTATGAAGAAGAGAGTCCTCCAGTTGATAAAGGACAATATCAACGGCTAGTTGGGAAATTGATATATCTGGCTCATACTAGACCAGACCTAGCTTATGCTGTTAGTGTTGTCAGTCAGTTTATGCACGATCCAAAGGAGAAACACATGCAGGCAGTAGAGAGAATTCTGCAGTATCTTAAAGCTACTCCTGGTAAAGGATTGTTATTCCGACGTGATGGCAATCTCTCTTTAGAAGTTTACACTGATGCTGATTATGCTGGATCTGTGACTGACAGTCGTTCTACCATTGGTTACTGCATGTTTCTTTGCGGTAACTTGGTGACATGGAGAAGTAAGAAACAAGATGTGGTCGCCAGATCAAGTGCAGAAGCTGAATTTCGAGTTATAGCTCAAGGCATTTGTGAGTTACTGTGGCTGAAAATTATACTTGATGATCTCAAAATAAAATGTGAGGGATCTATGAAGCTGCTATGTGACAATAAGTCCGCTATTTGTATAGCTTATAATCCGGTTCAACATGATCGGACTAAACATATTGAGGTCGACCGCCATTTCATCAAAGAGAAACTTGATAGCGGGTTGATTACCACTCCATACATTCCCACTGAGGGTCAGTTAGCTGATCTATTGACAAAGGGACTTCCTTCAGACAGATTTCAAGAACTTACTGGCAAGCTGGGAATGATAAATATCTATTCCTCAGCTTGAGGGGGAGTGTTGTAAATATTTGTTATTTTATTATTATTAGTATTTGTTGTATTGGGCCAAGCCCATTAGATCAAGTATTAGGTCAAGTATTAGGGTTTTCATTCTCTATAAATAGAGACCTCTTTGTACAGATTATTTACACAATTAATAATATTTTCTGATTACCCTCTTTCAAGTACATGGCAAACTAGCATAATTCATTAATTGGGTAAAGTTTCTGGTCAAGCAAGAGGTATGAAGGCATGTTAGTTTTATAAAATCTTGAAGAGGTGAAAGTTATCTTCTGCATTACCTGCGTCATGCAAAATGGATAAGTGCATGCAACTAGATAGAGTCGAAGTATATTTTACCTCCATTTTTAAATAAGGAATACTATTTTGTCTTCAAAATCTTAAGCAAATAGGTTTGTGCTTGAAAAACTTATGGAAATACTTTCTTAGTGATGTTGAACTGAAGGCTTCAAATAATGATACACATAAGGGTATACACTATTATTATTATTATGTTTATTAATTTTTTTATTATAATTTTTCTTGAGTTATTACAAGATGTTTGTAAGGAATATTATTCCTTCATCTTGAATGCCTTACAGAGTTTATTCGACAGCATGTTTTTATGCCTTTATTGAAGGATGTGGTTGTGTAACTATTGTCATGAAAATAACGCAGATGAAGGTAAGAATTTGAAGTTGGTGGATGCCCCTGTTTCTGGTGGTGTTAAGAGGGCCTCAATGGGAACACTTACGGTGTGAAATACATCTTTGGCTATTATTTTAAAACTTGTCTTCAGATTTTGTGGACTGAGTCACTGAAGTCATGTATATTTCTCAGATAATGGCTTCAGGAACTGATGATGCTCTTAAGAGTGCTGGTTTAGTCTTAGCAGGTAATAAGAAATTAGCATAGAAGTGAATAATGTTAATTCCAGTTCTGGGGTTACAGTGATTTCTGAAAGAACTTTCTAGTTAATTGATGTTGATTCTTTGAAATCAGCCTTGAGCGAGAAGCTTTATGTTATCAAAGGTGGTTGTGGTTCTGGAAGGTATTTTTTAATTTATAAGTCAATCATTCTTTATCCATTGTTTGTCCTTTGGCTAATACTAATACTTCTTTCCACATGCATGAAACAGGTAATGCAATGTTAAATCTGATTGGAAGTGACAGTGAAATTGAGTGAATGTAATAACTTTAGTTTGAATAATGTATAATAATATCATTTTGGTCTATTTTGTTCTCTAGTGGTGTAAAGATGGTTAACCAATTGCTTGCTGGAGTTCATATAGCATCAGCTGCTGAGGCAATGGCATTTACAGCACGGTTGGGTTTGAATACAAGACTGTTGTTTGAGTTTATCACAATTAGTGGGGGAACATCCTGGTATGTCTCTTCCATGAAGCAATCGCTCTCTCCTCTCCCCTCTTCCCCTGACAAAATGAGAAAAGTAAAATTAAGTCACCTGGAGTTTCTTCTTGGTACTTTTTGAGCAGTTTGTTAAGTTCATAATCCATCTTTTGAGGTTATGGTTGTGTTTATGACTTATCTCTAGTGCTCCGCTCATGGCTATTTCAAAGGAATATCTGTCACAGATTGCTGTTTATTTTCATCTCTTATTTTTGGAGCATTTCTTGTCCTTCCTCAATTTGTCCTTTGACTCCTTTCTCTTCTTATTTTCTTGTATTACATTCTTCTTTTATACAAAAAACACATTCATAGATTTGAATAGAAAATGTAACTGCTAAGCTTAAAAGATGTCTTATGTTTCAGGATGTTAGAAAATCGTGTCCCACACATGCTAGACAATGACTACACACCTTATTCAGCACTTGATATCTTCGTGAAGGACCTGGTCAGAATGAATCTATTTTTTCTCTGTTTAGCTGGGGCATTAGGGGACAATTTATTTAAATAAACATTAAATATTGTTTTAGTTATATCTAACTTCATATACAGGGAATTGTTACTCGTGAATCATCTTCTTTGAAAGTTCCACTTCACCTATCAACAGTTGCTCACCAACTGTATCTGTCAGGTGCTATATATTATTTTAAATCTTTTATGATATATACTGTCTCTTGGCTTCAACTTGTTCATTCCTATTGCAGATTTTAATTGACTGAATAAAAAAAAAGGAAATTCAAATAAAGCCTCATTCTATTTTGGGGTAGGGGGGAGGGGATAGGAAGCCTTATTTTAAATCATATTAAACTAAAGGACGAAGGAAAAGAGGGAGGGAAATTAGCTTGTCCATCTGATGGACGAATGATGGTGCATGTAGGATCTATTTATTTAAGCTCTTATTTTCAAATGATCCTCATGTTACTTAAATTGAGATCCTGGCATCTCAAAACAGTTGGACAACTTGTGGATGTTTTTCTGCATATGATGCATCTTAACATGCTGAAGGATGCATCTTTTCCGATAAGTAAATACTACACCGCTAGGAGTGGGCTACTGCCTACTGGTAATTAATTTAAATAGTTTGCAGAAGGTCTTAAGCTCAAATGCTTATGTTGTTATGGTACCTAAAAAACATGCAAATGGTAGAAGTTAACTATATATAATTTTCAGCAAATTATACAAAATGAAGATAGCGGCGAATAAAAAATGGACTTTCAGAAAATTGTAAGGAGAAGTGCTTGCTTAATCAAATATGTAATGTTGCTGTACAGGTTCTGCTGCTGGTTGGGGACGGAAAGATGATGCTGGTGTGGTCAAGGTATGAGCAACTAGTGTTGGTTGGCAGAACTCTAAAGTTTGATATTTAGTTATTTCTGATACCATGAAATCTAATGAGAATGCAATTAGCATAATAAAAACAACAAATTTAGGCTCTGCCATCGTAAGGAGCTCTAGGAAATTAGTAACGTAATTTGGGGATATAGGTTCTAAATAATCTTAGAGAATGTTTAGTGGTGCATATGAGGACATATCAGCTTTCGGCTTTACTTATATAAAAGCTTTGTCTGGCAGTTACGTAAACTCAGTTTTAGTTTTGCTTTTGTTTTATCTAGTGTTTTGCGTGTGCTTTGTGTTTGTTGGTTTTGAGAAAACATTTTTGGATACTATATCAGATGTCAAACATATTAACTTAACAAGAAATATTTCTATAACTGCTCTTAAAGCTGCTTCCTTCTCAATGTGTAGAGCTGGATGCTTCTTTGGGTTTGTTAAGCTATAGGTTTTTTTCAGCCTAGTAATAATATGAATAGAAACCTTGCTGGTAGAAGGATATCGTGTTATTCTACATTAGTTTGTCTATTTGTTGGTATCTTCTCGCTTTTTCCCCCTCTCCTCTGCTTCCCCCCCCTAATCATTGGCAATTACAACTTTATAGTCATCGGCTATAATTTTTGTTCCTGCTTTAAACATTAAATTTCTGAAATTCTAAGATCATATTGTCAAGAAATTAAGAAACATAAGATTCTAGTCTTTTCGTTCCTATCTTAAGATTGTTCACACCCTATTTACATATGATCAAAATTTCTTTAATCTATGGTAACATGAGGACTGGAATAATTCAGAAGGGCTGGGTCAACTTTTATACAGGTTTATGAGACACTAACTGGTGTTAAAGTTGAAGGAAAACTCCAGGCTCTTCAGAAAGATGTCGTGTTGCATTCTCTTCCACCTGAGTGGCCCCAAGATCCTGTTCTTGATATACAGAGACTGAAAGAAGGCAATTCAAAGATTTTGGTTGTTCTAGATGATGATCCTACAGGAACACAAACTGTTCATGATATTGAGGTATTAACGGAATGGTAAGTGTATTTCATTTTCTAATTGCCAGGCAGAATCAATGATACTGTTAATAATATCTCATACAATTCTATCTCAAACCAAACTAACAATAATTTCTAGTTAGATCTTCTTCCTGAAGAAAAATCTCAAGTTATTACTCAATTGGACATGTTCTTCTTCAGGAGTATTGAGTCGCTGATAGAGCAGTTTAGAAAAAGTCCACAATGCTTTTTCATTTTGACGAACTCAAGGTCACTTAGTTCTGAAAAGGTAAAGATCTTAACCCAAATTCACCAATAAATCCATAAATTTATTCAGCTAGAGAGGGAAAAATTCCTCTTCTGATCTCTCTTTTGTATGAAATCCACTTATGACCAAGAATGAGAAATTCTGAATTCTATTCAAAGGTGTAATAGGCCAAGTCTATGGGTTACAAAGCACAACATATAGTCCTATTTTTGCCCTGTAAATGAAAAGGCATGCTATTGAAATACAAAGAAATAGTATCTTCATTAGTGACATGCAAGATTTGAGCTGAATAACGTTTTGAGCTGCAATAGTTGCGGCACTTTAAGTATCCAAGTATCGTCCTATAAAATGCCTCCAAAGGATACTGATGTATGATCTGTTTGTCCCATCCAGAGTTCAAGCTATTGGATATTTCAATGATCAGTAATATCAACTTCCATTGATTTCGTAAGTTTCTTTTTGATCTTTGACAGGCCAGTGCATTGATAAAAGAGATTTGCGGAAACCTAGATACTGCAGCGAAATCAGTTGACAACATTGATTATACAGTAGTTTTAAGGGGGGATTCAACTTTGCGTGGTCATTTTCCAGAGGCAAGGATAACATTTTTTAGCTAAATAATTATATTTTAATCAATGATCTTGAGACTTATGCTTCAATTTGCTAAAATGACACTAGACTGTTGTGTACAGGAAGCAGATGCTGCTGTTTCAGTATTGGGTGAAATGGATGCATGGATAATTTGTCCCTTTTTCCTTCAAGGAGGCCGTTACACTATCGAAGACGTGCACTTTGTTGCTGATTCTGATACGTGTGTCTCGCCATTCATGATCTAGCTATAAGGAATTACAAATGGTTATGAAGTTAGAGTCCTGCTTATTTAACTTTTTGTCTGCAGGCTTGTTCCGGCAGGGGACACAGAGTTTGCCAAAGATGCTGCCTTTGGCTACAAATCTTCAAACCTACGTGATGTGAAAACTTTTTATCCCTTTTTTTGACTTGATCAATGTAATTTATATTTTCATGTCTTGTAAGAATAATAAACTTTTTAGATGCTTTTTATCCAAATATAGTGGGTAGAGGAGAAGACAAATGGCCAAATACTTGCAAGCAGCGTTGTATCTATTTCTATCCAACTTTTGAGGAAAGGGGGCCCAGATGCAGTTTGTCAGCATCTATGCAGTTTGCAAAAGGTATACAAAATTAAAGATATAGTTTGTGCACTTTAATTTCTATATTTTTAAGTTCTAAGAAGAGAACATGTAGCTTTAATTTATCAAAGATATTATGAAAAAGTAGGTTTATTCAATCTACTTACTATGGTTGTGTCTATTGTATTAAGCAGGGGTCAATATGTGTAGTTAATGCAGCTAGTGAAAGAGACATGACTGTATTTGCACTTGGAATGATCAAGGCAAAACTTCCTCCTCCGCCTTTGTGCTTTTTTGGCCCTTTTTTGCATGTTTTGTTACAGATGTAAATGTTCTTCTGCTGTTTATTCTTATTAACAGGCCGAATTGATGGGAAAACGTTTCTTGTGTCGCACTGCTGCTAGTTTTGTTTCTGCCTGCATTGGGATTATCTCTAAGCCTCCAATATTGCCAAAGGATCTAGGAATAGATAGAGAAAGAAATGGTGGTTTGATAGTTGTGGGATCGTATGTTCCAAAAACAACAAAACAGGTGAAAAATGAAATTAAGTGTTACTGAAATCAAATCTACCAAGCATTACCATTTTCTCAATTTGGCTCATCTCATGCTTGTAATCCACAGGTTGAAGAGCTTAAATTACAGTGTGGTCAGTTCTTAAGAAGCATTGAGGTGATCAACATCCCAAAATTTCTTCTCATCATTTTCAATTGTTGATTTTTAGTCCTCTCATGGGGAGAATGACAATGAATTCTTTTTAGCTAATATGCCTTATGCAAATACTTTTATGTTCAAATTTGATTTGCTGGTCTGATAAGAGCTTCTTTGTAATAGGTATCTGTTGAAAAACTTGCAATGAGGCCTATTGAGGAGAGGAATGAGGAAATCAGTAGAACAGCTGAATTAGCCGATATATATCTCAAAGCTCATAAAGATACTCTTATAATGACCAGCCGAAATCTCATAACTGGAAAAAGTTTGTCTTTCTCTATTTTGCTTGTTATTTCTTCTCTCCACCTCTTGCTTCGTTGGGGATTAGAGCTGATTTAGCATTCAATATCATCTCTAAGATAGCTTACTGCTGTTCTTCTTTTGACCATTCAAAGAACAGTATAGTGCATTTAAATGGGGGTAATATAATTTTATGTCCCTCAATCTAATCTTCCTGTTTATTTTCCAATGTGCAGCTGCCTCTGAAAGTTTGGACATTAACTTCAAAGTGAGTTCTGCTTTGGTGGAAATAGTGAAAAGAATAACTACAAAACCTCGTTATATAATTGCAAAGGTACTCTATGTTTAAATGACTCAGTGAACCTGCATTTTGACATGGAAAATGTGATATTTACTTTGTCCGACTGTCATTTAATCTTTTTTGAAAAATGGCACTAGTTTATACATGGGGTCAATATTGTAAACATTCACCAGCATAGTCGCACTATTCTTATCTTTTTGAGCTTAACATTCAGACACACTTTGCATCAAGATCATGTTATTAGATATGCATCATCTTTAGGTTGATTGACATGAGAAATGTATTGTTGAGGAATAAGTTCATTAAAAAAATTTCAGAGGGACACAAATACAAGTTTATGTTTCAAGCTCAAGAATGCAAGAAATTTGTTCCTTTAAAAACATTTCAGCTGTTTAATATGTTTCTTGAGTTTGTGTAAGAGATAATATTTAAAATTTCTTTATTATGAATAAAAAATTCTTTATTGCTTATCCATCTCACCTTCTCCTTCTCACAAGCTAAATAATATATTTTCATGCTTGTTTGATACTTAATCAGAAAATCATAGCTTGGGACCATAAAACCTGGTCTCATATCCTTCTTTTTTGGCCTGTCCCAAGTTTTGAATCAAACATTGACAAATATTACCTTTTCTAGGGTGGTATTACCTCTTCAGACCTTGCTACAAAAGCCCTTGGTGCAAGATGTGCCAAGATAGTTGGACAAGCACTGGCCGGTATTCCCTTGTGGCAATTAGGCCCTGAAAGTAGACATCCTGGAGTTCCTTACATCGTATTCCCTGGTAAAATTGCTGTAATCTTCATTTTCCCTTTTTTTTTTTTTTCTTAATTACAGTTCTGACTAAATCTGAGTTTCTGGTGCTGTGAATTCTGTCATCCTTTATTCATCAATATATTTCATCTTTACCTGTCAAAGATAATCTGCCTTTGGTAGGTAATGTTGGTGACAGCAGAGCATTAGCAGAAGTTGTGAAGTGCTGGACTCGTCCAATAAGACTTTCATCAACAAAAGAGATTCTTAACGTAAGGATCATCTGGTTCAAGGTTTTGCCACTGAGTTTCCTTTAATGCTGATATTTTTTTTTTTTTTTTGGGGTGGGGTGGGGTGGCATAAAGAATGCAGAAAAGGGTAAATATGCTGTTGGAGCATTTACCGTCTATAATTTGGAAGGAGTTGAGGCTGTTGTTTCTGCTGCAGAGGAAGAACAAAGTCCTGCTATATTACAGGTCAGAAACAGTCAGTTCAAAATATTGATTGTATGTATCCCTTTTTCTTTGTCGTGAACATTAGTAACGTGATAGCTCAAAAAAGAGAGGGTGGATGAGACCGAGCGTAAAGCTAAATGTAAATCAAGAGTTCTGCCTGTTAATGAGAATGATGTAGAAGGATAAGCCTAGAGTATTCCTTTAGGGCAGAGGACTCCTTTGACTAGAAAAATAAATCTAGAACACTTCTCTGTGGTAGAGTGCTCCTCTGACTGGGGTTGCAGTCTTTCAGATACTCTGAGGAAAAGGAAATTTCAATATTGTATAATTATGAAGAAAAGGCTTGAATGACATAAGGCACCTAAAGGGGGTATTTATAAGCCAAAGGTAATAAAATTCTTAGATAAATCCTTATAAAATATAAAATCCTGATCAAATATTAATTTCCTAAAATATGAATTAAATAGGAAATCTTAACATGATAATATATTCCTAACAACATATAACTTATTAAAGAAAAAATAATGAATGGTCTCTTAAATAAGAGGAAATGCTAAAATTCCTAAGAATAATATAATAATCCCCACATAACACATAATCCTTAAATATGCTTCTCCATTATGCATAAGAGAATCTACCAGACTGACAGACCTAGTTAATATAGACAGTAAGGGGCCTGGATGTCCATAGCTGTGGAATCCAAGATCAAAGACTAGATAGAGTGGCTATTGAGATCCAGGTCTAAAGGGACAGCTTCTGTTCCATTTTCTAAACAATTGAACCTGCTGCTTGGTGAGCACTTGTGACTAATAGACTCTTCAAAGTTCAAACCAAGATAGAGGATTAATTTTTTTTTTCCACTATTTGCTTTTGAATCTCTGGCTGATGCATAGATCCTGTTCATTTGTGCCCACAAATGCCTAATTGTGCTTTTCAAACAACCTTATTGTTTCAGTTGGCTGTTTTTTGTATTTTATATGTGGTGTCTTTTCATCCTAGAATTAGCACGGTAACAAATTTTTTTGAGAACCATAGAAAACTTCGAAATTGATAGAGATGTAATATAAATCCATTTTTGTGTTTTCACTTGACGACTTAAGCTTTTTGAATAGTTGGTTCATGATATGGTATCAGAATCTATATGACAAAGTGGTCTAGGGTTCGATCTTTGCTGCGCCATCCTTCTAAAGAAAAAGGAATTTTAGTACAAGTGTACATTCTCCACAAGGGGTCATGTTAGAAATATAATATAAAACCATTCACGTGTCTTCACTTAATAACTTAAGTTTTTGTGATATTTGGTTGATCATAAAAACATAAACCCATATATGGGATTAGGTTGTTTCCTGATTTCCTCTATGCAGGGTTAGAATCTTATGAAAATTTTCTTTCGGCTCTTTAGCTAATATGTAGATCCTTGTAGAGTTCATTTTGTTGGCCTTTCTTGCTATAACACTTCTGTGACCAAACTAGTTTGGGGAAATAATAGAAATCCGCCCAATATTCTCCATTAAATCCAAAGTCCTTTTATTCATATTTTCTTATTTCATGAAGAGTTTTGGATTATTTGTGAAGCAACTAAGGTTCATCCTGTTCTTGATTGATTGTTTCATATTAATATGTTTGTTCTGTGTGTATGCGCATCGTGTTAAATACGGCTTTTTAGTTGACTCAAATTTCTATTATTTTCTCTTATAAAAACTTGGTTCCTCTAAACTAATTTTGAACTATCTATATAATTTTCAGATCCACCCCGGTGCCTTGAAGCAGGGAGGAATTCCCTTGGTTTCTTGTTGCATTTCTGCTGCAGAGCAAGCCAGTGTAAGTGGTATTATATTATATGAAGCAAATGGAGATCTTAAATTAAATAAGAATGCGAAATTCTGTGTCAAGCTGCAACAAGGGGATGTTTGATAAAACTGAAAAAGTTTATCTCTGAAATTCAATATTGAATTTTTAATTTTGAAAATCTTAAAAACTGAATTTGTATAGTTTTTAAGATTAGTGTTTCCAATAATGAGGATTAATCCAAAGAAACTAGTATCTGTTAATAAAACAAATGAGGGTGTTGTATTGGAGCTAACCATTGCTATTATCATTAAATTAATAGCATGTTTTACGTAAAGGAAAGAATCACTTCTGAAAGATTTTAGTAACTCCAAGAGCTGAATGTTTTCATCCTTATCTATTTTTTTATTTATTCGCAAGATATGAACAAGCGCGACTTAAACATCTCTAATGCTGAAATACTCAAATTCATATGTTTATTTATAGGCTAATACAAAATGTATGTTATTAAGTATCTGGTAAATAGTTACACTGAACACGTGTGAGTGAGGACATCACAGAGGTATTTATTTGGCTTAGGTAACCATTAGTTTGAGTATATTTAAATTTCACTGCTTATGAACGTTCATATGTGGCAGGTTCCCATTACTGTTCATTTTGATCATGGAACTTCAAAGCAAGATCTTGTGGAAGCAATTGAGCTGGTAATTTGTTTTACTACTTGCATAACAATCATACTTACAGAACCATTTCAATCTCAAAGATTATTCAGCATGCATATGTGGTTAGTTACTTAGTTATTGCTTTTTTATCTTCATACTTCTCTAAACTAAAACTGCATATGTTGAATGCAATGATTCCAGGGATTCAGTTCTGTGATGGTCGATGGTTCACATCTTTCTTTCAATGAAAATGTTGCATACACGGAATTTATATCATTATTGGCTCACTCAAAAGATATGTTGGTTGAAGCTGAGCTAGGAAGATTGTCTGGGACAGAAGATGATTTGACTGTCGAAGAATATGAAGCCAGGCTAACAGATGTTAATATGGTTGCTATCTCCCCTATGCTAATAACACAAAATTTTCTTCTGTGCTTTACATTCATATTGTTACTGTTGATCTTATTAATTTCAGGCACAAAAATTCATTGATGAGACTCGCATAGATGCTTTGGCAGTGTGTATTGGTAATGTGCATGGAAAGTACCCTGCAAGTGGTCCAAATCTCAGATTTGATTTGCTTAAGGTAATAGTACATTTCAGTTTGTGATCTTTACGCATTTTACTAATAAATTTATATATAACAAAAAACCGAAATAAAAAGTTCAAGACCATAAATTTTGGGAAAATTGCAAAAACCAGACTTCATGATTAAATATTTCCAATTTAAGAACAATTAGTGAAGAATGTTCAAAGAGTGGTTAAGGAATACGGACTAACCACTTATTTACTTAAAAATTTCAACCTGTTTTGCAATATATATATATATATATATTGTTTGCAGTATGCTTGTATGTTCTAGATCTTTAAGTGCTGCGACCTATAAACATTTTGAGAATACTACTTCTGCATGGTCTTTTCAATATTTTAAAAAATTTACCTATTTACATCCTTATAAATACTTTACAAATCTTTATTCTGTATTTTGAAGCATGGACACGTAAGATATTTTGAGAAAATGTTGTTGTTATTGATTGCATTTAACCTTTCAATGTTCCAAACTTGGATTCTTTTCCTTTCAAAAGGTATTTAAAAACTCTTCATTTACTCATTTACTTAGGGTTGCATTTTGAAGGGCTTCTTTTTACCCCTGCATATGTTTTATGATAGGAGTGTGCTCATGACTTCTCTACGAAAACTGGTGCTCTGCTCAAGGCTGTTTCCGTTTCTAACATGTAGAAATATTGGACACCTTTGTTGCATTATATTAGCTTCTTTGGCTCTCTGCTTTCCTTTAGTTCTTGTATTTTGGGAGGATATCTTATCTTCCCTCCTAGATGTACTTCTCTTTTTTATCTAATAAAATTTCTTCTATACTAAAAGAAGAAAATTCTCATAGTTCCTTATTCAACTTGAGTAGAAGTGTCCCTATTGAATGATAAACAAAGAAAATGGCAGATTATAAAAGAGATAACAAATTGTGTTTCCCACCTCTGAAGTGTGTGTGAAAAGCACTTTTGGTTGCTGAATATATTCTATAAATTAACCATCTCTTCAATACGGTTAGTTCAATGTGGCCTTTGAATCTGTATTTGTGGAATAACATCCATACAAGTTTGATGATACTGAATTGTCATTCAATGGAATTGATTTTGCTTGAAGCTGCTTTATTTTCTTAGTTTTTAAGTCTTCCTTCTTTTATCTTTTTTTTTTTTAATTTTTTTTTTTTTGGGTTTGGGAGGAGAGGGATGCCTAATATTTCTCGATGCATAGTCATTTAACCCATACGTGAGGTTTTCTTTTCAGTTTTGTAATTTTGACTTCTACTACGTTTAGGAGCTGCATGATTTGAGCCTGAAGAAAGGAGTTTTTCTGGTGCTTCATGGTGCGTCTGGTTTGTCCAAAGAACTTGTTAAGGTACAGTTGCATACATATCAGATTTTGGAAATTACCCTTTTTGGTCTGTCAAAGTAGCATTCACATGTTATGAGCATTGAGCTCAAGGTACAAATGCTATACATCACATATTTTGCAGTTTATATTGCTAACCTCATAAGAACTTATTGATTCCTGACAGGAATGCATAAATCTTGGCGTTAGAAAGTTCAATGTCAACACCGAAGTAAGGAAGGCATACATGGACTCCCTCATTACTCCCCAGAAAGATCTAGTTCATGTTATGGCTACTGCAAAGGAAGCCATGAAAGCTGTGGTTGCAGAAAAGATGCATCTCTTTGGTTCAGCAGGAAGGGCATGATTTCTGCAAATTTACTAGCAAGGATTATTGGTGTGACTGTCAACTGCATATTTTTTTGCTATTAAGTTATCTTTTTTTTTCTTTTTTTTGGTGTAAATGCTATTAAGTTATCTTCTAATAAGGAATATTATTGCATCATGAATTCATAATTTCTTATTTACTTGCCTTGTACTTGAGTTGCATAAATTTATACAAATGATCAACAGTGATAACTATCGTGCAGAACCCAAATTACCTTCTTTATAATCTTAGTTTTGCGAAGCGCCACTGAGTTTTATTTTTTGTTTTTATTGAGGTGTACTAGTTTCATAGGCTTTGGACGAATTAGTGTTTTTTTTTTAAATATAAAATTAATTTTAAGGTTTGACTTGTCTGATTTTTAAAATTATGACAAGAATCTTATCCACTTTTTAAAAGTAAAAATATTTTGAAATTAGTTTTCCAATAATTTTAAAGAAAATTACATTAATGTTCCAAAAGGGAAAGAAAGCAAGCTACAACTTTATGCATCTTACTTTACTTTATAAATTGGGTTTGGTGTTTATTTTTTTAAAGGACATAGAATTGTGTTATTTTAAATAAGAAAAAAAGATACATAATAAAAATTATGAGAGAGAAAGTAATTTTTTTAATTTAAATTTTAAATAAAAAATATTAATTTTAACTAAAATGACCATAAATTTTATAAAATATAACTTTTATTACTATTTGTATCCATTTTAATTTGAGATGAGAAATCTTAAATACTTATTGAAAATATAACTTTCTTTAAAATTATTATAAGATCACGTTATTGAAAGAACAAGTGTGTCTAACCACGTTCAACTTTCATCGGTTACCTCATTTAATATTAATTAAAGTTTAGATTCTGAAAACAACAAAATTGACTTAATTCACTTCATATTCACTAACATAAGTTTGAAGTTTGAACGCGCACGAGATTTCGATAACATCTTTCAGTTATAAAATAACGTATGACACGTCATTTAATTACGCATACGATTATTTCCCTTGAGTTTTGAATTTAAATGCATAGCAACAAGTAACTGTTTACTTCTCTGTTTACAGATTTGATGCTAAATATTATTAAATTATAAAAAATACATATTTAAAATACAAGTATAATTTTTATTACGTAACTTTAATTACTTAGTTTATAATTTTTTTTATATATATATATATATATATATATATATATATATATATATATATATATATAAAAGATTGGATTCTTTGATACATTTGTCAAACTTTAAAATTTGATATCAAATCCTAACCGTTAATTTTTTGTCTAACGGTTATAATTTATTGAGAATTAATAGTTTATTGATAAGTTTGATTCTCAATAAATGATAATCGTTAAGACAAAAATCAATAATTAAAATTTGACACCGGCATAAAAAAATATTAATTATATATATATATATAGAATTGAACCCTTTACATTAATTATATAATAACTTGATTTTTCAGGTGTGATTGACTTTTTGGGTCAAAGTCAAATGCTATACTATATATATATATATATATATATATATATATATTGAGAGAGAGAAAGAACATAGGTGAAATTTTTAGATAAGTTAGAATCACGAGTTACTCACTAAGTGGCGATTCAATCGCATAATTCACATACCCTTTATCTTCAATGGCTGATCTGAGCCAAAAAGCGGAGATCTTTGAGCTCAACAATGGGAGCATGCAGGTCCTCATCACTAATCTCGGCTGCACAATCACCTCCTTATCCGTACCCAACAAAGATGGTACTGTTCTTCTTCAATCTCCATTCTCTTTCTCCTTTTCATTTCATTGCTCTTTTTTTTTTGTGTTATTGATACATGACATGATGATCATGATGATGATGATGGCTTTGTTTCCATTTTTAAAGGGGTGTTGTCTGACGTTGTTCTTGGCCTCGACTCTGTTGAATCCTATCAGGTCCAAATTACTCAAAATCCCTCCCTTTTTCTAATTTCGGGCGTTAATCGTACTGGGTGGTTTAGTTTTGGTATGAATTAGCGCTTATGTGAGTGATGGGTATTATGTTTCCCTTTTCAAAATTCAACCTTTCATGTTTGAACAATAGCTAGCATTATTTTATTGTTTTTCATTATATAATTTTATATATTATTAGTAATTTTTTCTTATTCTGATCATACTTTTATATGACTTCATCGAACTGTCCACCCCTATCCACCCAAGCTGATGTTTCTATATATATATATATATATATATATATGGGGCAGGATCATCTTACACCGGTGTAAGAATAATAAATCTTACACCAAATCTTAATCATTGATTTTCTACATCTAACGGTTAAGATTTATTAGGTCTCACTCATTAATTAATTTTTAATTCTCAATAAATCTCAACCATGGGATGCACGGAAATCAACGGTTAAGATTTGATGTAAGATTTATTATTCTTACACCGGTGTAAGTTGATCCTATCCCTATATATATATATATATATATATATATATATATATATATATATATATAGAGAGAGAGAGAGAGAGAGAGAGAGAGACCATTCAAGTGAGAGCTTGAAGATCTAATCTTGACCATTCAATCTTATATGGATGGTTAAGACTAGATTTTGTCACCTTAATTAGGCTATATGTATATAGTTTTCAGTTTTATTCTGATGATGGATTTGCTGAATTTACGTTGCTTGCAAGCAGAAAGGTCTTGCTCCTTTTTTTGGCTGCATTGTGGGTCGGGTTGCAAACAGAATTAAGGATGGCAAGTTTACGCTTGATGGGGTTCAGTACTCTCTTCCTATCAACAAACCCCCAAACAGTCTCCATGGTATCAAATCTATGTTGGCATTGTCTTCATTCATGCTTTGCTTTATCCAGGATGTTGAAATTGTAAATTGTGGATTGTGGAGTGAAACAAATCCTTTTAGATCTTCCAGTCCATTTATCCTGACATAAAAATAGGTTTTGCCATCTAAAGTGCTGGATCATTGAGTGTTTATATTCAAATATATGCATTTGATTAGGGTCATATTGAAATGGTTATGAACTATGACTTTTTTAACATATCCATCTGACCATTTCTTCCATTCCATCAAAAGTTGACTTTGAAAATGGACTTGACATGGACTTCGCCAATACAATGTTATCTGTTACTCTCAAGAATGACTGACAATCTAAAACTTATGCATAGATCTTCTTGTACTCTTTTCATTAATAACATGATTCTGAAATGGAATTTGAAATAGCATTGAATCTCTAGTGTTTTCTAAAGAAAACAAATCACATTCATGTAATAATATATGATTTTTGTTTGCTGTTATCCTGATCCCTTCCCTCTCCAAATTTTAGGTGGAAACGTTGGGTTTGATAAGAAGGTATGGGAAGTAGTTGAATATAAAAAAGGTGAAACCCCATCAATCACTTTTAAGTATGAAAGTCATGATGGAGAGGAAGGTAGTGTTGATTCTCTCTTTCTTCCTCACTTTTAAATATTGCAGTCATCATGCTCTTCCTTTCCCTTTATCTGATTTTTGTTTTCTATTATTATAAGGTTATCCTGGGGATATCACTGTTACTGCAACTTACACGCTCACCTCAACCACAACTCTTAGGCTTGACATGGAAGGAGTGCCAAAGAACAAGCCCACCATAATCAACTTAGCTCAGCATACCTACTGGAACTTAGCTGGCCACAACTCAGGGAATATACTTGATCATTCAATTCAGATATGGGCTGATCATGTCACTCCTGTGGATCAGAATACTGTGCCAACTGGTGAAATCATGTCAGTGAGAGGTACCCCTTTTGATTTTACATCTGAGAAGAGAATAGGCAACACCATTAATGAGGTTGGAATGGGGTATGACCACAATTATGTGCTTGATTGTGGGGAAGAGAAAGAAGCTTTGAGACATGCTGCAAAAGTGAGAGACCCATCAAGTTCAAGGGTACTGAACCTGTGGACAAACGCCCCTGGTGTGCAATTTTACACAGCAAACTATGTTAATGGTGTTACTGGAAAAGAAGGTGCTATATATGGAAAGCATGCTGGGTTATGTCTGGAGACACAGGGTTTCCCAAATGCCATAAACCAGCCAAATTTCCCATCTGTTGTGGTTCGACCTGGTGAGAAGTATCAACATTCCATGTTGTTTGAGTTTTCAGTTGAGTGAAGTAATATTGTTGGGAGTGGTATTGAGATGAAGTAGCCTTCTTGTTTTGCATATTATGAGTTATAACCTGAACTTTGGTTTCTCCTAAAATAATTACTTGTGTTTAAATAATTTTATGAGTTGTTTTGTCTCAAAAGTTTCAAGAGCACATTAAGTGCTGTTTTATCACTCCAAAATGTAGACGTTAAATCACATAACAAATGCCGCTTTCTAAGAAACAGTTGGACATCGATCGTTTTAATTTTTAACTACAGATTTGACTCTTGTCACATTATTGTTTAGAGTGAAACGCCTCAGAAGTTCTATTGTTAAACAGCCTTCATGGCACGGTCCTTGCTTGCTAACTCAAAATATCCGACAATTATGAACCAGTAACCCAAGCAAAATTAAACGGATCACAGAAACCAAAAGAGACTAATTAGTCTTGTAATATAATATCTGAAATGTTGCATGAGTAAAGAGGCTTAAAATGTTTCCAATGTTGCCTTAGATCATCTTGAAATGTTGCATGAATAAATATTGAGCTACATTTCGTGAAACTTAAAAAGCCAAATAGCCAATCCACTCAAACCTATCTGAAATGTTGCATGTCTAAAGCCATAATTATCCCACATATTCAAGTCAAGTCGTATTTTGAGAAACCATGCATCATCTTACTTTGTCCGAACCAACTCAAGCGGTAATGTTTCCATTGCCAACTGAAAGTTCAGAAAAAAGAAAATAGTTAGACAGGAATAAGTCTCTGCCTGCTAAAAACAAAATGATCCTTCAAAATGAAGATTAATAAATGATGTTAAATCTAACTGCCATCTAGGGAAAATGGACCTGCACCTACCCAGAGTCTCGGAGTTTTGGGGTCAGACTTCTTATGCAATTTAGATAGCTCTGACTGAAAGCATATAACAATGGCAACTTTGAACTCAATTGAGAAGGGACTGCATGAAAAGTAATAATATAATAAACAACAAACTGAGTCCTTAAAATTCTGTATGCAGTATCCACGAGTTTTAACAAGCACAGAGTAATTCATGAGAAGATATTTATAAATGACGGATGCTAAATTCAAAAAAGGTGCAAATTCAAAAAGGTCACACATTGTAGAATCATTGGATTACATGTGGATCTATGTAGAAAATTGCTAATATAGCCCTGCCCATATTTTTATGCATGTGTAGTATGTGTTTAAAAGGCGAGTCTTGAAACTGTGGTAAGGTTGCTCTTTGTGACCGAAAGGTCAACAGTTAAGAGTATGAGAAACAATCTCTTTGTAAAAATGCAAGGGTAAGACTGTGTATAATCAACCCTCAATCCTACTTTCGTAAGTCGGAGAGTCCTGTGCATCGGGGGAGGGGATTTTGGGTAATGTGCGTTTAGTTTTGGATGTACCGTCACCCTTACAAAATACAATGGAGGAGAATTATCATGAACAGGACACATACCCAGCAAAGATTGTTGGACAGGTCAATAGACGGGGAAGTATAACATAGATAGGCAGAGTCAAATTTCGGCATACATCTCCATCTGCTATCTGCTAAATAAAAAGAGAATTAACAGCTTATATTAAATTGACATGCTCTTTGTACAAATCCAGCATCACTTACCTGGGTTGTTTGAATCAGAGAGGTTTCAGTCACAATTTTCTCCCCAAGAAGAATGGACTCAACGCGAAACAACTGAAGGTCAATTGACTGAATTGGAACCGCAGATGCTTCTACTGTCAGCTCACCATTAATTGGACTAGACAAAGAACACTGAGTGCAGATTTTTCCTGTCATCCGAAATCCACCTACTCAAGCATATCTTTTCATGAGCCACGGGAACATTTTTCATACAATAATCTCAAGTGTAATACTGATGAAATTTTTCCTTGATGTCTCAACAGTTAGCATATAAAACAACAAATTTAATATTACCACAGAAGATGATGAGTTACAATTTGTGAGATTTTAAGGGCATGAAAAAATTGCACAAATTTTCTTTTCTTTACTTCTTTGTTTTCTAATGAGACTGAGTGAACATATGTACTCTTCAAAGGTAAATCAACACACCAGATTTTAATTCAGGAAGTAGAGGATGTCTTTGAGTGTCCTGGGTAATGTAAAAGATTACCATCTCTGGAGAAATTGGTCTTTGTAGAAGATCACCTGAAATTTTACAAACAAAAAAAGAGGGACACTAGTAGTTTCGTATAATCATTCACAAATGTATAAAAGTAAAGAATTGGACAGAACTAGATTATACCTTTATCACTTTCAACAATGAACTCCATAGTTGCTGATAATGATTTATGCAAGTAACCACGAGATATATCTACACACACCAAATACTATAGAGGCTATCAATCACCAACCGTCTAAATTATGTGAAAATTCAGAGAGAAAAAAAATGGAGAAAAATAGGTTTACAAAATGATTTAATTTTGATCCTTTGACAACGTAAAATGTTTATGCCAGGCCTCACCGAACCTTGGTTACTATAATAATGTGACACTTTTGTGTTCAGTGAGAGTGCAACTAAAAAGTTTTAATTCAAAGTAGATCAAATGTAAACTCTCTACTAAATGCCAAAAAAAGAGATAAAAAAACAATAGAAAGAATAATAATAATTTCATAATAAAGATCAGCTGCATAAGAGCATTTTACCTGGATACTAATATTTGCTCCATGGAAAGTTTCATAAAATCTTTCTAAATTCTCATCTGGCTGTCTAAGATTCAATGAAAATGGTATCTGCCATAAAGATTGCAAAACTTACAATAAATATGAACACAAGAAAATAGGTCATATCTACATGTTAAGCCAAATATTAAACAGAGAAGTTGACCAAATATAGTACCTAAGCTTTGGCGACAAGAACAGTAAATTATTAAAGTTCAGAAAAGATTTAAGAAAGGAACTAAGATATAGCTTACATAAACAAATTTTGATATGCTATTTCAAACTCTAAGACAGATATCCCAAATAGTTTAGTGGCATGGTATAATATTTTTAGCAAAAACTATGATATCAAATCCAGAGCATTACAGACCACTTAATAGCATACGCACACATAATTCCAAAAGGCATCAAAATTGATACATACTTTGTAATTTGTATGCTAAATTACATACTTGTAATTCTTTATGCTTAAACCTCCTAAATTTCATTGCATTTACCGAGAAAAATTTAGAAGAGAAAACACACATTTAATGGATAAAATCATGTAATGTAACACAGAAAGCTACTTAATGTAATATATGAAACAACTATTAAAGCATCAATTAAAAGCTTATGTCTTACAGTTGGATGCCTGTCTAGATATCAGATATTGCAGTAAGAATCATATAGTAGTTAAGCCTATCCGCTTATTAGCTTGAATTTATTATTTAGACGCTTTAAAGATACAAAATTAAACCAAACACCCTTGGCACAGATGGTAAGGAGTCTGGGTCCTTTAACCAGAGGTCTCAAGTTTGAGCCCTGGGAATGAAAAAAAAGATTTGGGAAAGCTGCCTCCTTTAATAGGGTCTGACAAGTGCTAGAACCGGATGTAATCCGAAGAATGAATCAGTTGGGAAACATAAAAGAAAAAAATCTAAAAAAAGAAAAGAAAAGAAAAGATACAAAATTAACAAAACACCACAAGAATAAAACTTCCATTTGAGTTGCTTAATATTTTATCCAGTAGACAGCAGATAAAAGAATTGGTGCTTTAATATTTTAGGCATGCATTAAAATGATTTAGTTTCAAGAAATACCAGAAAAGAATTCTATACAAGTAATTACACCATATTAAATTGCTTTAAAAAGACACTATTCCCATTCATTCACTATTGATATACTACCTCTGTTGTACCCGAACCAATCTTTCCAGAAGATTTAACCTCAACGGTCCTATTCCTGCTTACAAGCCAATCACAAGAATCATGTGCAGTAATCCTAATGCAGAGTCATCTACAAAACATGTAATTATAAGGATAACTACTATAATTCACTCATCCAAAAAGACTATATATTGGGTCAATTGAATATGGTTGAAAACATTGTTAAATATTTAGACACATCTTGGCCAAAATTTGAAATAAAGAAAATCAGTAATAAAGTGAACAGTGTAACACTAGCAGAAGAAATAGGATCAACAACATTGCAATATCGAATTAGCATGGCCCTTTTTGGGCAACATAGCATGATCTTTGGATGACTAAGAATCTAAGATATTCTACTAATCAGTTAACACAAGAAAAAAGAAGAAAGAAATTGGATGATTAGTAATTTCCCCATGAATGTACAGCAATTATGTTGAAAAGCAATTTGTTCACTTCCATGTCACTTGGGGGCATACTATACAATAATGCAGGATCAGAAAGTAGACAAAAATAGGTAAACTTACACAATTGGGATTGGCTTAACAACACCATAAAATGACTCAACAACCCCAGCTGATCCTCCACGAACCTTCATAGACAACACAACATGGCAGCAAAATCAGCAAAAAGAAATTTCAAAATTCCAAACACAGAACAACTGACATGACTAAAATCCAATCAGAACCCCCCCCCCCCCTTTGGCTCAATTTGGTGGAAAGGAATAACTTTTAGCATAAAGTTTACATCTTTTCATCATTTTCTGAGGAAGGAAACAAAAGGGTCATTGAGGGTGGCACCTGCAAGTTGACGGATCCTTTGAGAGTAAGGCGAATTCCATAATGGGAAATTGAAGACTGTGTTTTGACGATGATTTTGCCTTCCAGAACTTCCTGATTATTCAAATCGCCAAGAATGTTTTGAGGGGTCTCATTGCACACAAACACACACACACTCACATACGAGAGAGAGAGAGAGAAGTGAGGGTTTTACTTACTGAAGGGCGATAGATACGATTGGAACGAGAGAGTTTGAGTTCAACGGACATAGCAACCAACGATAACTAACAGAGACACAGTCACTAATTGAGTTTGCAGTGTTTTATGTTTGTTTTGTTAGATTCCACACCATTCATTCATTCATCGTTTCATTAACCACTTTCTCTTTGCAGTAAATACCATTTTCGCTGGTCGTCACGATACCCCTTTAGTTTCTATCAAATAAAAAAATTATTCGTGGTGTTTAAAAAATTCAAAATTAATCCATTTTAATCTTTGTAAAGATTGATGTGAATCTTTTTTGAATTTGTGAGGAATTACGATTTCAATTAAATGAATCCATTTTGAATTTCGTAGGGAACATAAATAACTTTTTTATTTGCTAAAACTAAAGAGGACATCATAAAATTTATTGAGTATTATTTTAGAGATTTATCCAACTCATACAACATGATAGAAGACTCTTCTCACGTTAATCTCACATTGTTTTTCGTGCCAAATTTATTTATTTATTTTTTCTAATAAGTCCAAATGAATATATGTGTTATAAAAAGACTCTTCTTATGTTAAACAAGGAGTATAAACCCCTTTATTTTATTTTTAAAAATGCTGGTCTTGTTCTTAGGTGAGTTCTAAGTATTATTTTACTAGTTTTATAAGTGATAATTAAATATAGGGATAAAATATTATATTTATTTTTTTTATATCTAGTTTATATACTTCTTTTTAATATCGTTAAATAAAAATTTCAACAGTAAATAAAATAAGTAAATATTAGTTGAGATTCTGATCTAACAGTATTAAAGAAAAGTAAATAGAATAAGTATGAAAAAAAGATAGACATAATATTTTATCCTAATATAAAATTAAATTTTAAATATTATATATTTTCTTAATTATTGGCTCAGTCAAAATTATAAATTTTTCTTTCAATAAATATATATTTTATTTTTCTATCCATAAATTTTTCTTAATTCTTATAAGGGTTTTATAAAAGTTATGTTGTAGGAAAAGTGATTGTGTAATGTTATAGAGATTCGTTTTGCGTGCCGTAGTTTTTTTTTTTTTGCTTCAAAAAGTGTGGGTTCCACAAAATATTGTATGTGTAGAAAACTTTCTTGTGTCATATGAAATGATAAATGCAAATCGCTTCTTATAATATTTAAACAACACCGTTCCTTTGTTTTATATTGAATGAATTTAAAATTGATGCTTCTTTTGTTTTGGATCTAAAATCGAGGACCTTAATAAAGTTATGAGGATTAAAATCCTCTAGAGTTCTTGAAAATTATAGAGTAAGCAGTTCTTAAAATCTAAACCATTCATATTTTTTTTATTTTTTTTTTGATATCTCAACCATTCATTTTTTATTAATTAGCATCAATAACAGGATAATGAAATCAATTTTGAGCATAGATGCCAAAATAATTAGTGAACATCACATTCAAATAGAAGAGGATGCATAGAAAATTTCGTTCATCCTGTGCTAGAACACACAAATATGTAGTCTTAGGCATGAACAACAACAGAATAATTATCCAAACCATCATTTGGAAAACTGCTCACACTGAACTCTAAACATAGTCACAAGAAGACATATCATGAGAATGAAACATCATTTTTTCTTGGCAATGAACAAGCCCCATATCTGCTCACCAGCTGCACCTCTCATCTGCTTGGCCTTCCACCTTTCAATAATTTCATTGTAGTCTTCCTGAAAGTAATGATTCCACTAATCAATGCTTTAAGATTAAAAGAAACAAGTACCTCAAAATAAGTAGCACATAGTCATTGTTAGAGAAATATAAAATTATATAAAGAATCAATTCAACCCAGTCATTTAAAACTGTTCAATGAATGCTATATTAATGGTTTTATATTTATTAGACAGAAGCCCACCTCTGAAAAGTCATCAATGAAATCGCCCTTATTGTTCTCAAGGGAATTCAGCTCCTTTTGTAGAGTTTTTATGAACTGAAACACACACACAAGTAATAATTTTGTTAGAACTCTAGAAGGACAGTAAAATGTAAATGCCAAGCAAAGTAAATCACAGGCTGTTACAAACCAAATTAGTCCTATCCTCAGCAATGACATCATCAAATCCAGCATTGTTCAGCATCTGTGGATGATTTAGAATAATAGGAGCATGTCATGTAAACAAAAATGGTAACATGAATAATAGAAGCCAGATGATGACACTAATAGTACATGCTAACATACCTGACAATAAGCTTTCATGTCATGGATATAATATCGTCCTTTTTTTATGTACTCAGCATATTCTAATGATTCACTTGTAGCACTTTTGCAGTAATCAGTAATTAAAAGTGTTCCTCCAATCTTCAACCACTTGTAAAATGATCTGAACAGTGCTGGTTTATCCTGTATAAATACACAGAAGATTGAAGAAAAAAAAATCTTAAAACAAAAGGAAAGAATCTTTCAAGCATATGGATAAAAAAATTTAAATATGAAATGAACTACAGACAGGAAAAGGTGTGGCATTAGACGAAAAATTGATCAACAGTTATCAATTCAAAAGCTATAAAGCTTGCTAAAATCTACACAGTAATTGAAAAACCAAAGATGGTTGCTTACTTTGATGTGTAACAAGGTGTCACGAGTGTAGATTACATCAAATGATTTCTCAGGATATGTTTTTTTAGTGCAATCTGCACATTCAAATTCTACAGTGCATTTGAGTCCAATAGCACGTTCAATAGCAAGAGAAATCATATTTATGGAGAGGTCAATGCCAACAACCTCAACATCAAAATTTTCAGCCATGTAAAAATCACCTCCCCCAATACCACAACCAACATCCAGTACTTTCTGACCAGGCTTTAGTCCCAACTTTGCCACAAATTCCCTTGTTGTTTCTGTTCAAGCAATTAGAACGTGTACGTTAGTAACATCTGAAATCTACTATGATTTATTCCAAAGACAAACAAATGGCACCTTCAAGATTCTAATTAGTACAACAGACATGAAATTGTTTAGAAAAAAAAAAGTGTCCCATAGTATGATATAGTATATCAACCAGTCTAAGAACGAGAAATAATCAATATGGGAACAATGATTTCATGGATTTAAGTCTTAGTAAATCTGTTATTTATGGATTTCAGCTTCCCTCAACCCTTACAATGATTTCATGTTACCTTTAGAAAGCACACATCAAACCTTTCATCCACTTCATGGCTCAGGTATATGATAAGGAGATATCATTGAGGAAGATAATTCTTTCATCTCAATTTAGAGGCTTTTTAACCCTTCTGATGTAAAAATACAAACATATCACCGGTTTAATTCTTTTGGCAAACTATTTACCAATCTAATGCCAGTGAAACGCGCGTGGAGAGTATGTGCGTTTAAGTTGCGCATCACCTATATGCACGACTTGTGCAAAAATCAGCACAATGCAAAACACACATCCTAATAGTATGCGTTCAAGTCACACACGCACCCCATGCGTGTCTTACAGAGCGCGAAATGTGGCAGACACATTTTGATTTTTACGCAAGTTGCGCATGAGGTGATGTGCGACTTAAACGCGCACACTTCCCATTCGTGTTCCACTCACATGAAATTGGTAAATAATTTGCCAAAAGAATTATACCTATAATATGTCTTAGATTTTGTATCGGAAGGGTCAAAAAGCCCAATTGAAATGAAAGGAAAATACTCCATTGGATAACAAGGAATAAGAGAGAAAAGAAAATGGTAAGACATACCAAGTCCTCCTGTGCTCACAAAGCCTTGGCCAAAAACACGCTCATATAGTAAAATATCCTTATGATTATACTCAACACTATCTAAGAACCGCTGGAACCCCCAGTCATTTTGAGATCTAACTTTCTGCCATGTCCAGCAAATCTGCATGACAGAGTTACTATTTTAATCATATATTGTCATTCAATTGAATAAGCTGAAATAAGAGATTATAATTAAAAGAAATATATAGAAGCCCCTTTGTTTAATTACCTGGTTTTGATTCTTCTTATTTCTGACATAAGCTCCAATGCATTTACAGCCAACAAGAGAAAGTTCGAAGGAATTCCCAGTAACATCACTCATATGGCACTCTTTAAATACCTTCATGGAAATGGGAAGGATAATCAAAACCAAAGCTCTTTGTTTTCAATGGAATTTCTGATATAAGCATCAAACTTAGACTTAAATCACTGTCAATTGAGCTACAACCTCCTTGGCCAAAATCAAGTTTTAAATAAGGTGTTATTTTCCTTATAAAATGTACAATAAGAAGCTCATCAATGTCATGTATAAGTATCATTAGTCAAGCTATTGTTTGACATGTACTAAGAGGGAATAATGTATACACACTCAAGAACAAACCTTAGTGTAAATTCTGGGTTCCCTGTAGTGAGTTGGATTATATTTTCTCTTCGAATCTCCAGATTGGTGGAAACAAGATTCTCTGAAGAATATGTATCCACCAACTTTTAGCCATTTGATCATTCTTTCAGCTAAATCCTCAACCTGAAATGAATCAAGGGAAAAATAAAAGCCTTTAACATATTGTTACCTTTAACATATCTAAACTGAAAACAAAACCATGAGAATTCCATGCTGTATAGTTATTTCTATAGTTTAACCAAAAATAAATAAATAAATAAAAATTTACCTCTTTGTCAGAAAGATACATAAGTAACCAATTTGAGAATATCAGATCAACTGATCCTTCAGAAATATGCAAGTTTGGAGATGTGACATCAGCACATATGAACTTAACATTCTTATGGTGTCCATTAGTGCTTTCATTCTGCAGTAAGATTATGTGACATGTTAGATTCAGGTAACTACTACTTCACAACAGGTAGAACCAAGATTTGTTAATTTGACAAACATAACCATTAATGATATAAAGAACCATTTCAATCAAAAAGTTTAAACTATTAGATAAAAACCATATTAATGGTTTTATATTATGTATTTCTAATACGAGCTTATTGGATTTGAAGGACGGACAATCCATAGGCCATGACCACTTTGGTCACGAAAACTCTTATACCATATCAAGAATCATTTTAACCCCAAAACTTAAGCTATTATATTGTTGAATGTTATATTAATAATTTTATATTATATCTCTACATGTAAGAGATTATTGTAGTTACCTTCTTTATTGCACTCTCAATGAAGTCCAAAGCAAGCAATTGGCCAGCTTTCTGAGCCAATTCACCAGTGAATCTACCAATACCTGCTCCAAGCTCTAAAACTGATTTTCCTTCATATGCTGGTAGTAGAGAGAGTACCTATGTAGTTAAAAATAGAAGAGTCACAAAAGCACTGATTCTGACTAAAAAGAATGAAAACAAGGAATGCTGAAAAAGGTACACACAGGAAAATTTTTAGACTCTAGTATCAGAAAGACAAATAATATAGTGGTTTAAATTCACAATCATAAGAGAAAATATACATTCACGTATAAAGTAAATACAGAAATGCGACATGCAACTTTTCTGACCTTCCTAGTTTCTTTTATTGTTCAGATTAAGGAGATAATAATAAGATATAATTTAGATTTACATTAGGATAAGGATAAATTTCTTTTTGATTTCTACCTATTTTATAGGCTAGTAGTTATTATATTTTAATATAGGGAAAAATATTTGTCCTTTTAAACGACAAAACTTGTGTCATTTCACTCTCACAAAAAGGTGGGACTCACACTTTTTTTTTTGTCCACTCTCTCTCCCTCTTTATCTATATCTTTTTCTTATTTAAAATGACACAATTTTAAATCCTTTAAAATGTTATACACTTTTCTCTTCGATATATTACAAATACTAGATGAATAATAAATGTGTGACAATTTGACTTTGTTGCCTTTCATAATGTCAGCTGAACTAAGAATAAAATAATTTGAAAGCCAATCCGTCTTCTGAAACGATTGATGTACTTTAAAGAAAAATAAAAATTAAATAAAATTATAACTGTTAATGAAAAATGTAATGAAATAAATTTATTATTTTTATTTTTATTTATGTATTTTATTATAATTTTAACTCTTAATTTTCAACCAATAACTATAGTTATAAGATTACTATAAAATCTCATAGGGAGTCTAACTCTTCCCTGAAAGCGGAAATTTCGTAACACCATACTTATTTTATAATGATAACTATATAATTTTTCTTATAAACCCACAATCTTTCGGTAATAAGAAACCATCCAAAATAATAATAATAAAAATTAATAACAACAAAGTATCCAACTTTTTTATTTTTTTTGGAGAATCTTTCTCCGAAAATTCCATATGTTTCTTTTGGACTAATCTGGAGTTCAGATGAGTCTAGGGTTAAAGATTTAGGTAGTGTTTGATTGAAGGTTTATTTTGGAATTGATGGAAAAGTGTAAGTGGATATTGGAAAATATCACGTTTGGTTCAGATTTTTTCAAAAAATACCAGGCAAATAGGATAGATGGAAAAATGACTTTTGTGTTGATTTTTAGATGAAATTCACTGTTACAGAATACCACTTGAGATGTGGTATTTTGAGATAACTGGGGAAGTGAAAAAACAGGTGCAAAGTTTCTCTCGAACATAGATTTTGCATATTTAAATAAATTTCGCTGATAATATTTGGGTCAACCAAACAACTTTTTTTACATTTTCCTACCAAACTCATTTTCTAACCATTTCCCTATCAATTACATTTCCCTAGTAAAAAAAATATTTTCCCAAACCAAACACTACCTTAAACCCTTCCCAAAAATAATACTGATCGAACACATATTTTCATCCAACTTAAGAATCGAACTTTTGAAAACAAATAATAATAATAATAATAAAAAGAGGGTATAAAAGGAAACGCACTTCGGGTCTCTCTTCCTTGTCGAGATCAGAGGCGTTGGAATCGAGCATCATGGACTCAACAGATAACTCCGAGGAATGTTCAATCCAATAGTTTCTCTGAACACAACGCTCATCTACACATTATATTCACAACAAACAACAACATTACAATGTAATAATTAATATCTCACGTTAATTAATATTCATTAAATAACACAAACTAGACACAACCAACAAGTGTTGTTGTAGTGTAACTCATGTAGATGATGATCATAAGCATATATACAAAATAATGTAGTATAATTAACAAGATGATCGATCACCTTGTGCATTCACCACCGAAGCCATGGCAGAATGAAGAAAAAACGATAGAGAGAAAGAGGAAAATGAAAGAATGTAGCCTCAAAGACAAGTCATTTAATTATGAGCTCTAGCTAGCTTCCTCTACCCTCCATTATTACCCTTCTCACTTAGCTTTTCCAACTTCATCTTAGCTTTTCCAACTTCTTCTCCATTTATAGAAACCTCTTTCTTGTTAACTTTCACGTGAACAGTTTTTTTCTTTTTCTTTTTCTCTCTTTACATAATGACCATGCCTCCCACTTTTTTATGTTGTAACTCTAGCTTCACATATTCTCATGCTGACTTCATAATCCCATTGTAGACCTTTTTTTTTTCATATAGTAAGATTATACACATTTTTTTGTTGTTGCAAATTCAATGGTGCTGTATAATGTTCATGATATCCTCTTTGGGAATAAATATAACTATGATAATTATTTAACTATATAAACTAATATAAAATCAAATTGACAATTAATTGTTTCTTTTAATTAATTAAGCATGGGAATATGGAGAGATGGCTCAACTTATTTATTTTTAAGCTTACTTTAACTTAGTTTATTAAATAAGAAAGTTAGATTTAGATTTTAAAATGCTCATTTAATTAGGTTAAAGTTTCAAGTCTTTAAATTTGTCTATTGAAGTTATGATGTCTTATTATTTATCTATCTATTTATTATTTAAAAATATATAAAACTTTATATCATTTACATATAATATTTTATACATAATATGTAATAAAGTATTTATACCTAAATGAAAACTACAAAGGCTAAATTTCATATAAAAATACTCATTTTTCTAACTATGTGTTTTTGCCTTCCAACTTCAGTACATACCTAAAAGCATTGAAGTTGAAGAAAAAAAAACATCATTTCTTAGACAATTGAAGTTTTCACAACAGTTGCGAAAGAATTGGTACGTTGAATGAATTTGTTAAGATGCCACAACACCAAATGAAAGCGCTGCCACGTGACTATAGAAATACTATAACTTTTATATTACATTATAGATATAGATAAATGAAAAAAAATATTTCTCAAGCAGCTTGAGATATATTTATCTTCGTCTACCAAAAACTACGTTATTTTGTTTATTTATTTTCTTATATTAATTGATTCACCTTTGAATAGTTATAATTCTCTTTTTATCTTTTTTCCTTTATCACCATTAATCCATCTTTATACGATTATGATTTAGTAGTCGAAGATAAAATTATCTCAAGTAACTTAAAAAACTATAAGGCCTAGATATATTACAGATTCACACATATAGATTTTTTCTTAATTTTATTCTTTGCAATTTTAAATTTAGAATATCAATTTTACAATTTTATAATTTTTTTTATATAATGGCATGCTGATGTTTAAATTTTTTATTTCCTGCAAACTTTAAATCCTTTATTACAAAGTGTTTAATTTTGTTACAAAAACATTTAGTAAAAAAATTTACGCAATCATCTAATATATATTGTGTAGATATTTTATTTAATGAATTTATGTCAATTTTATTAAATGATATAGCAACATATCATTGGATATAACTGTAAGACTTTTTACAGAGATAATATATCAAATTTAAATTATATTCCGATCAAATATATTGGACCGGATGGTCTGATGTGGTTCAATGATAGTCTCATCGCTTCTGGTTTAAGATTCTATTATAAACTCTTAATAAATTAACAGTTTAGTCTTGTTTAAGAATTTTAATAAACTTTAAAATCAAGAAATAGTTAATATATTCAAGATAATTATGTATTTATAAAATACCGTCTCAATTATCTAAACTAATTTTTATGAAAAAATTGAATGAATTAAATTATTTTAGTATCACCCCTTAAGATGCCAGTTATAAAATTTAAACACTAATAACCATCTATGTAGCACTGATACCGACGCGAGACACGATACGACACATTAGAACACGTTTTGATATTGAATAATATTTTTAATATATGTTGGGTATATTATATTTAATATTCAATAATTTTATAAAAAAATAAAGCTAAACTTATAATACCCATTAATTTTGCAAAGATACATAAGATATCATAAATATTTATATTAAATTCAATAAAATGATAATAAAAATCCAACGAATCTAATTGATAGAACTAAAAATGCAACGCAACCTTTGAATTTTTTCAACGCACGTTGAAATGTCGGGGAGTGTCAGAGTGTCGGGAAGTGTCGGACACGACACGTCAGGGTTTTTGAAGTGTCGGTGCTTCATGGATAACTATAATATTGTAACTTTTATTCACTACTATTTTTGTTTATATTTCTTGTTCGTGAATAGATTGTGAGTTAATATTATTTAAACAAAATTAAGAAAGCAGAAAGTGTTTTTTTTTTTTTTTTTTTTGAAACTGATCCTAATTACCTCTTTGAGGCGAATCAGAACCATCTGGTATTCCTACGGGTTCGACTCTTTGAGCCGCCTATGGGACTAATTCAGAGTTCGGATGCGAGTTCAAGAATTACGGTACTTATATCCCTCTATGTGGATATTAACAATTATATTTATATTAAAATATTCTTTACAATAAAAAAAAATGTCAATATCAGAATCCAAAGGGGTATCTCAATAATGTGGTTGAGACTTGAGGAGGACAATGCACGATTAGGAGCATCACATGCATTGCTCTGTGGGGTACAAATAATTCAGAGGTTCCACCAAATAATGAATGCATGCATGCTTGGAGAAAGAAGGTACAGCAGTATGCAGACAGAACAAACCAATAACAGAAGGCCTGTGTCTTAACTTCCAAAAAAATGAAAGCCTGTGTCTTATGGGATCATATTTCAATGAGAATTTTACAAGTAAATGTTATTGTGGTGTTTGCTGTTTATCAATATAACTCTTCCATATATATATATAAAGAGAGAGACAGAGAGGTATATATTGAGATAAGATCTTTGACACCAAATCTTAATAGCTAATTTCGTGAATCTAATAATTATAATTTATTGGATCACACTTATTAATTAATTATTAATTTTCAATAAATTATAACTGTTAAATTAATGGATATTAACAATTAAAACTTAATGTCAAACTTTTTAGTTTGCCACCTGCGTAAAAAAATCATGTCCCATATATATGGACATCAAGAATTAGTTACTATTTATACTTGTGCTTCCCTTAATTCCTTATACTGAGCAAGTTGCCTTGACAAAAGTCTCGAATCTTTGGCTAGAAGAGTGAATAAGCTCTTGGAAAACCATATTTTTAGACATTCAGCAAAAGTTATAAGCTTCTAATCACAAACTCTTATATTTTGGGAGAATGAGAACATTGACTGAGTTCAACACATATTTTGGGGAACTGATTTTAGGGTTGTGTTCTGATTTATTGGGGGACAACGAGAGGAAATTGAGATGGGTTAAAATGAGAGTTTATGATTTCCTAACTCTCCAACTCCAAAGACACATTCGTCATATAAGGAGCGGAAGAAAGTTATCTTCCCACTCGTGCATGAAACTTTCCATGCCTCTCTAATATCTTTATCTGATGTCAATTAATGTGTGAACTAATTTTATGGAATGCTCTTTCCAAACCTCAGACATAATTTCTACCATTCAGAGACTAATGTAGCATCAGATACCACAACTTTTGACAAATTAATTTGTTTTTCTCCCAACCCGGTTGATCGGCAAATCAACTAGTCCCAAGAACATGTACCAAAAAAAAAACTAGTCCCAAGAACAAGTGAAAAGACAAAATAATATTAGATATATAAATTGTATATTAAATGATAAAAATAAAGTTTTTGCATCCCTGGTCTATTTCTAAAACTTGCCTTTTGTCATGACCAATTTTATGTTACGGCATAAAAAATTAAAAGACAAAGTAAATTAAAAATATTATATGATAAGGACTTACCAAGTAATACAATGATGCCGAAACTTGCTAGGACAAAATTTGTATGCCAAATAAAAAGTAAGCAACAACAATATACAACTGGCACAAGTTCAAAGCAGAAAAAACTTCTATCATTATCCAAAACCATAACATGACAAATACGATTTCAAAAGTTAAAACTGCACAGCGTAGTTTACTCAGCATCTTTACTTTTCGATTTCTTTTTCTTCTTCTTACTCTCATTAGTAGCCTCCAGTACTTCTCCATTATCATCCCTTTTATCCTTTTTCTTTTTCTTTTTAACTGCTCCATCATGCTCACTTGTAATATTACACATGGACGCAAGTCCTCACTTAACAAAGCCATGCAACACTCAAGCTCCATTTTCAACTCACTCTCCACGTGGCCCAACGAATCATCAAAGAGAAGAAACTGATGCAGTTAGTTAGTTGGAATCTGTTATAGAATGTTAGTTTTCTGTTAGTCTCTTTTATTAGTATTTAGTTATTTCGATCATTGTATATATAGACTTAAGTCTTGTATTATTGCTCATAATTGAGAATTCAATGGAAAGTCTCAAGTTCAATATGGTATCTCTGGTATTTCGTCTCAGATTTCTTTTCTTTCCATCTTTCTTTCTTGCTTCTCTCTTTCTTGAAAATTTCTTCCTTCTCATGGCGAATCAAGCCATAGATTCATCAAGTCCTTTCTCTATGCATTCAAATGAAAGTCCTTCATTGGTGCTAGTTTCTCCTCCGTTAACAGGAGCCAACTACCATACTTGGGCGCGAGGTATGAAGGTAGCTTTAATCTCCAAGAACAAGCTTGGGTTCATTGATGGAACCATTGAAGTTCCAAACGCAGAAGATCCAAATTTTTCAGTGTGGCAGCGCTGTAACAATATGGTTATGGCGTGGATACACCGTTCCATCTCGGAATAAATTGCAAGATCTATAATCTGGATTGAACGTGCTCGTGAAGCATGGTTAGATCTGCAAGAACGCTTCTCTCAATCTAATTTGTTTCGAACATCAGATCTTCAAGAAGAAATGTACAAACTGCAACAAGGATCCAAAAGTGTCACTGAATTTTTCACCGAGTTGAAAACCATGTGGGATGAGCTTGAGAATCTCAAGCCATTGCCAACTTGTAGTTGTCCAATTCCATGTGTATGTGGAGCAATCACCAAGATGCGAGATTACCGTGAACGTGATCATGCCATCAGATTCTTGAAGGGATTGAATGAGCAATATGCTCCAGTCCGATCTCAAATCATGCTGATAGATCCTTTACCAAATGTAAACAAAGTCTTTTCCATGATTGTGCAACAAGAAAGGCAATACATGACTGAAAATCATACCAATGATTCTGTCAGTACTCAAATTTTAAATGTAACTAGGGATCGTAACTTTGCTGCTGCAAATCGAGGAGGATTCAACAATGGTGGTCGATCAGGCAGAGGAGGATATGTTAATCGTGGAAGAGGATTCAACTATGGAGGAAGAAACTCAGCTCCTAATCGCATGTGTACGCACTGTGGTAAAGGAAATCATACAGTTGATACTTGTTTCCACGTTCATGGCTTTCCACCAGGCTATAGAACAAGGAACAATATTTCGAATCAAGCGAATGCAGCAATCCATCAAGAAAATGATTCAGCTGAACCAGAGAACACAGATTCTCACTCGGGAGTCAATCTCTTTCATACTCAATATCAGCAAATTATGGAGCTTTTACAGAATTCAAATGTGAATCAGAACAATGAAGCAATACATGCGATGAACTCAGCTATAGTCTCAAATGCAGAAACAGTTTCACAACCGAGATCTTTAGGTGTGCAGTGGATAGTCGACACAAGTGCAACTGACCATATCACTCACATTAAATCTCAGTTTTCCTCATTGCAAAAGATTAATCCAATTACTATAATTTTGCCTAATGGTTCACGCATAATTGCCCATTATCCTGGTACAATAGCAATATCATCTACACTGACCCTTACTAATGTACTCTATACACCTGAGTTCCATGTGAACCTTATTTCTGTATCGAAACTTTCCAATTCCCTTTATTGCTCCATAAATTTTCTTGACAATGGTTGTTTGATTCAGCAGATAAATACCCAAGTGACGATTGGTACTGCTGAGCTCAGAAATGGCCTTTATGTGATAGTTAACAACGTGGTTGACAAAGTTCAGCAAAGCTATGCTGCTGATGAAACAAGATGCAATGTGTTGAATAAAGAAGACTCAACTTTGTGGCATCACCGATTGGGTCACATATCAGAAGAAGTCTTACGTACTATGTCTAAGCAATTTTCTTTCATACCTTGTATTCATACAAACCCTTGTGATATATGTCATCTAGCTAAGCAAAAAAGATTGCCTTACTGTACAAGTACCAATAAAAGTAGCAAAGCATTTGAGCTTTTACATGCTGACATCTGGGGTCCCTACTCTATAGCTTCAATTCATGGACATAGATACTTTCTTACGCTAGTAGATGATCTGTTTTACTTGGATTATCTTTATGAAAACCAAAACAGAAACGCGTATGCACCTGCAGCATTTTATTGCCTTCATTGAAAACCATTTCAACACCAAACTTAAGACATTACACAGTGACAATGGACAAGAATTTCTCATGCGTGATTTCTTTCTTCAAAGAGGCATTTTACACCAAACAAGTTGCGTCGAGTGCCCTCAACAAAATGGAATTGTTGAACGTAAGCACCAACACATCCTAAACACAGCCAGTGCCCTCTACTTTCAAGCCAAGCTACCTACCAATTTATGGAGTTATGCTGTTACTCACGCTGTCCATTTGATCAACAAAATTCCTTCTCCCAATCTTGCCCAGAAATCACCCTTCGAGCTGCTACATGGCACTTCTCCCACTTTAACTCATCTCAAAGTTTTTGAGTGCCTTTGTTATGCATCCACACTTCAATCGGGTAGATCCAAATTTTCACCAAGAGCCAGGAAAGTTGTATTCATTGGTTATAAAGAAGGCATAAAAGGTTACCTTCTATATGATCTCAATTCACCAAATTTTCTTTTTAACTGCTCTATCATGCTCACTTGTAACCCCATTGCCACCATCACCTACAGCCTGATCATGAAGCTCCATCTCATGGTCCAATTTCCTCTTTTCTTTCTTTTTCTTCTTTTCTGATTTATGATCCTCTAATGCATCACCATTTGTAGTTTATGTGGCCTTACCTACAGCCATGTCGTCACCTTCATCTGCAACAGCAGCTTTTTGCTTTTTCTTTTTCGCTTTCTTGCCTGAAACTTCAACAGGCACTTCTTCTGTTTCCATCTCTGTATCTGGAACAATTAATATAAATCAGTAAAATTCCACTATCACACATGTATTACATTGGGAAATACAACATATATATACTTCTAAAGTTAAAACTAATTGAGCTCTACACCGTATAGCCTCAGCAAAAAATAAAATTAAAAAAAATTCCACCATATGATGGCAATCACAAATCCTGAGATATAGGTATAATCACAACCAAATGCATATTATACAAGTTTAAGGGAACAAACAAGGAGGATTGGGGGTGGGAGGACTAGGGGATAGCTCTCCTCCTTCCATCCCTACCTTTATTTTCAACACTTTCAATAGCAGACTTCATTACATTTATGTTCTTTCGAGGGGCTACTCCCTTGTCATAAAAGTCAAGTCGCTCCTCAACTTGCTCACGGAGTTTTTCTCCAAAAGCAGTAGTACCCTGTTCTGCATTACAGTACAACAAAATCAACCCACATGCAATGAGGTGCTAAGTAAGGCATAAGATTTGATAAAAGAATAAGAAAGAAACCAGAAAAGCAGTCAATCCGTGTAGCAATGGAACATTTGTTTGCAAGATATCGAGCCATTCGGCCCTTATTTCTAGCAGATGCTCGACCAATAAAAGAAGAGTGGAATATCAGACCATATTTGGGAGTGTTTCCTCTTGTTTTTAATGCTCTGGATAGAAAAGGCAAAGACATTATAAATTAGAACTTAGAACAGCATGCAAAAATAGTAGCACCGAAACTGCAGACCAAAATTAGCTCTTTTTTGATGGGCTTGAGATAATTAGTGATGGGCCTGAGATAATTAGTTAGTTAGTTAGGGAGTTATTCTAGAATATTCTCAAATAATAGGATATAAGGATGGGGGTGTGGGAGTGAGGTATGCAAGTATTCAGAATTGGTTGGTGGGGAAATTGGGGATTGCTGTGAGTTGAGATTTCTAGGTTTATTTTCTGCATTTTATCCTTGTAAGGAGCTTGTCTCCATTTATATTTTCAGCAATTTCAGATTTATAAAAGTAGGTTCCATCAATTTGGTATCAGAGCACTTCCAATCTAGGGGGTGCTTTCTGGTCCAGATATGGAAAAAAAGAAGAAGAAGAAGAAGAAGAAGAATACAGATTTATACTGGTTCCAAAATTTTAAGGAGAGGGAGATGATGCTTGGGGATGGCAAATTGCTATGGAACAACATTTTCAAGAAAAGCAAATAAATGCAGAAACTCTGAGTGGGCTTAGAGGATGAGCGCTCTACTAGTATAGGTGTTGGAATTGTCTCAATCCTAATGCAAAATTGTGGGATTTTACTAGAGCATTTATAAATAAATATCTACCCGAGATTTATATGGCACATTCGTTCTCTAGATATCAACTCAGTCGCGCAAGTGCATGCATCAAGTAATAAGTGGGATTATTAGTGCCCAAATTATCGTTCCCACGAGGATAGAACGATAAATAATACCTTATACTATTTTGAAAAGAGTTTTAAATATGAGATAATACAGTATTTGAACTGTTTGGTCTCTCGTTCCCTACTGCCTTGTGGACGTTCCCTTAAGGTGGCAGGTTTAGTTTGACTCTTAACAACTCCTCGCGTCGTTATGTATTAATTCCTTCCTGATGTAAGAAGGAACGACAAAAATTCATTGGAGATTTGGTTATATTGTCACAAGGAACTAAATGATAACAATATTTAAGAGACAACAAAATGGATGGATAATAAAGCAGTTTTTAACACAAGGAATGGATCCATTGTTCCATTCTTAAATGGCTATACTCTCAACTTAAGACTTAACCCTTTTGAATTTGTTCAGGTCTTTTCAATGCCAACTCTGATTCCTCAGCTCATGGACTTAAATGGCTCACAAGTTTCCATATTCCTATGGTTCCCTTGACTCCAATAGTTACTAAGTTCAGAACCTTCAGAGACCGAGGTTGCTCCTTATTCCTAAGACAACCAGTAGCATTGTTTCCACAATCCTACCTTCCTCATATGATTAAGTTGTCTGAAATTCCTTCTTTAAGGAAATTCCTTTCTCAGTATGAGTTCAATTTCCATTGATACCCAAAGAATTAAGTTTACTTAAATCACAGAAATACAAAAGCTTCAGTACAAAAGTTTTGAGCATAGTTCTTTAAGAACTTCACAGTTTTTCCATTCTAAAATAACTTAGCCCATGGCTGAAAACATAAACATAATTATTTCAACCTGAAATCCCATAAACCCGAGATTCAGTATGAAGATAACGAGTGGAAGAGAGGAGAAATAACAAACATATATTAATAGGAAATAAGTTTATATTACAAGGAAATAAACTGGAGAAGTATGGATAGTGTTCGTGAGGTGTCTCAAATGGTGGATAGAAAATGGAGGAAGAGTTGTCACTTAACTATTGTTAAAACTATCCAAATGAAAAACATAAATTTAAACTACCCTAGGTGATCTCTTCTTAAAAAATTCGATGATTTCTTCGTGTTGGAACGTCCTATTTATAGGCTAGAAAAGTGGATGGCAAACTTGTGATTCTACCTTAGTTGTTCCTTGATTGCATGAAGAGGCGGTGCAACAGTGCTCTGATATGTGAAGCAAGTTGTTGGATGGGACAACTTAAGGTTGAGATTTGCCTTTTTCTTCTGAATCTCCCATGCTTGCTTTTTCTCTAATCCAATGGTTGCTCTTTATTCTCTTCTGTACACGTTTCTTCCTGTTTGATTGTTGTACTTCTTTCTACTTTTTGGAAGCTTCTTTTTAACGTTTCCTGCAAAGTGGTCAGTGAGGGGGGTTAGTGGAGCAGGTATGCAAATAAGTCAAACTGTTCCTCTTTTCTGGCATTCTCAACTGATTAAATCATTATCCGTTCCCTTCTGGTGCTTTAGTTCTCAGGATCTGGAAACGTGTTTTTAAGGCAAAAATTGGTCATCAGTTAACGGACGGATGAAATTTTATCATCAAAATGAGCTCAAATAGGAACAAATTTCCATCCCATCAGTAGACAAAGAAGAAAAAGAAGTAGAAGAGGCGGAAGAAATAAATTGACATAGTGATGAAGCATCGAACGAAGTTGAAGGTGCATAAGAAACGGGAGAAGAAAAGAAAAGAAAAGGAAGAAACGCAAGAAGACGAAGAAAGAGAAGGAGCAGATCTGAGCTCAGAAAAAGAAGCCGAAGATGCCAGATCAGAAAAAACAGAAGATGAAGAAGAAGACGAAATCAGATATGGAACAAGGAGACGAAGCACGAACAGATCTGGAACCAGCAGGGAGACTGCACACGAATAGTGGCAACGACCACGAACGGAGACATGGGCAGCGACACAAGGAGTTCAGGCCATCAGTTTTGCTGCTCATCGGAGAAGATCACTGACGAAGATATGCTGCTGGCCGAACGTGCTTGACCAAGGACCCCAAAGAAACAGAAGACGAAGAAGGAGAAGAAGGTGCAGAAGAAATAGATTAGCAACGTAAAAACGGCGTAAAGAAGGAGGTTATACTGCAGTCGCTGCCAGCAAGCCCACAAGCGACAGACGGCAATCTGATTCTCGTGAATTTGCAACAGCAGTGGCCGCTGGATGATGGAGTGATCGAATGGAAGCATAGGACCACTCATAGTACGAGAATTGAGTGGGTTGAAGGAGATGGAAAGAGAAGAAGGGAAGACTTGGAATTCTGCCATATGGGTTTCCATTTTAACGTTTTGGGCTTGGCCCAAAAGATATGGTGGTTGACAAGAAGCAAAATAGAAGGCTTTATCCAATCAATTCAAATTACTTCAACAGGTATACGGGACCAAGGCCTAAAACTTGCAGTGATAAAATGTAATATCTGGGTCCTGAAATTAATAAAGGTCCAAGAGTTGCATGGGCCCAAAGAGGTTAATGATGCTTCAATTAGGGTTTATTGCATGGCCAGAGCTGCCAGAGAAAACAAAGCATGTTTTGTGCCCAAATATGCAGAAGAAAACTTAGCATTAGAAGACAACAAAGGCACAACAATTTGCAATAGTGCAACGCGATACAAAAGCAACGTGTTAATTTCAAGATAACGGGATCAATGTTCTTCAAACAATGGGATCCGGGTGGATATTTTCTCACCTATCCTCTTTCTTCACCTTGAGGACAAGGTAAGTTTTGGAAGGGGAGTAATGATGGGCCTGAGATAATTAATGATGGGTTGAGATAATTAGTTAGTTAGTTAGGGAGATATTGTAGAATATTCTCAAATAATAGGATATAAGGGAGTGTGGGAGTGTGAGGTATGCATGTATTCAGAATTGGTTAGTGGGAAAATTGGGGATCTCTGGGAGTTGAGATTTCTGGGTTTATTTTCTGCATTTTATCCTTATAAGGAGCTTGTCTCCATTTATATTTTCAGTAATTTCAAATTTATAAAAGTAGGTTCCATCATTTTCTTGACAAAAAACACAGGGAGGATTGACAGAAAAGTTTGGGGCCGAATGATAGGGGATTTGAGGGATGGACAACTATTACCTTATTGTGGGAACACAGGTCATAAACCTTCACTTACGTTAGAACATCCTCATTTCTGTAGTTAAAAAAGGAACTTTGCAAAGTCTTGAATTATTTACTGTTTTATGTCATTAGTCAAGAAAAAATGGCCTGAAACACCAGTTGTCCTGTACATAAATGGTAATGGTGGCCTTCTCAAGCGTATAAAAGATTGGATTAAGCTAGACAAGACAATGGATATGGCTGATCGAAGACAAGGATTTGGAAGAGTGGAATAAGTGAGCAAGACTGCAGGGAAATGTGGACCCTGCCTACTTAGGTAACATTTGGCGCGCAACAGAACGAAATAGAACAAAAAGGTTATGTTCTCTTCACCTTGGTTCCACCCCTTTTGTAGAACCAAAATTTACCACATTTTTAACCTCGCGTCCTATTTTTTTAATTTTTTCTATTTTAAAATGAACCAAACATAAAATAGAACCCCATGTCATGTTGTGTCCTGTTCTAACACATTTACTAAATGTACTCTTATTCTCCTCTACTGCTACCTTGATAAAAGGAATTCATAAGCTGGTGATGTGATATTAACATCTAAGTCATCGAGTATCATTTATAGGTTTAAAACAAAAGTCCCCCTATGCCCAAATGAAGTTCTTCCATTGAAAGAACCTGACCTACCATAATGGAAAATAACAATTTCTTGCAGTTTTACATATGAAACCTTGTCAGTTGCTATATAACATATGAGAAGAACAACTTCAAAACAGGAGGTTGAATTAAAAACCTGAACAAGGCCTTCTCTGCACCAAGGATTTGAAGTGTTGAAGAGGGGCATTTAGCTAAATTTGTAAGGCTACCAGCATGGGAAATTAGACGCGCACCAACAACTTCACCAATTAAAGAGGCCAAATTTGGTGCAATGTCATTCATTTTAGCAACCAGATAATCATACAGCTTCCGCCTGTACTCAGATAGGTTCATTACCCTCTGTGCAAATTGTTGCACATTAATCAAGTCAACTGGGGACAAATCCTGTTCTGAAGAAAATCAAGAGAAAGAAGATTTAGATAGAGAATGAGACTTAAGTTAAAATGCAATACAAGTACGAGAATTCTACCCATGGAGGCCTTGGCAGCTTCCACAATCTCCTTCGCTTTATCTTCATCTCCAACTACATCAGTTAAGCCAGAGATCTTGTCTTCAGACAACTTTGATTTATCCTCAATAAATTTTACAACTTTGGCATACAGATAATTATCATTGACAATCTTCACCAGTTCCGGAAAATGCCAGGAATACCATTCTCTGCACAAAATTGACAAACCAACAAAGAAATGAACTCTTCAAGTTTAACAATTCTCTTAAAGGAAGTAAACAATTTCAAACACAAAAATTCTATATTTAAGATTTGACCATTCAATATAAAAAACAAGCTACCTGACTCTCACGGAGAACGAATTGATATCCTTATCAAGTGTATCAAGAAGGAATATTGCTTGAATGACCATATTGTCAACTCGATTAACATTGAATTTCACCTTTGCTCTGCTGTAACTATGCCCCAGACCAAGTTGTGCCTTTAACATATCCCCTGACTATGGGATTCAATTAGGGAAAAAAATTAATTTAATTAAAATAATGAGAGAAATATAAATCTATAGGGGGAGAGGATCCTCTCATTCTCATTTTAACATCACCACATCATGACAAAGCAATGATCATCAGCAATTGAAATTATTATTTTCTCTACTTCATTTTAATAGCACAAAAAATAAAAATTAAAAATTAAAAATTAATCCTTAAGACTAATCAAGATTCTATGCAAACCTAAACCGATACTAACCGTTAATTTGTCATTAAAAACTATAAATGGCGTGATCATGTTATTAAAATGAGACATGTAAGGATCTCTCCCAATTCCTATAAGCACAAAGGAATCATGGTTAAGAGAAGCACAATAAGAGAGAGTAAGTAAATGCTAACCTTGAGATCACTAAGGAACCTATCAAAATGTACGCGCACGCCACGAAGCAGTTCATGCACAAACTCATTACTTTGACAAGGAATTCTAGTGACTTCAAATATCTGTGATCCAATCTTAGGTTCTGATACACCTAAACTAAACTTGCACTTCTTACCTTCCTTCACTTTAGGCAAGTTAGTCTCCAAAACAATTCTAAGTTCATCAGTCAATAAGCCTGAACACCAAATATAATCAACAATTTCAGCACAGAACAATTTGCATGCAAAGGTAGATAGACTGTATTTGGGTTAGGGTTTGTTAAAGAACCTTGGAATACACCACCTCAAAAACTAGCTCAAGGGGTGGGAGTGTCTAAGGCCTTATAAAGGCCACATTAGTTGCCCAGATAATCAACGTGGGATTATTTATCTCAACACGCCCCCTCACGGAAGAGCTCTTTAGGCTAGAAGCGTAAAAATTGCACAGGCCCATTTTTTGTTTACCTTTTTGTGCCTTTTTATTTTTTAATTTTTAATTCCACTTGAAAGTGGGAGTCGTGAGAATCGCTCTAATATCAGAGCTTCATGATATCAGAGCTTCAGTGACCATGAGGTCACGAGTGTGCAGCACAAGGCAAACCAATAATAGGCTTGTGTCATATCCACGCTTCAAGTCCAAAGGGCTCTTGCGTGAAGGGATGTGTTAGAGAATATAATATAAATCATTAAAAAATGCCCTCGTAACCAAATGGTGGTGGCTCAGTTGGCGCATGGGAGCTAAGCAGGTGGGGTGAGGGCATGTGTTCGAACCTCCCAGTATCACCTTTGGGAGGGATTTAAAGCCTTAAATCCTGGACCCGCCCCGAATCGGACTAATCGCGAAGCGATGAACCGATGGAATATTTTCAAAAAAAAAAAAAAAATGCCCTCACCCAACACATTAAGGTTTTACGCCTTAAGGTTTTGGGTTGAAGTTGTTCTTTACAGGGGTTAGGGTTAGGGTCTCCGAAGGCGTTGCACTGTTTAAGTGCATCGAGTGCTGAGGTGAAAGGATTGAAGGAGCGAAGCTTGACGACCTTGCCGAACCTGTTCAAATCCGAAACGGATTTACGAACGGCATTGGTGTTGTGACCGATTTCGTCGATTCCGTGAGCCTCAAACAGTGCAAAACCTGAAGCAGATTCGTAGAAAAGGAACAACGCCATTTCAATGCAAAAACAGAACGAACTCACACTGAAGATGATTATGGAGCAGATTCGAAGTGGAATAATAATTAAAAAAAAATTAAAAAAAAAATTTGTTTTGGATGTTGTCACTTGTCACGCGCTCACAAAAGACTGGATGGGCTTTTGGAGCGTATTTAGCTCACGGGCTTCGTTAGCCCAATGAAAAAAATAACGCATTTATGCATCTCATATTAGTTAAACTTGCCCTTATGCTATATCCGGTAATGAAGGCTTTTTTACCATTATAATTTTTTTTTAATAATTAATTATCAAATTGATTTTATTTATAAATTATTTCAAAAATTTAACCTCTCCAGAAAATATAATATCAATATGTCTCTGTTTGACCGTTGACCTTGAAGCCTACCCGGGTACACCCCTACCTACCTGGGTATATTTTGAAAATTTTGACCTATCCGGGTACACCACTCCCTACCCTGGTATATTTCTTGAATCTGAAAAAATGTTTGAATTATTTACCCGGATAGAGAGGGGTGTACCCGGGTAAATAATCATACCTTTTTTTGCAGTTTCTACTTTCTACATGTACTGTACTTAGTTTGGTTTCTGAGAAATTTCAAATAGCATGCATTTTGAAACACAAAAGTGTTGGGCTATGCAACATCTAAAGTAATATTGATTAAGTCAACCAAAGATTTATATTGTGGTTCATGAATTCATGATCATGGTTTTCACTATTCCAGATGTAGGTAAGTGAAATTGTAGAAAACTTTTCTGTTGATACATATGAGAAGAAAACAAACCATCTAATATTCAGTAGACATGAAACGTGCTACCAAGATTAAGATCACCCACAAATGGACAAACCTATTTTTCTTGTCAAAGTTTACAATAAAAAAATATAATACCTTATCAGTAAGGGCAATGATACAAGCGGTTGATGAACCCTTGGCCTTTGTACTTGAGTGAGCCTTCTCTAACACCCTTACTGTCAAAGTTTACAAAATTCAGAGGACCATACAAAGGTTGTGGTCTTCTTAGATTCAGACTAGCTCTCAGGCAACCTTTATGAGTTCTATCTTTGAAGTACACACCAGAAGGTTTTGTGAAAAAATTCATGCAGAAGCAGAATTTCAAAAAATAAATAATAACAATCACATATTGGTCATGCGAAACGGAGGAATTTGCAAGTTGCTTATCAGGAGTGCAACCATCAAATGAGACATCATGTGCAGCCCCAGCTGAACAACAAGCAGAAGAAGGGGTAGAGAAATTCTTCAGCCATGGTCCATGAAAAGAGGAACATCCAAAATTCAGAGGACCACACAAAGGTTGTGGTCTTCTTAGATTCACACTAGCTCTCAGGCAACCTTTATGAGTTCTATCTTTGAAGTACACACCAGAAGGTTTTGTGAAGCCTAGCACACTGCCGCAACTTGAGATAAAGTCATCAACATAAACATCTCCCAACACAGCATTAAAAGGTGAAGTAGCCATTGACTTTCTAATAGGTCTGTGGCTTGAAAAGCAATGAGTGCACGCGTAGATATGAATATTTACCTGGTACACCCCTCTCTACCCGGGTAAATAATTCAAACATTTTTCCAGATTCACGAAATATACCCGGGTAGGGAGGAGTGTACCCGGGTAGGTAGGGGTGTACCCGGGTAAGCTTCAAGGTCAACGGTCAAACAGGGGCAGATTGGTGTTATATTTTATGGAGAAGTTAAATTTTTGAAATAGTTTATAAATAAGGTCAATTTGGTAATTAATTATTAAAAAAAGTTATAATGGTCAAAAAGCCAGTAATGAACCTTTTGTGTTAATTATATGGGCCTCTACTCACCTTTGGGCCCAAGTTATAGATCCGAATCACCAACCAAAAGAATATTTCCAATGCCCATATAAGAGATTAATATTTTTATTTCTTATGTTGTAGTGAATAATTTTATCTTTACGTACACATAAAAGTAACGCATTTATGCATCTCATATTAGTCAAACTTGCCCTTATGCTATATCCGGTAATGAACCTTTTGTGTTAATTATAAGGGCCTCTACTCACCTTTGGGCCCAAGTTATAGATCCGAATCACCAACCAACAAAATATTTCCAATGCCCATATAAGAGATTAATATTTCTATTTCTTATGTTGTAGTGAATAATTTTATCTTTACGTACAGATAAAAGTATTTGAGACTCATATTTTTTTCCTCTCTTCTCTTCATAAGGACTTACATAGACCTCACACGCTTTTATATGTATATAGAAGATAAAATTATTTCCTACAATATGATAAACATTCATCCCTTCCCCTTCTTATAAAATCAAAGTGTTCATGAAAACAAAGGAACAACAGTTAAAAGAGATTAAAAAATAGAAGAATGTTGATATTCCAATGTGATTACACGAATTTAAAAGTAAATTATTAAGATAGAATAATAAATTTTTTGTTTGTAATTTTAGGTGTTATCTTTGTACGTTATATTTTTTTTCCCTTAATCAGATTAGTTATGAATAGTTTTAAAAGATATTTAAAAGAAAATAAAGAAGAAGAAAAAAGGAAGAAAATTGAAAAATTCAATGCAAAAAATCTAAGGCATGTACTATATTGGTTATTTGATCAATGTGCCCTTTTTTTCATTTAAAAAGTACTACTTTGCCTTCATTCTAAAATTATACACTAATCTGCCCTTGTTTGACCAATATACAGCATATGACCATATACTCAAGTATATCAAGCTTCATGAACATATATACCCGAGTATATGACCTAGATACTCGAATATATGAGCATGTACTCAAGTATATGTTCAAAAAAAACTTCTACATAACTTCTATGGAACATAACTTTTCGAAAAGTGATGTGAAATAAAAAAAAACACTTGATTTGGACATCCCGAGTCAAAAGTTATGACCTTCCGAAGTTTTATAAAAAAAATTCCAAAATTTTATAACGTCAATAGTTTATGTGATACCTCCTCCTCAGGTTACTCGTAATATTGGACTTGATTCAAGTAACATGAGAAAGAGTTTTGTGAGTATCACAAAACCTATTGACATTACAAAATTTTAAAAAAAAAAATTATAAAATTTTGGAATGCCATAACTTTTGACGAGTGTGTCCGAATTCACACTAATGATGAAAAATTATAAAAAATGAAGTGGATGTTTTCACTGGTTAAAATCTTGATTTATCACTAGGACGGTATGTTTTTTATGATATTTTTATCAAAATAATTTTACCAATATTTTAAAGGTTTTTACATTTGTATGATTTTTTTACGTTATGATTTTATATTTTACGATTTTTTATTCTTCTTTGGATTTTACGTATTTTAACTACCTTATCATGTGTGCTCGCACAAAAATGGATGGGCTTTTGGAGCGTATTTAGCTCATGGGCTTTATTAGCCCAATGAGAAAAAATAACGCATTGGCAGGCTTTACGCATCTCATATTAGTTAAACTTGCCCTTGTGTTCATTCCAACAAAAAAAAAAAAAAAACACTTGCCCTTATGCTTTATCCGGTAATGAATCTTTTGTGTTAATTATATAGGCCTCTACTGACCTTTGGGCCTTAGTTATAAATACGAATCAACAACCAAAAAAATATTTCTACGGAATCATCTCACATGCCCATATTTCATTTATTATTGGAATTAATATTTCTCATATTGTTAGAGATAATTTTATCTCTTACATACATATAAAAATATATAGAGCTCGTGTAAAGAGAAGAAATAGAAAAGAAAATAGGAACTCACATACTTTTATGTGTTTGTAGGAGATAAAATTATCTCCTAAAATATGAGAAATATTAATCTCTTTATTATAAAACCAAAGTGTTTATGAAAACAAAGGAATAACAGTTAAAAAAGATTAAAAAAATAGAAGAATGTTGATATTCCAATGTGATTACACAAATTTAAAAGTAAATTATTAAGATAGAATAATAATTTTTTTGTTTGTAATTTTACGTGTTATCTGTGTACATTATATTTTCCTCCCTTAATCAGATTAGTTATGATTAGTTCTAAAAGATAAGTAAAAGAAAATAAAGAAGAAAAAGAAAGGAAGAAAATTGAAGAATTTAATGCAAATGTTCTAAGGCATGCGCGGGTTGTACTGTACTATATCACATAAAGAATGGACATTATGTTATTGGTAAGATGTGTGGTGGCCAAGTTGCATCCTACGTACTTGTCAATATGCTTGGTTGATTCAGCATCTTTCATCTGCACCTTCTTGTTTGTCTCCTCATCACAAATTAACTAACCCATGTTTTACTAGCAGTCAAAGAAAAATAAGCTTGGCTTGTAACATATAATTTGCCTGTTAAAACGACTTTTGGGATGCGTTATCATTGTACTTGTAAAATAATGCTACCAATTTGGGTCATGATGGTGATTATTTTTTGGTCTGTGCAATGGATTGATTATCTCTTGATAGATACGACAGTTACTAGAATGCTTGGCTAATAATCAAATTTCCCAGGGGATAAGGTTATGGTAATTAGTGAAATTGAAATTTTCCTCTTAACTCTTTCAAAATTCCAGTCACCAAAATCCAAGAATGCCCAATTATGGTAAGATTTTGTATTGAGGTTCTTGTCGTTCATGCATGTCTTGGAGCACCAACTATCACGTATGGGGTACCTGGGCTTGACAGCATGCCTTCACATCTGACCAGTTAATTGGGGAATTAATTGATTCACCAGCTTGACCCCAAAGAATGAAAGAAATCAGTGGGCCAAAAATTTATTTTAAGAAATCACAAAAATGGGTTTGGATAGAAAACTTTTCATTTCTGATTTAAATTTTAATTCGCCCAAGCCATCTCATAGTTTGAATATATGTAAAGGTTGATCGATTATTCAATTGATTCGGTTCAAGAACTGTCAAATCCATTATAAGAGATGGCTCTTCTAAGATTATTTTTTCCTTTTACATGACTCGAACTATAAACCTTTAATTAAGGGAAACCAATTCTTTCTCACTTGAACCAAGCTCAGAACCAGATTAGAATCTAAGCTCCTTACTTGTATACTTTGGCCAAGCTTAGAAAATAAGTTACAATAAATAACTTAATTAAAGTCTAATAATTAAGATTTTTTTATGAGATATCATTCTTAACTTCTAGAAAGATTATGGGTTCAAATTTTCTCATTTCATTGCAAACAAAATCATCTTCTGCAAGCACCGATTTTTACTATGTATTTCCAAAAGTATATAATGAAAATATGAAATTCGTTTTTTTTTCTCTCTCCACGTCATTAAACAACTTTTAAGGAGAGAAAATTTTTTTACAACTTCAATATTTTCACTATGTACCTTCAGGAATATATAGTAAAAGCCAGTTGCATTGCAGAAGATGATTTTTTTTTTTTTGGAGTGACATAAGAGATACATTTCCCAAAAGATTATATAAGCGCTTATTTTGTGGTAAATTCATTAGCTAATTAAATAGCACTTAAATCAGTCAATGCAAAAGTAAGAGTTTATTAATAGCGCATTAGATGATTAGCTAGATAACCATAGCGGTATAGCCCACAATCTGATTTTTTTAGCTGAATTTAAGGAAGAAACTAAGTAAATTACACCAATGCGTGTAAAAGTTAAACGAAAGTGTCAAAGTTAAACGAAAGTGACTTCTTTAATGTAAAATAAAGCAACTTTCTAGAGAAAAATTAATTGGGATTAGAGGCTGCCTAATTGTGTCAAAAGTAATGAAAGGCTGCAGAATTTCAGGGTTGGAGTAATCAGATTTCCACTAATATGATCACCTTTATAATCACCTCTTTGAGATACTAATAAAGAGGCCATTAATCCCTTCATATAGTATATGTCATATGTAGTTGCCCTTTATATGATCATTTTCCATAGTTGAGATCACAAAGTTGTAGAATGAATATGAGAAAGGAAATTCCGGCGTAGAGGGACCCATAAATATACGATTTAAAACCAAATCTATTGATCTTTGTATGGACAGTGCTTTTGGGTTTCAAGTAGGAATTATTGGGACAATATGGCTGCGGCTACTTGCTAAAGTTGCTTGATATATATCTCTACTTCTAAGATCCTAGTCATGTAACTTTCACTTTTTTATGAATGATCAAATAAGATATTCTTCTCAGTTTTAAGTTCTCACTGAAAAGATATTTGTGACAAGAACTCAATTTCAATATCCCAATCATGCCAACATGCCCCCCCAGCAAATTAAGAACCATCCGATCTCAGTAGTGGAGGGGGTTAGGAAGGATGATTATCTTCCTCAATTTTATTAAATATTTATCTATAGTGTGTTTGGTACATGGTAATATTTTGGATGTCCAGAGGAAAGTGGAATTGGGAATCTTTTATTCCCATGTTTGGTAAAAAAAAAAATAGAAAATTTGTCCGGGAAAATTTTATCCTCTCTGGATTTCATTTTACACTATCAAATACCAATTCAAAATACCATCTTGGACATGGTACTTTTTGTTTCCCATCTCCTGGGAAAGCATTCACATATTTCTCAGACTAAATTACCCTCCTGAGCTCTAACTTATCATTTGTGCGAAGAAATGGTTTTGCTGTGAATCACTTTGTTGCTCTCGAACAAATCTTTCCACGGAAACTTGGCTTTGGTAGGTTCACACGATTATTGTTGTGTTTGTTGCCTTTGTTTTGTGTGGTTCACCAAATTAGTAACCAACTCTCCACCGTGGTTCATCACACAGTGTGTGAAACTTGCCCAAGCTCGTATAAGTTCAAGTTCGCCGTTAAATGACAACAAAGCCGCAAGGTTAGCATCATTTCCAGGGTAAAAGAGAGAGGTTCATAAATGAAAATAAAGAAGATCACAATTATAGAAAAAATAAAATAATAAAAAATTATTGTAATTTAAAAAAAATTAAGAATGAGAGAATGGAATGAAATGGTGTTACCTTGTGACTCATCTGTAAATTGAAGTTCGCTGGCCAAAGGTAACAACAATTTTCTCGGATACATCATTCGGGCGTTACAAGTGGTATCAGAGCAGGATCTCTCATCCAGTACGGTGTGGTTCGAGGACGAACCAAGCGGAAGCTGGTGGACATGTAACATCCCGAGCGCTAACCAGGGCAGGGAGTGATCGCCGCTGCAAAGAGGCACGAACAAGGAGCGGCTCTTGACAGGCTTCCAGCGGGGGGTTACATGCATGAATGAATCGAATCGACACCCGAAAGAGAGGGATTCCAAAGGCTGTGCAGGTATAAGGGTGCACAGTTTGGGATAGCTTATAAGAATTAATTGGTACTACCTATACTGACAAGATGCATCTACTTTTCGGTAGCCCGGAACGGAAGAACTTCATAGTTAAGCGTGCTTGATTTGGAGTAATTCTGGGATGGGTGACCTCCTAGGAAGTTTTCCCGGGAAATGTGCGAGTGAGAAAAAAGCAGACTAAAAAGTCTCGTGTTAGTATGTGGGGATAGTCATTGATTCTTGAAGCGGCCAGGCATTACAAGTGGTATCAGAGCAGGGCCTCTCTTCTAGTACGGTGTGGTTCGAGGACGAACCAAGCGGAAGCTGGTGGGCATGTAACATCCCGAGCGTTGACGAGGGCGGGGAGTGATCGTCGGTGCGAAAGGGCATGGACAAGGAGCGGCTCCTGACAGGCTTCCAGCGGGGGGTTACATGAACGAATGAATCGAATTGACACCCGAAAGAGAGGAATTCCAAAGATTGTGCAAGTATGAGACTGCACAGTTTGGGATAGCTTATAAGAATTAATTGGTACTACCTATACTAACAAGATGCATCTGCTTTTCGGTAGCCCGGATCGAAAGAACTCCATAGTTAAGCGTGCTTGACTTGGAGCAATTCTGGGCTGAGTGACCTCCTGGGAAGTTTTCCCGGGAAGTGTGCGAGTGAGGAAAAAGCACACTGAAAAGTCTCGTGTTAGTATGTGGGGATAGTCATTGATTCTTGAAGCGGTCGGGCGTTACAACCTGCTACAACAATGGCCTTATCAGAACTTTGTACGACAGCATCCATAGACAAAGTTCCCTTAGAAGACTCAACTGAGTGAGCATCGAACTCGAAAGTTTTGGTGTTTGAGACCGAGTCATCCACCTCGGAGCCCGAGTTGGTGGTGGAGAACGCTTGAAACCTAGCAATTGCTTTCAGATCTTGATGGTTGCTGAAGTTACACATTATGATGTTATTTTCGTAAATTCATTTCATATACCCAGCAATATTTTATTATCAACCAAACATACACTCAGGAAAGTTAGCTAAATTCCCGGTAATATTTGGCCTACCAAACAGCTTTTTGGTAATATTCCCGGAAAAATAATATTCCAACCATATTCCCAGTAATCATGATTCCCAGATACAAATTTTGTTTCCTATATCAAATGACCCTTTATATTATTTTTCAACTTAAAATAAAGGTACATAGTGTACAATAAGTTCACTTCCTTTCGTCTTTATTGTTCTTCATGTATGAAAGAAAATTTGGATTTCTTAAAATCTTTTGCTTTTCTAAGAAATCCAAAATTTGAATTTCTTAAAATCTAATTACTTATCGAACCACATGTTGTCCTGTTTGAGTTAGTGTGAATTTTGATTTTCTCGTCTCTTCTCATAAAATTTGCTGACTCAATCATTGGATGTTAAATGAAATTGCTGAAGTTAATGCTATTTTTCTTTGTTTTTCTTTTATATATATAGGGTAACCGACTCTCCTGCAACAGCAGATATTTTGTCTGCTGTTACAGACACAACATGTGATGGAATCATCCCTTATTAAAAATGAAAGAAAAGAATAACTCTCTAACAATAGAAGAGTTATATAGTTATATTTATATATATATGATCGGATCATGATTTGTTCCTACTCTGAATTGATAGTAAAACTTCTTTTAATTATATATTACGAATCTTACATCTATTAACCCAATAGCCTAAACTTAAGGGGGGTGTATTGGATTGGGATTTCAAAGAATTTTAATGGATTATTTTTGGACAAAATTAGGATTTTAATGGATTGAAAAAAAGTCACATGGTATTCGATTAGAATTTTAAAAGATCATTTTAGAGTCCATCCAAATCCGTTGGTATTCAATCAAGATTTTAAACAATGGAAAAATAATATTGTGGTATTAAAAAATATAACGATTTTAATGAATTTTCTATTGGTGTGGATTTCGTGAGACTTTTTAGTAAGAAAGATAAATAGGTTGCTCTCTCATAATCTCACCTTAACCCTTAGGATTTTTTGAGATTTCTCTATTGCAGTGTTTTCTTCTTTCTTTGGCAGGTTGACCCTCTCGAAATTGGGTTCCACCATGGGAGCTTCGTCAAAACTCGAAAATAGCAAATTTTTTAGCGATTTTCATCACAAAACAACTTAGAAACAACAAACTAACAAGATTTTAATATAATTTATCTCAAAAACAACATATTTTTGAGCCATTTTTGAGAAATTTTGAAAGTTTGAAAAGTGAATTTTCAAGCTATGGGTCGCGGTTTTTCTTAGCACAAAAATGTGTGTTTTTGTATTAAAAACAACATAAAACAATGGGAAAATAACAGGGGAATTAAAATTCTCAAACCAATTTTCGTTTTACATCAATGAAACAATATCAATTTAAAGAAAGATTGAAACTTTCATAATATGAACCCTATATTTTGTAACAATACATTCATGATCAGAATTTCTTCACTACAGAAAATGATTTCAAACAATTTTTGTGTCAATGGATAACTAAAAATTTGTTTCTCAAAAGCCCCAAAGCAATTTAAGGTTTCAATGTATCGATTGAAAAAAATTTGAGGAATTTTCTAAACTTTCATGTAATAAAACCCAAAAATTAATATTCGAAATTTTCTTAGAATATTCAATGAAAATATACATATGATATATGGTTAGAAAACTCTCATCACGTAGAAAAAAAACGCCCAAGGCTTTCAAGATCATTTGCAAAATATTTCAAACTAAATTTTATTATGAACTTTAGGTTCTATATGCAAATTCAGAATTATTTTAATAATTAAAAAAGTTGGGTCTTATAATCATATATGCATAGCTTTGATACCAAATGAAGAAGATTATTTTCAACCCATTGGTCAAACCCAAGAGCAGGAATGAAAAAATGCTAATGCATGGAGGACTAGTATAACTTTAGATATGTGAAAAGCTATTGCTTTGTAATTTTGAATGTTTGTTAAAAATTATATTATGTTTTACTAATTGAGAAAATTATATTAGGTTTTACATTTTTTTATTAATTTCATTGAATTTCTTTGTTATTTTTTTATGGGAAATGTTATACTTATAACTTTTTTTTGTTTACAATCTTTTACAACCAAATTTTAACCGTTGATTTTTGTCAACCTACGATTATTATTTTCGCAAATTAAAATTATTAATTAATATTTAATTCGCAATGAATGATAACCGTTGATTGACGAAAATTAACGGTTAAGATATGGTTGTAAAATATTGTAAACAAAAATAGGTTATAAGTATAACCTTTCTTTTTTTATCGACTCTTATAATTTTGAATGTTTGTTAAAAATTCATATAATTTTTTAAAATCTTATAAATCCATATTATCCTTTCAAATCTTATAAATTCTATTAAAATTTTTAAAATTCAATCTTATGAAATTTTGATTGTAAGAAAACTATTTTAAAAAAATCTTTAAAGTCCTTCAAATTCTAAATAGTCTTTTAAAATTTATAAAAAATTTATCTAAATTTTTTTTTTTTAAATCATAATCCAATACATCCCTTATAGATCATGCGTCACCCTAGGTCAATATACGACGACTCTTTTTGTTATTAATTTTCTGCCCTATGTGAAACTTTTTCCTTATTGCCTTGTACGTAACTACTATGTCAGACGTGGACATTACTAAAAAGAAAACAAAACTTTGATAAAGTTTTCTAGATACTTGTGTTATTAATTATTCTAATGAAACACAATAAGTGTATTATTTTATAGAAATAAATGTGTATCATTTTAAAGGATGTAAAATTGCATCATTTTAAATGAGAGAAAGAAATAAATTATGAAAGAGAGAGAATGGATAAAAAAATAAAAGTGTGGGTCTCACCACTTTGTGAAAGTGAAATGACACAAGTTGTGTCATTTAAAAGGACAAATATTTTTCTTTATTTTATAATTAGCTCACTCTTTCTTTTAAAGTTTGCATAAATAAGATTTAAAAACAATAATAATGTTATATTTCTTTTTTTTTTTGATAATGTTATATTTTTATCAAACAACAATACAAGCACTTGACGAACTTTGCTTCAAGTTTTTTTCCAATATAGTTACTAATTAACGGCCACTAAAGAGAGAAGTTACTCTGGTTCGGGAAAAAAAAAATTGGATGGGACTAAGGTGAGAGAAAAAGTTGAGGAGAGAGAAAAGAGGAAAAAAAATTAATACATGCATTAATATTTGAATGAAAGGACCACAGTAATCCTGAAATATATTAAAAAATTCCGCCACTAAAGTTATAGCATGACGTACATTCAATATGTTTTTGGGTTTTATAATTCTCATTCAACATGAGAATTAAAATTTTTCTACACACCTTTTGATTTTCGTGCTGATATGAGTCTTACATATAATTTTTTCTAACACATGGGTCTCACATGCTTTTTATCTCTACAACATAAGAAAATCAAACCCCTATGTTTTTTCCTTAAACCACGAATTTTCTTTTCTTGGACTATTACTCAACGCTCTTTCTTATTGTTAGAAAAATATAATGTAAATTAAAATCATTAATATAATTTCACCTAATAGCTTAACATCATGTAAAGAATCATTTTAATCCAAAAGTTTAAGTTTGTAAGTGATGGATCTTCAATAATTCTATATTGTATCTCTCTAACACACCCTTTGTATTTTTTATTTTTTTTATTTTACCTTGTGCTAACTTAATTTCATTAGAAAGTGAAGGATGGTGAGGATCAAACTCGTGTCCCATGGTCACCTTGGTTCTCTGATACCATGATAAACAATTATCTCACTTAAAAGTTTAGCTTGTAAGTGAAGATTCATTATATTTTATCTCACTGATAAGTCCTCTCGCACAAGAGTCTTTTTGGCTTGAAAAGTGAACAATGCATTAAGCCTTACCTATACAACCAATTGCAGACATGTGTGTGTGCAAGAGCACAGACAAATTTTTTGGGGAAAAAGAGAATAAAATATATTTTGGGTTATCAATAAAAATTACATGATCCAATTTAATCTCTTAAAAAAAAGTCGACTTGTGATCCCTTTAAATTCCAAAATAGACCCATGTTAGTCCTTTTGAGAGATTAATGTGGAACTTTTTAAATTTCGGAGGACCATGATTTTGATTATGTGAGTCTATTTTTGAATTCTGAAGGATCACGAGTAGACTTTTTTTTCCTAAGAGATTAAATTGAGGCCCGTAATTTTTCTTGAGGACCCAAATGTTCTATTTTAACAGTTTAATTGACTCTTGATTACTTTTTTCACATTAAATTAAAGTATTTTAATATATTTAAAATTTTATTTACATTTTTTTCTTTATTCTAAGTGTGCAGACAATAAAAAAAAAATTTCTAGCTCCGCTATTGTATACAACTAAGAGGCTAAGGGATGTGAGGATTGTGGGCTTTTTGACCCTTATGCCCCTTAATTAATAATTAATTACCAAATTGTCCCTCATTCAAAACTATTTCGAAAATTTACCCTTCCCAACAAACATAACACCAATCTGCCCCTGTTTGACCGTTGACCGCGAAGCCTACCCGGGTACACCATTACCTACCCGGGTAAATTTTGAAACTTTTTATCTACCCGAGTATGTAGGGGTGTACCCGGGTAGAGTTCTTGAATCTGGGAAAATGTTTGAATTATTTACCCGGGTACGGAGCAGTGTACCCGGGTAAACATCGACGGTAGGGTTTTAAAATACCCCAGCAACCCCATTTCGAAAACCCACAAAAGGGGTACCCGAGTAGAGCTGCTGGAGGAGTGTCATCTTGAGCGATTTCAGGCAGAATCTTGCACTAATTCGTCTTGTTTGTGATCATCATTCGCGGACCTTGCAACCTCTCTGCCTTCTACCGATTGAAATCGATCAAAGGTGAATTTTTTTTTCAGTTTTTTCAATTATGTTATGATTTCTGTTCTGATTCATTGTATTTTCGTTTATATCATTTGATTCTGTCCGAATTATTTTATCAATTTGTCTAACCCTAACCCTAACCCTGAATCTAACCCTAACCCTAACCCTAACCCTAACCCTAACCCTAACATGTATCTAATTTCTGATTTTGGTTATTTTTTCAGTTTAATAGTGTGACACAATGACCTCTCGACGCGTTTCAAAGCTGCCAGTGACCCATTCCGAGAGAAGAACCAAGAGTCGTCACGATGGGTCGTCATCCTCTCAGCCCCAGGCTGCTTCGAGTCAGGCTCCGGACTTGACGTTCGGATATTTGTTTGAGGATGACATTCCTTCACACGAGAAGTTCGTGAAGTTTTTCATGACCCGGAAGATCTGCGAACCGAAATCACTGGATTCGGCATTCTTCAACCTAGAGCGTTTTGACATCGTGCCGCTTCTTGAGCAGACACATTTACTTCACCTGGCGGAGATGCGGTGCCCATACTCGGAGGTTATGGTAAGAGCCTTCTACCAGAACCTTGGCTACTCGCAAGGCGAGCTGACTTCCCGTGTCTGCGGGATTGATATCATCATGACTGCTCCTATCTGGACGGAGCTACTGGGGTTCGATTTTGATGGTGTCACAGGAGCAGCACTATATGATGGAGACAGCCATCATATATTTGGTGATTATAACCGGGAGACCATTGTTACAGAGACTAGGAGGGCAGACGCTGAGCCCAGTCATTTTGCTCATTATCCTGTTAGCAACTTGTCAGTTTCTGCTCGCATTCTTCATTATGTGGTGACACATATTATTTTCCAGCGCCCGCATAATCACTCAAAGGTGCTGGAAGGGGACTTTGTCATCCTGTGGGCCCTCCTTCACAGTCAGCAGGTGAACTGGAGGCATTACATATGCATACTGATGTGGAAGGCAGCCAAGTCAAAGAAGGCTGAATTGCCTTTTGCATTTCTGGTGCAGAAGATTCTGCATAGATTTGGAGTGCCTATGGCAACAGAGACCTTGAAGACCGCCAGAGGCTGGAATGCTATATTTGGTGAGAGGCTCCTGAAGCAGTGTGGGATCCTACCGAACAGAGCGGGTATCTGGACGTGGAAGAAGGCACCAGAACCACCTGAGATCCCATTCCACCACGATGCTGAGATGGAGGATGCACCTGCAGGTGATGTGTTGGTCTTTATGAGTTTATGCAATTTTGTGTTGTTTAATTTTTAATGTGGTATTGAAGTTTGTTTTTCATGGTTTATGATGTAGGCCTTGATGATGATGACGATGATGATGGCGTTGCTGAGGTTGATGTCAGACCGACACGTCCCACCCGCAGTCGGCGACCACCAGCTCCTCCTGAGGGTGGATGGACACTTGATCATGTCATGGCATCCTTATATGATCTGACTACTGACTTTAGAGGATATAGACAGAGCACGAGCAAGTGGCGAAACCAGATGGACACAAGGGTTGCACTGTTGGACACAAGGGTTTCACGCTTGGAGGGTTTAATTGGCGAGGGTGCCCATACTCAGGAGGAGGAGGAGGAGGAGGAGGATGATGACAATGGGGATGACACACAATCGGATGAAGAGAATGGGGAGGACACGGCATCGGATTAGTGTGTCCATAGGGTTTCATATCATTGATTTAGTTTGATGTAATGTAGTCATTTTGGTACATTTAGGAACTTTACCTACATTGCATGGATGTTTTTGTACTGGATATTCAAAATTTGAATGAATGAAATTTTCGTTTTGTGCACGTTCAGACTTGTTGGTTCTATGCATTAGTATGGGACCTTGCATTAATATTGTCAATCCACCCCCAAGTCATACCGTATGTAGGTATTGCACAACAATTACCAAAATGCAACAAAAATTGCCAAAACAGCATCTGCAACAGCATCTGCAACTGGTCTACCCGGGTACCACGAATAGTCTACCCGGGTAGTATGTACTCGGGTATATCATTACGAGTTACCCGGGTAGACCAGTTGCAGATGTAATGTGTGATGTTTCGGATTAGAGAGGGTAAGAGAGAAAGATTTGGGGTTTCAAAAACCCTATACCTCGCAACAATGGCCGAAACCCATACATATTGGGGTTTCTGGACGCGATTTACCCGGGTACACTGCTACGTACCCGGGTAAATAATTCAAACATTTTCCCAGATTCAAGAACTCTACCCGGGTACACCCCTACATACTCGGGTAGATAAAAAGTTTCAAAATTTACCCGGGTAGGTAATGGTGTACCCGGGTAGGCTTCGTGGTCAACGGTCAAACAGGGGCAGATTGGTGTTATGTTTGTTGGGAAGGGTAAATTTTCGAAATAGTTTTGAATGAGGGGCAATTTGGTAATTAATTATTAATTAAGGGGCATAAGGGTCAAAAAGCCGAGGATTGTGACCCCTATCAAACCTATTATAGAAGGTGACTCTCTTAGGACAATTTTCTTCATTCATAGGGCTCAAACTTGAGACCTGTAATTAAGGGGAACAAATTCTTTACTACTTACAATAATTAGTTTTGATTACTAATTTTGTCGGGAGGTATTATTTTTTTTACTTAGCAAAAATATCTCCACAATAATTCCTTTAAGGCGTAGAGGGTGAAGGTTCATTATGCATAACAAACTTTTGAGGTATTTAATTTTTTTTATTGTCATGCATGATATGGGGCGCATTACTATTTACTACCATAGCGCGGTTTAATGTGAATTTTTTCTTTTGTAATTTTTACAAAATATATGTGGAATGACTATGGCCTATGTATATTTTTCGCCTCATACGAAGTTTCAACCTTTGATAGCTAAATCTTTTTTTATGTTTATTTGCTTTAAAGAAAATATTTTTGCAGTTACTGCATATAAGTTATTTGCATTTATTTTCAAAACGACGTTGTTTTGAGATTGAAATATTAAAAAATTATAATTATAAAAACAAAAATAACCCTGAAATAAATTAAAATTACAAAAATATCATGATTTCTGTCCCAAAATGATGTTGTATTGGGCTTACTGCAAATAATTTATCTGCAGTAACTGCAGAAAAAATGAACTCTTTGCTTTATAGTAATGGAGATTTTATGCAAATTGAAATCTCTTGTTGTTGTAAAATAATAATGCATAGATGAATAGAATTAAAGGAAGTCTTTATAAATGAACTAATACTTTTTGAAAAATAAATTACAATATAGTTCGTTTTTTTGACTTTAATTTTTACATGAGTAGATTAAAAAAGAGTCAGGTCGGAAAAAGTGTTGGAACCATATAAGAATGATCCTATATACAAAGGTTGTCCTTTTGCCAATATTGTCTTGTGAGTGTTTGAATAGTCAGAAGCTTTATAACAACATGAAGGCTTGTAAATGACCCACTAGAGGATGAACCTTCGTCAATTTACAAATATTTAATCTTTAAAACGTCATAATTTTTAAACGTCTCAATTTGAGGAAGGAAAATATTGTTAGAGGAGAAACCAAATGCAAAAACACTTGACCCTTGTATTGATTATTTTTTCTTTTTTTTTAACGAGCCTTGAATTGATATATATATATATATATATATATATATATATATATATATATATATATATGAAAAACATAGAATCATTAAATAATTAAACATGAAAAAATATATGAAAATCTTGAAAATAAGAAAGAGAATCTTAACATGAAAATTTACTTTAGTACTGATGTAATTAATACTGGAGACTTAATACATTACTTATTATATTTAAAAAATAATTCATTTAATTATATTTATTCTTCCTATGTTTATAGTTAATGTCAGTCATATGAATTCCACTTATTTTTAATTTTCATATATATATGTATATATTATGAAAATTTACTCCCTCGCATGATATGAACAAAGGTCAAGAAATAATAAATCAATAACTATTCTAATTGAGATAATTATAGAAACATATAATAATTAATATTTAATTGGGTATTTATATATTTGACATATAATTTTTTCATATTTTAAAATTTCTTTAATATTATATCCAATTTTTTAATTTATGAAATATGAAGATTTTGAAACCCTTCTATTTGAGAAAGTAAAATACTCTTGAAAGAAAATCAAATGTATAAAAACTTCACATGTGTAATGGTTTCCTTACAATAAAATTTAAATAATGTATGACAGAATGTGTATATAACAATATTAATTTAATTAGAAATTGAAATAAATATTTCTTCCTTATTTCAAAATATTTATTTTTTAAAACATTTTCAAATTTTTAATTTTTGAAATTTGAAAATTTGAAATATTTATACTTGAAGAAAGAAAACACTCTTAGATAGTGTTTGGTTGGAGATTTATTTTGGGATTGATGGGAAAGTGTAAGTGGATATTGGAAAATACCACGTTTGGTTCAGGTTTTTTAAAAAAATACTAGACTGTTCGGTTCTATTAAATCGTATAATGATACCTTTAGGGTATGCGCTCAGAGATATCCTATGGATAGGTATCTTGGTTGACTTATAGCTAATATCCACATCACTGCGCACAAGCAATAGGCTTATAGCTGACACGTGAGTGTGTGCACAGTGTGGGCAGAAGTAGTAAATGAGTTCAGACTGTATACCTGGGGTCTTTAACCTCTTATTTATAAGGGTTACCTCTTGGGCGTGTGTAGATCTCCCAACTGTAGTAGGATTTAACTTCCTTTCTGTTGGGATAGGGACTCTATCCTTAGCTGCCTTACTGTTTTATATTGTTAGAATAATTGGAGAATTATCCTTTAAGGGATCCTTGGGTAGGTGGTTAGGATATGGAAATATTCCATAACAGTTGCCCCCCAGCCCGGCAGTTCGGAAGCTCGGACTGCTGGGGTGCCTAAGTTTGATTGATAGGTTGACCATACCGAGGTACTATGATCCTGCCTTGGGTCTGGTGTGACTACCTCTTCTAGGTTTAGCTTTTTATATTGGCTTCTTTTCTCTTGAAGTCTCTGAGTGGTGAGGCAGCGTTTGCCTTTTTTGGTTGACTTTGAGCTCGGCTTCGCATACCGTCTCGATTTGTCTTTTATCTTAAATTGGGGTGTGGTCCTTTTCTTAAGATCACATCTCTCCTTTTCTGTCTTCATTTTCATCTCGAAGCCTGAAACTATGGCTTAGGCTGAGGCCGAGCTTTAATCTTGAAGCCCTTCATTAGGCTGAATCTGAGCTCAAGGCTAAGGCCGAGTTTTTAAGCTTGAAGCCCTTCGTTGGGCTGAGCTAGAGGCTGAGGCCGAGCTAATAATTTTAAAGCCTTTTGTTGGGCTTAGTTGAAGCTCAAGGCTGAGGCCGAGCTTTTAATGAATTTAAAGCCCTTCACTAGACTGAGTTGGAGCTCAAGGTTAAGGCCGAGCTTTTAAACTTGAAGCCCTTCGTTGGGCTGAGCTCAAGGCCGAGGCCGAGTTAATGAATTTTGAAGCCGGTTGTTGGGCTGAGTTGAAGCTCCAGGCTGAGGCCGAGCTTTTAATTTTAAAGCCCTTCACTGGGCTGAGTTGGAGCTCAAGGCTAAGGCCAAGTTTTTAAACTTGAAGCCCTTCGTTGGGCTGAGCTCAAGGCCGAGGCCGAGCTAATAATTTTGAAGCCCTTTATTGGGCTGAGTTAAAGTTCAAGGCTAAGGCCGAGCTTTTAAACTTGAAGCCCTTCGTTGGGCTGAGCTCAAGGCTTTAGCCGAACACTTAAACATGAAGCCCTTCGTTGGGCTGAGCTCAAGGTCGTGGCCGAGCTCTTAAACTTGAAGCCTTTCGTTGCGCTGAGCTCAAGGCTGTGGCCAAGCTCTTAAACTTAAAGCCCTTTGTTGGGCTGAGCTCAAGGCCATGGCCGAGCTCTTAAACTTGAAGCCCTTCGTTGGGCTAAGCTCAAGGTTGTGGCCGAGCTCTTAAACTTAAAGCCCTTTGTTAGGCTGAGCTCAAGGCCGTAGCCGAGCTCTTAAACTTGAAGCCCTTCACTAGGCTGAGTTGGAGCTCAAGGCTGAGGCTGCGCTCTTAAACTTGAAGCCCTTCGTTGGGCTGAGCTCAAGGCCATGGCCGAGCTCTTAAACTTCAAGCCCTTCACTGGGCTGAGCTCAAGGCCGTGGCCGAGCTCTTAAACTTCAAGCCCTTCACTGGGCTGAGTTGGAGCTCAAGACTGAGGCTGAGCTCTTAAACTTGAAGCCCTTCGTTGGGCTGAGCTCAAGGCTGTGGCCGAACTCTTAAACTTGAAGCCCTTCGTTGGGCTGAGCTCCTTCGTTGGGCTGAGCTCAAGGCCGTGGCCGAGCTCTTAAACTTGAAGCCTTTCGTTGGGCTGAGCTCAAGGCTTTGGTCGAGCTCTTAAACTTGAAGCCCTTCACTGGGCTGAGTTGTAGCTCAAGGCTGAGGCTGAGCTCTTAAACTTGAAGCCCTTCGTTGGGCTGAGCTCAAGGCGTTGGCCGAGCTAATAATTTTGAAGCCCTTTATTGGGCTGAGTTGAATTTCAAGGTTGAGACTGAGCTTTTAAACTTGAAGCCCTTCGTTGGGCTGAGCTCAAGGCTTTGGCCGAACTCTTAAACTTGAAGCCCTTCGTTGGGCTGAGCTCAAAGCTGTGGCCGAGTTCTTAAACTTGAAGCCTTTCATTGCGCTGAGCTCAAGGCTGTGGCCGAGCTCTTAAACTTAAAGCCCTTTGTTGGGCTGAGCTCAAGGCCATGACCGAGCTCTTAAACTTGAAGCCCTTCGTTGGGCTGAGCTCAAGGCCGTGGCCGAGCTCTTAAACTTGAAGCCCTTCGTTGGGCTGAGCTTAGGGCTGTGGCCGAGCTCTTAAACTTAAAGCCCTTCACTTGGCTGAGTTGGAGCTTAAGGTCGTGGCCGAGCTTTTAAACTTGAAGCCCTTCGTTGGGCTGAGCTCAAGGCCGTGGCCGAGCTCTTAAACTTGAAGCCCTTCACTGGGCTGAGTTGGAGCTCAAAGCTGAGGCTGAGCTCTTAAACTTGAAGTCCTTCGTTGGGCTGAGCTCAAGGCCGTGGCCAAGCTAATAAATTTGACTTGTGACGACGAGAATCTCTGTCAAATCGTCATCTGCTTGGATCTAGAGCTCCATTCTAGAGTCTCTCGTAGGATCAAAAGCCCTTTTTACGGTAGGGTTTGTCTCCTCATATATATGTGGTTTCAGCAATTTCAGGGCACGCGAGGTTGCCTTTTAATCTGTGGCTTCATGCTATGCTGCGCGTGTCCACCATGGATAGGAATCGAAATTTGCCGTTTTCCACAGACGGCGCCAATGTTCGGTTCTATTAAACCGTATAATGATACCTTAAGGGTATGCACTCAGAGATATATATGGATAGGTATCTTGGTTGGCTTATAGCCAATATCCCCATCATTGCGCACAAGCAATAGGCTTATAGCCGAGACGTGGGTGTGTGCACAGTGTGGGCAGAAGTAGTAAATGAGTTCAGACTGTATACCTGGGGTCTTTAACCTCTTATTTATAAGGGTTACCTCTTGGGCTTGTGTAGATCTCCCAGTTGTAGTGGGATTTAACTTCCTTTCTGTTAGGATAAGGACTCTATCCTTAGTTGCCTTACTGTTTTATATTGTTAGAATAATTGGAGAATTATTCTTTAAGGGATCCTTGGGTAGGTGGTTAGGATATAAAAATATTCCATAACATAGACAAATAGGATAGATGGGGAAATGACTTTTGTGTTGATTTTTGGATAAAATTCACTGTTGCAGAATACCACTTGAGATGTGGTATTTTGAGATAAATGGGAAAGTGAAAAAACAGGTGCGAAGTTTCTCCCGAACATAGATTTTGCAAATTTAAATAAATTTCCCTGGTAATATTTCGGTCAACCAAACAACTTTTTTTACATTTTCCTACCAAACTCACTTTCCAACCATTTCCCTAGTAATACATTTCCCTATTCAAAAAATTTCTCCTCAACCAACCCCTTAGAAAAAACCAAAAATGCCTAGAAAGTTAGACACATATTGTAATAAATTTTCTTATAAATAAGAGAGTTTAATTCTGTAGGTGTATATATATACATAGATATATTTCTTAAGGCCTTACTTTATTAATTTATTTAAAAGCTTGGATTCATTGCATTTTAAAAAAAATTACTATTTTTACTTATTTTAAAAACTTTAACGGAAAGTGAACCTTTAAACGTTTTTATGTTTAAAAAAATAGGAATGATATTGTAACAATCAAGTAATGTTACAACCAATCAATTTTACCGTTAGATTGATTATATTGATCAAACGATTATATTTATTTATATCTTTGTATGGTTATGATTTTTCATATTTAAAGTGAAATCATTAAAAATGGGAAATCATAACCATACAAAGATAAAAAATATATATAAATTATTAAATATAGAGAATCATAACCATACAAAGATGAGAATAAATATAACCGTTGGATCAACGAAATCAATCTAACAGTAAAATTGATTGATAATGACATTGATAGTAACATTATTTGGTTGTTACAATATCTTATCCCTAAAAAATTTACATGAAACTAAAAATTTATGTTTGTAAAACAAAAGTGATGTGAGCACTTTACAAATAAACATGTATGAAGATATATAGCAGAGTAGAAGGCGATACAAACGTGGAAAACCCACAAAGCATTGTCTAGGCAATGGCCGACCCAACACAAGTTAGTGGGAGACAATCAAAACTTTACCCACAACTCTTTCTCTCTCACACACACACTACTAAAGTAAGGAAAATATAATCTTGTTTGAATATCATTACTTTAAAAATAAGTTTCCTTTTAAAAAAGCTTTATTAATAGATATATAATATCAAATATGTAAACTCTTCAAAAAAATGTGAATAACATATACATTAAGTGTTAATTGTGTCCAGTAAGGTTTCTTAGCATTTGATTGATTGTGCATATTTGATAAGATATGTGAAAAACAAGCTATAATTGAAAGAAATTCATTTAACCTTTGTCAAATTAGTCTGTAAGTCCGGATATTAATAAAAATAATAATAATTAGGTCATTATATTTTAAAAATCTGTAATTATTTTCCGAAGTTTAAAAAATATATAGTTTTTTTTTATAACAATTTCCCAACATTAAGAGAGGTCTAATTAGAATTTAAATAGACTCAAATATAAACTTTTTAGGTCTCTAAATATACAAAATTTTAATGATATTCTTAAATTCAGATTACCGTTAGCAACTTATTATTGTATGCTGGCATAGATCTGATTATGAAATTTTAAAATTAGAGGAACTCATTCAGAAACATTTTACATGCAACTATATATGTTAGGTCGACCTAATTAAAAAACTGTAAATGGTATAGGATCGATAAATCAATTTAATTTTTTTTAAACAGGTTAATTTAGTTTTTGAGTTTTGATTAAAAAAGCAATATTAATCTTTTTTAATTAGGTTGGTTGTTGTGGTTAATTATGTGATTCGACTGAATATAGTGCTTTAAAACAATGATAAAGAATTTATGATAACTAATCATTACGTAAAATGTGTGATGTACGATATTATTGACATCCATAATGACGTAATTAAAGTTGTTTCTAAGTGCCCATTGACTAAAATTGAGCATTGATTTTAACTTGTTGCTAAAAAGTAAGAGATTTAGGATAAAAAGCGATGATATCACAGCATGAATAATATAATATAATTAACGGAGCAAAATGCGAATTGAATCATTTGGAAGTAGAAGATGAAGCTTAGATATATATGTTTATATGTTATTCTTCTGCATGGGGAGATCACTAGCTTTAAATCCTCTGTCGTTTTCCCATCCAGCCATTATATATTTGGTCATGAACTCATGATTAATGCTAGTGAAATTTTTTTATCAACCAAGCATGCTTTTATATATATATATATATATATATATATATATGTGTGTGTGTGTGTGTGTGTTATCTTGAATTTTTGTCGTCGTTCATATCTAATAATCTATTGCGCAGTGAATGTTTAATAAACATATTATATAATTATCTAATACAAGTTTTTAAATTACTATTTGGTTCCGCTATCTAAAATGGAAACAAAATTTTGTAATTATAAATGGGACACGGATTTTGAGTTCATAGCAATAATAAACATATGTATATAAACAGCTAGGTAGTAGGTAGTACCGTAGTTTAGTTTGGCTAGGGAGAAGATATGAAAGTGTTTTCCATTATGTTATAACATTTATTTATTTATTTGGTTATAGACCCACAATATCTCTGTTTAAAGGCATATAAATAATATGATCACAAAATAATGGAAGTCTCAATATATATATCCTTTTGATCGTAGGACACCGTTAGGAATATCCACCATGAATTAAGAATATCCACTCATCATTCAATATATTAGGAATAAACACAAATTATTTATATATATATTTATATAAGGTTTTATTAATCTTATGTTAAAGGAAATAAGTTATCTCATGTCAGATAAAATTGTGGGCTTCAACACCTGAAAAAAAAAAAATAGCACAATTATCGAAGAGTGTGTAAAAAAGAAATTTATCACATGTAATATAAGAGTAATTTTCCCATATATATATATATATATATATATATATATATATATATATATTGGTACTGTACGTACAATTTCCATGAGCAGCTATATTTTATGTCATCAAGAAATGAGTGCATCGAGAATTAATGCTGCTTTAGTGCGGAAACATAAACCTTTTTTTTTTCCCTTCTTGCGCGCATGATTGGAAACCTCAAATTAAAAAAATTGATGTTTCATTATCAAATTAATTTGGGTTAATTAAACACATATATTTCTATGAAGTTTTCTTTAACAAATGCCTTAAAACAATTTATTAAGAAATTTTAAAAAAGTACTAAATAAAGAACACTTAATATATCTACAAATATTTTTTTCGTGGCATAGATTAAATAATAAATGTGGCCACCAGAAACTATTATTTGATGCCAATTACCCGATATTTCTGAATTTCCCATTGAAGCAATATTAATTACATGCAAAAATATATTTAATGTAGATTATATGTTCCAATAGTTATGGTTTCAATGTGAAAATATAGCTACAAAGCACAAACTAAATTAAGATTTTTGTTTGGGGAAAAACTAAATTAAAACTTTTAATCAAGTTGCATTTTAACATTGCTTTCACAGAATACACCCTAGTGGTAGTGCTTTTTCTAAACTGTATACAGTTTCCTTTTTAGCTTCACTCGGTGCAGGGAATGACTAGAGCAATATATAACTCATTATTTGGAATTCCAGACGAGCCGCATAGACTTTGGCTAATTTCTTAAAAATAATAATTAGTGTCTACTATGTAGATTCTATAAATCTAACCATCAATAACTGATACTTCATGGAATCAAAATTTTGGATGCACGTGTGCTTCTTTTTTTCATCTAGGAGCATTTTTGGAGGTAAGATTTTTTCTTAGGAAAAAATGTACATCATTTTAAAAGAAATAAAGTTGTGTTATTTTAAATGAGAGAAAGAGATAGATCATGAGAGAGTGGAGGGAAAGAATTTTTTTTAAAAATATGAGTCCTATCTCTTTGTGAGAATGAAAGAATATAAAATGTATCATTTAAAATAATATACATTTTTCCCTTTTTCTCATGACCAGAATTCAAGTTTAGAAACGGTCTCTTTACAAAAATACAATAATAAAACTATGTAAAATCGACTTTTACCCATATCTTTGCTAGTTATAAAATCTTGTGCATCAAGATTAACCTTTTTATTCATAAATATTGTGTCACTATATCTAATGTCTTGGGGGCAGACATACGTGTATATAAGAGTTGGAATATTGACTAATTTCTATATTTTACTGGATTAGTATTTTGAATTCTTAAGCAATTTTGTAGATTCGTCAAAGATATCATTAATAGTTCACTGCATGTTTGCAATATGCCTGTGAGGATGTAGACTACTCATATATAAAGCGACTGAATCTTGGGGAGAAGGTCAAATTCAAGAAAAGCAAAGTGCACCATAGTCTATGTCTACATATGCTTCTCCATCTCTACTACTCATTTGATGGAAGATTTTTAAACATTGATGTGATTTTTATTTTAATTAGAAATCACAGCATGTTATGGAACATATGAGATTTGACGTATATATATTATCCTTATATTGATATGAAATTTTTTTTCCAACTTCCTTTTTTTATTTTACATATAAAAGTTTTTATTAGATAAGATTTCATACATAGTTAATAAATTTTTTATAACAGAACAAATATTGAAAGTTTAATTTTACTCGTATGTAAGAGTTTTTTACATTAATTATATTTAGGGAAAAGTGTTTGTCATTTTAAATGACATAAATTTATGTCATTTTAAGACAGAGATAAACACAAAATAATATTTATTATTTAAGATTTAAATTAAAAAAAAATCACTTACTTTCTCCTCCATGATTTTCATTCTTTGTGTCTATTTCTCTCCTAAAATGACATAACTTATGTCATTTAAAATGACAAACATCAAATTCATTTATTTAATCTTGAGTTAACTATTATAAATTAATGATTTAATTATGTTTATCACAATTAATGTACATGTTCACTTTAACCAAATAGATAAAGTTTTATATATTGATTGATTCAAAAAAATATTCAACAAAAAATAAATACCATTAATTTTTAAAATTAATTGGTAGGATTTTTCTCTGCGTGACTGTAAAGGGAAAATAGTGCCCTACATGAAATATCTGCATATTAATCATTAATGGTGGATTATACACACATTCGTTTATCTATGTTAAGAAATTTTACAGTTAAATATTTATTAAAAAAACAGGAATGAAGGTGGTGATAATTGAACTCATATTCATACTCATTTAATCACTGATACCAACTTAAATTAATTAATAAATAATTGTTATATTAAAGTTCTCTTAGATATAAGATAAAAATCTGAATTCCCTTGTCCAAAAGGAAATAACAATGTATAAAATTTCCAAATATGCACTTCAATTAATAATGAGCCCTAGATAAACAACATCAATGGAGAAGCATCTTGACCTCATGCTCTGGAATATGTTCAGGACATATAGTTGTGGGGTGAACCATTGAGACAAATACAATAATGCACTGACAAATGCACAATGAAGGGGTGACATCTTATGGTTCATCTGACTCATAGCATAAACCCATGCTATTGGCAACCGAGTCATTACCCCCAATGAAGAACCTTCTATGTCTCTATAATGCTACCTACCTGCTTCTAGGTAGGGACTATATATGCCATTCAATTCAAACATGTCATGCCAAGTAAGTATTGCTGATCAGTCATGCAGCCACTGACCACTATCTATCTCTGTATCATATTAACTTCGAAAAGACAGGTATTTAAGCCCATTACATGTTCATCTTGCGGGTCAAAAGGAAGGAAGAAAATACAGATGGTGATTATGATTACTCTATATACTTGATTCTTAATCTCAACTAAATCATATTTAAAGCTACTACTACACCCGTAAAAGCTTTTTAGTATTTCTATTGTCATAGGAAATGCAATTATTTTAGGGTTTAAAGTTTTTAAAAGTTGTTTTAGATAATCACTACAAGAAAAAAATTTATTAGTGACAAAATTTTATGAAATTTTGCCACAAATTCTTACGTCGCAAGTAAATTTCGTCACAAATTCCTGTGTCGCAATTTTATTTGTGACGAAATTTAATTATTTGTGTCGAAAATTATCATTTGTGACAAAATTTATAACGAAATTTTCTCGTCACAAATAAACTTTTTTCTTGTAGTGAATTTTATTTAATGTTTATCAAAATACATACATAAAAATGTGTACTGTCTATATTTTTTTTCTCTCTTCTCTTCATATAAATTCATATGGACTCCATATACTTTTTTATGTATATTTTAGTGAATATTAGATAAAGTTATTTAAAGTAGTTTTAAAAACTTTAAATTCATTATTTTATGGGCTTTATTATTCTCAGATTACATAAGAAAAAAATACTCTCGTACACACACATATTAAAGGAGAGAGAAGAGATAATAGAGGGAAAAGAAAAATATAATAGGTCTCACCTCTAATTTATGTGTGCACGAGAGAATTTTACTCTCGTATAACATGAGAGTCTATTTCCCCTTATTTTATATCATCTTATATGATAGTTTTAAAATTGAATTTATTTTTAATCAAAATAAAGACGAAAGTAATCATGAAATAAATTAAAATTATACAAATATATTATTAATTTCTCACAACATGATATTTTTTTAGATATCATTTATTGGTTCATCGATTATTCGACTAGTACAATTTGATTCAAATAAAATCATATAGACGGAAAAACTCTCCCTACAGGATATATTTCAACGTCATTGAAAAAAATTAAACATTTTCTTTATATTAACTCTTTAATAATTGTGTAAGTTTATTTGCTTGATCTTTAATTAATTAAAGATTAGACTCCTAGACGAAATTATCTACTACAATATTTAACTATTCAAGTGTTTCACTAGTAGAGTATTTTTTTAATTAAGCACTATTTACATTTCAATTAACACTCCACTTATACAAGTATTTTTAAAAGATAGGTGTATTTATAACATAGCACAAACAGTTTTAAATATGTTAATAATTATTCCCTTTATTTTAAAATAACCTTTGTTTAGTGTTTTACATGTATAAAAATTAAGAAAATTATTAAATACTAAAGAATATAAATCATTTGACTATATTATCATCTCAATCTAGCTAGTAATGCTTTCTTCTTTTACTTAGTGGAGATATTAAATAGGAAAAAATATTTGTCCTTTTAAATGACATAACTTATGTCATTTCATTCTCCCAAAGAGGTGAAATCCACATCTTTATATTTTTTTATCCACTATCTCTCCTCATTTATCTATCTTTTTCTCTCACTTAGGCTGCGCATGACAACCATTCTGATTCCTGGTACTGTTTCTGAAAAGAAATGATTCTTTTCTATTCTGTGCCTTGGAACAATTCTGAGAATCAGAATTACGTTTGTTAACATATTTTATTTTTATTCCGAGAATTAGAATTACGTTTGATAACACATTTTATTTTTATTCCGAGAATCAGAATTACGTTGATAACATAATAAAAATCTGTTTCTTTACTTTTGTTTATAGATTTCATCAGCTGTATAAAATAGCAAATGACAATAGATTGTAACCGAAATGCCAAATTTTATATTTAAAAAAATAATCTTAAAATTTATAATATTTTATTATATAGTTTTTTTTACGACAAATGCTAATATATAGTTTTAACTATTATTTTTCAATCATCTTCACAATTCATATTTTTTTTGTTTCTCATTCCCTTGACCATTTTATTTTTTAATATCATATTATTACCTTAATATTAATGATACAAATGAATAAATAAATACATATACATAAGTCACATCACTCAACTAAATTTTCATGACATCATACTTAAAGCAAAAAATAATTGATGTTGCATTGAACAAAAAAAATGACAAGTCTCCAATGTATTTCGAATATGTATCTTGATTCATCAAAATCATATTAGGGGCAATTGATTATCTTTAGCTAATTGGTTTGCAATATTTTTCTTAATAATGTCTATTTGGGTCACTTGATTTGAGGAGCCTTCATCATCTATAGTTGCAGATGTATGGGTTGATGCTGCAATGTTGGGATTTGCATAATATGCTAGATTTTTGTCTGCTATCTGATGATCCCTGATAAAGTTATGTACTGCACAACATGCAATCACAATGAGAGCTTGCTTCCGAAATGAAAATGAACGCATTTTACACAAAATTGGGAACCTATTCTTCAAAGCTCCAAATGACCGTTCGATTACATTTCTCAAAGAAGAGTGTCTATGGTTGAACAACTCCTTAGTAGATCTGGGTTGATTTCGTCTTCCTCTATAGTCATTCAAATGGTAGCGCTCTCCTTTAAATGGTGTCAAATAACCATCCCTTGTTGGGTATCCAGAATCAACGAAATAAAATTTGCCTACATGTTGACAAGAATTTACCAATATATAAATTGCAATAATGAGGATAATCAAATGTGAAACTAAAGAAAAATGTCATTCACATTGCTGTATAAACTCATCATACCTGGTGGGGGATGAGGGAATTCCAACCTTGGAGTTTCAAGCGCAGTACTAAAAATACGACAATCATTTGCTGATCCTTCCCATCCAGCATACACAAAAGTGAACTTTATATCAAAGGAACATGCACACATGACATTTTGGGTTGTAATTTGTTTCCTGCCTCTAAATGGTATTTGCTTATTCTCAGGTAACGTAGCACTTACTTGAGTGCCATCAATTGCGCCAATACAATCCTAATATTTAAAATCAAATATTAAAATGGAAAATAAATAAAATTCTGAAAATAAAAAATACTTGAATCCTTAAAAAAAAAACTTACCTTGAAGTATGGAAAATGTTTAGGATTGTCCTTAATTTCCTTTGGAACCATATCAAAAAGTGGTGGTTTGATCATCTCACGTGCTAATTGAAGCATCGCATTCAACACTTTGCTGAAATACTTGCTAATTGTTTGCCCTGAACGCTGAAATCTCTCTTAAACATTCTTATTTGAACTCCCGTGTCCAATCAAGTACAAAAAAATTCCTAACTGTTCATCAACCCTAATATATCTACTGTCTGCTAACTAGCCTTTTTGTGTCATCAACATACAAAGTTTGTTGAACACAAATCTTTCCATTCTAAATGCCTCATATATTCTATCTGAGTGGCCAGATCTAAGTTCCGTAACCCATTCAGCACCTGTCAGGCTACTATCTCTAATGGGTTCTTTGGTATGTATTGAATTATTAATAATAATATTCAACAAGTTTGATATAACAAGATCTTCATCTATTGATTCGTCGTCAGTATGAGGTTCAAAATATTGCCCACAAGTCAGACAAATAAGAGCATCAGCCATGACAATACTGCATCAATAGATATTGTCATCATTAATTTCATGCTAACATATTTCAAAAAAAAAATCACATTAACAAAAAAAAAATCACACATCATAGTCATACGAGAAATGAAAATTTAAAAAGTATCCTCATCATAGTCATACAAAAAATTAAAAATAAAAAAATATCCACAACATAGTCATATGAAAAAAGAATTAAAATATGGTCCTCAACACCATTAAAAAGTTGCAGCACAATTTCATTCATTTAAAAATTTATAGGAGTGAAGCTCTCCTCTCAGGTGGAGCCTTTATAAATGCTACTCTCCATGCTTTGCTTTCAACCACTCGATCAACTGCTTTGCGGTACACTTCATCCTCCAATCCTACCATGTCATTCAATACATCCATTGCAGCCTCAACTAAGTATGGATCCTCATTCACTTTTGCAGTAGCAGAATTAGCATAATTATGCTGGCATTGGTTTTGTCTAATCTTAACCAGATTCTGAATGGCTTGACATGCCATTGCAATATCTGTATTCTTACTACCTCTTTTACGCTTTGCATTTGGGGTCCTATCTTGTCTATGTTGTGCAGGACTGGGTGTCTCAATAGGATCAGATGCAAATAAATCTTCATTAAGCATATGCTCATCTTCTTTATATTCTTGTCTATGTAGTACAGGGCTAGGCATCTCAACAAGACTGTCAATATTATCACCATCTCCATCTGAAATTTGGTGTACCTCAGCATTTCTTATGGCATTATCTCCACTTGCATAAACATCCCCAAATATCTCAACTAACTCTTCCCAATAAAGAAGGCCATTCTTCCAAAATTTGTCCCATTGGGGATTTTACTGTACAAAAGATTTACCTAATTATGTTTTAAAAAATCAACAAATTTATAAGAAATCATAGGGAACACTATGTTAAAAGTTGCCTTAATGTGGACATCCCATAAAGATGCATCCTCGGTTGTAGCAGTTTTCAAAACAGTGTTCCAACCAAAACCAGATATGCTTAGTAATTTCTTGAAACTTGAATATTCTTGTCTAAGTTTATTCATCTTATTTTTCAGTGTGTAATCAAGCGCTGTTTGTTTTGTAAATTCATCTTTAATGCTTTTCCATGCTTTCTAACTGAAGGTAGAGGTTGTTCTATTTCCTTTTTTTACTTCCTCTACCAGCAAATTAATAAAAAGATGTGTGTTTTTATCAGTCCATTTTTCTACGAACCCTTCGGATGCCATACTCCTTCCTGATAACATGTCAGAAAATAAACCATAACACCAAAAATTAGAAATGCACATACTCAGCCTGGTGAATAATGTAACCAGTCAGAAAGGCAAAGATTGTTGACACTATTAGTTATCATTTAAGTGTTGTGAGTTGTGACAGTACTCTTTTATACTTGCTAACTAATCATATAGAATGAGCATTGTGGTGATGGCTATTCGGCTGTTTATGTTAAGAACCTGAATATTTGTACACAAACAATCCACTAGTAAGAACCTAGAAAGACCAGTGGACACGGCAGGTCACTCTAACACCATATAAGCACAAGTAACTTGTCATGAGTAATGACAGAGCTCATCTCAGTCTCAGATCAGAGGTTAAGGAATAAGTACATGCTAAGTACCATAAAGACCTCTGGCTGTTACCAAAATTATATAATACTCTACCAAGTGAGTGATTTCCAAGCATGCATTAAATTAAGAACCAACCATCCCAATTCCTATCAGAACAATTTGAGAATAAATGAGACATGCACCAAAACTCGAAGGGTCATGAGCATATTGTGAGGAATTTCTTTAAAGAAGGATATTTTCACTAAGTTGATAATTGCAGTCTTCTAGCACCAATGAATATAAACAATTATTAGTCTACCGTAAGAAGAAGCTAGCTCTAGAGCAATCAGCCAGGTTATTATTTAGACATGGTAAAATAATCCAATATTTCTAGATAAACAGGCTATAATGGGGAACAAAACAAAGAAAATAGATTGTTTCAAAAATAGATATGAATATTATATAACTTCCAACGTAATACGCATTCAGAACTAAGAAGGCAAACTTTTATAGGAACATTCAAAATTTAAAGTAATAAAATGGTCACTATATAATATATATAGCAAGCTCCAGAAGACCACAACTGTAGGATCAACTAAATTTGGACTTGAAAAATTAAGCAAGCATGAGACTTATTCCGCCCACTCATTTTCTTTCTTTATCCAAGATTTATGTGACACACTACCTGTTTAATGTTAACATGTTACTATCAACCCAAAATAAAACACATTGAAAACAAACCCGTTCCTATCTAATTCCCTTGTCGTTTTAACCGTTAGACATTGTTATGTGCTGCAGTGCACGATTGTAGTCCCCACAGCAACCACCCCTCTTCCCGGGTGAAATCATCAACATTGAAGGTTAATTACAATTTAGCACCCTATGCTTTTTATGGTTTTTTTGTCTCTCCAGAATTATGGTTTTTTTGTCTCTCCAAAATTGAGTTTGCTTGAGGAGTTGTTAGAATCTGAAAACATTGGGATAGGAGATATAAGGGAAACAGGTCCACCTCCAATGCCAACTATAGCCGACGTTTTTCCCATAAAAGACGTGGTATTGCTATGCCCGCATCCAATAAAAAAAATGATCAAATAAATAGGAACAAAAACCATAAATCTGTAGGTGCGCACGCAATTCAAAGATAAACATGAATATGAAGATGAAGACAATGAAGTGGAAGAATAACACAAACCATAAATCTGTAGGTACGCACGCAATTTTTTTTCATAATATTAAATTATTTTTATTTGAACGGACTGCAATTTTCATATCCAATCAACGGAGACGATTGTCTCGGCAAAAGAATGAGATAAACAGATTTGTGCAGCGATACCTAAAACTGAAACTGAGAGGAGAGCGCACAGATACCTAAAACTGAAACTGAGAGAGAGAGAGGGGATAAAAGAATGAAGTACCTGGATGGTGGCCGAGACAATCATTGTCGTTGATTTTGGAAGAGAAGAACAAGCGACATAGATTGAAGGGAAGGAGACGATGTCGTGAACGCAAGAGATTGAAGGGAGGGGTTTGTTGTCGTCTGATATGGTCGAAGTCGTGAGAGTCCAAGAGAAAACTGATTCTCTTTTTTGGCCCAAAATGAGAAAAGCAGAAATTTTTTGATTCTTTTTTTGTTTATGGGCACAAAAAATAAACCGGTTCATCCGAGGAACAAAAAAATAAACTGATTTTACCAAACAAGTTTCTTATCCATTTTTATTCCTGAGAACAGAAATTAAAAAAAAAACTCATTACGGGAAGGTTGTCATACACACCCTTAAAATGACACAACTTTACATCCTTTAAAATGATACACATTTTTTTCTATTAAAAAATAAAAGCAAAGTAAAATAAAAGAAATTCATGTTTTTTAAATTTTTCCAAGTGACAAAAAACTAAAACAAAATAAAATTTAAAGTAACAATTTTTTTTTAAAAAAAAAAATTTGAATATAAATAATAAGGGAAATAATTTTCTTATGTTGTAGAAAAATAATTATCTTATGTTGTAGAAATAAGATTGTAAGTATGACCCATAGATAAGGAGAGAGAAAAAAAAAGTGGAACTACCCATTTTTGTGTATAGAAAATTTAGTTGTCTCGTACAACATGAGATCAATATAACCCAAATAATAAACAATATTTACCTCCACTAATTAACTTCCATTAATTGTACACGAGTCATAATTAATGTATGAGATTTGCATTTGTCATTTAACATGACACAACAAACTTTCATACACACAACATTTTGTGGGGCCCACACTTTTTGAAGAAAAAAAAAACTACGGCACGCAAAACAAATTTATATAACATTATACAATCACTTTTCCTGCAACTAATTTTTAAAAGAAAAGACCCTCAACTTAGATTTTAACTTTTAAAGTCTTACTAATTTATTGGCATTAATTTTCAAAAAAAAAGAGAGTTTATATAACGTTGCCTTACCTTTTTTTTTGTTGGTAGATAATATCTCACGTAATCTTCTCTGAACATCTTGTCTTTAGAATCGATGTTGTTATAATCAAGATCTTAAGTAAAATTAAGAGAATTAAAAAAATCGTAAAACGTAATATTGTAATGTAAAAAAATCGTAAAAAATCATAAAAATGTAAAAGCGTTTAAAATATTAGTAATATTATTTTGATAAAAAAAATCGTAAAAATATAAAATCATAGTGATAAATCAAAATTTTAACAAGAATGTTTATAACATGATTTCTAAGACTAATACCTCGTTGGAATAGAGAATACAGTGGACTACCGTTACCAAAGAAAAGATGAACCTCTTTTAGAAGAAGATCGTTTCTTTCTGACTCTCAAAAAATTTCTAAAATTTAATGTAACCAAAATTTGAACCCGCGCACCAAAGCAAATGCTTATACACTCAATTATTAGGAATACGGACTAAAATGTCACTGTTTACCAACTTTTTTACTTAAATATCATGTGAATAATGTTATTTTTCAATCTGCCACGGGGGCAAGTTCGCTACAGCGGATAACAAACTCGATTTGCTGGCGTGTCACATTTTTAGTAGACATCAAATTTACTATACGGGGTAATGAACTTGGTTTTAACCAAGTTCGCTATCCAAGCTAATGAACTTCATATTTTATTTATTTATTTTTACTTGGTATTTGTTAATCACTAGAAATGTGACACGTCAGCAAATCGAGTTCGCTACCCGCTGTAGCGAACTTGCCCCCATGGCAGATTGAAAAATAACAATGTTCACGTAATATTTAGATAAAAAAATTGGTGAGAATTGACATTTTAATCGGTGTTCCCAATTATTAGCTAAGCTACCTTGCGGTTAACGTTGCCTTACTTTATTGCTCGGTACGACGCGTCAGAATTGATATATATTGCCGAATTTTTCAAAAGAAAAGGTCTCTCGCTTGAAATTTTACCTTACAGTTTCATTTATGAGCATTAAATGTTATTTTCCCCATTTTAAAATATTTCTTACTGCAAAAGCTTCAATTTATTTCAAATTAGACTTTAAAGTTTTACTGTAGGGGTATTTGGTACAGGAGAAAAAATTTTTTGTCCGAGAATCTCGATTTTTAAAAATATAATTTTTACATTCAGTTTACGATAATATCTGAAAATTTAACATTTACAAAAAATTATTTTCCCGAGAATCCTAAGATAAGCCATGTTCCAAACGGCCTTTAATGTTTTACTATTTTATTCGCGTTGATTTTTTTAATAAGAAAATTATTTTATTAGCACTAAGTCACTAACTTAATTATTGTTGTGTAGGCGCGTCAGAATTAATGTATAATGTTCACTTTTTTCAAAAGAACTTAAAGTTCCTCCACTTAACTTTTCACTCTTATTTTTTTTTAAATTTATTAGTATTATATGTTATTCCTTTTATTTCAAAATAATTATCATTATATCATTTTAATTTAATTCAATTTATTTATTAATTTAGACAATTAAGAATGCATTAATTATTTTTAATTTTATCATTAATTTTTAATATCTCCCTTAAGTAGATTAGATAATAGTGAAAGGATAATTTAATCAAGGGTTTGTTTTTTCTGCAGTTAGGATAAGTTATCTGCAGTAAGCTCAATACGACATCGTTTTGGGTCAAAAATTATTGTGTTTTTTGTAATTTTAATTTATTTCAGGGTTATAATAGTCTTTATATTTATAATTTTTTAAGATTTTAATACCAAAACGACGTCGTTTTGAAAATAAATGCAGATAACTTAACTGCAGTGACTGTAGAAACATTTTTTCCTATTTTAAAATATGGAATTTTCTTACACTCCATCAATTTGAAAATAATTATTGTTTGAGATTTTAACAAAGATTTAAAAATTCATTAAATATTCTCAATTTTAAAGAAATATAAGTTCATTCGATTATATCATTCTTTGTCTTAGTTAATGTTCTCACAACTTTTTTTTTTAATTTTCTAAAGTGTCAAATAATTTGATTTAAAGAGACAATTATTTTAAAATAGAGAGTACTATGTAAAACACTTAAATTACAAACTTGTTTAAATAATACATTTCCATATTTAAATTTGATTTAAAGTTTTAGCATTACGATCTCTACAACACTTTTTTAAACATACTCTTTATTATGGAGCTGCATCTTACACTTGCTCAATAAAAAAATAAAAAAAAGACAATTACTAAAAGAAATGTTAAATTATTCAATAATAAAAATTGTGTTAAAGTCTTTTGAAAAAAAAAAATGTAATCCCATCTTTGTCACGTTAACTGTGATTTGGGCTTGATTTATAGATTTTCCTCGTTTATAGGTAATATGCAAGGGTTTATTGTGTGTCATTTAAAAAGATACAAATTATTTCTTTTTAGTGACTTACACAAATTATGATCGGTCATACTTTGTATAAATAAGAAAAATTGCTTTTTTTTTTCACTTTACACTTCAGCGATCTGACTGGGGGGAGAGAAAAAAAGCAACTTTTTAGATTTACAGAAAATATGACTAGTCATACTTTGTGTAAATCACCCAAAAGAACACAATTTGTGTCCTTTTAAATGATATTTTTTTCCCAATATGTAATCCTACCGTAAAATTTCATTGAAATTGGTGATCTTCCCTCACCTAGCAAGAATCGTATCCTACCTTGATTTAAATTTTTTTTCCTACTGAAAAAATGTGTTACAGATATTATTAGACAAAGTGTGCGGTTATTCATGATTAAGAGGAAAGTTAAATTTATTGAATTGTGATTATGGAAGTCAAGCCATTTTAATGATATGACAATACAAAATGATAACGTAAGAAAAAAGCCTTTATACTTATTGTATCAAAATCAAATCTTAACAACAAGAATTAAAAAAATATCATTATTTACTTAGCAAACAAATCTCTGCACTCTTGTGGTTAGATTCCTCAATTAATTAAAACCCTCAATTAAACTTCCACCTAAGAATTTAATTAATTTAAGTTTTCCAAACCATATTTTTTTTATATATATTTTCTTTTATATATATCCCAAGATTCATATCGATTACTCAATTAATCTGGTCTTAGTAATATCACATCTAGATTCAAGTTTGAGACCTCTCATTAAGGGTGTTCAATCTTTAGTTTTCCTGTTAAATCTCATTTTACTATAACTGTCCTGACTCAGTGACTCTAACAAAACTCACATGATTAAGTGATAACAAATCTGCCCCAGTTCCCATTTTATAGGAGCATCACCACCCTGTTAAACATTACCTTGTACAATTAATATACCAACTAGAATCTAGAGCAAGTAGAATTGGGGAAGAGGGTTGCTTGAGAACACCCCCTCCTAGGCTTCTATTCTAGTTTACAAAGGGTTCAAAAAGATGTCATGCAAAGGCAGAAAATAGAAACAATGAGTGAAAAGGAAAGGTGTGACAAAAAGGCAATGTGTGTATAACTAAAAGAATATAGATGAAGAAAGGAGCAAGAAGAAAAGAGTGAAAGATAAGGAGAAGAAACTATGGATTATGAATGTTGTCCCCCAATATTCCAATGCTGTCCATTTCAAATCAAACCCCTATCTTGTAACGGGCCCCCCCTTCTTGCACTATGTTAATGTATTTTGCAAAAGCATAAATATGTAGCTTAAGCATCATTGTCGTTGTATTTCACATTTAATTGATCAAGTTCTACTTGGGAATTAAGCTTATACTCACTTAAAGAGTTTAAATTTACAAGAATATTTAGGTTCGATTCACTTCAAAAAAATAATTAGGATCAACATATCAAATATATATATAAGCATTTATTATTTTATTTTTTGAAATAAAAAATTTAAGTGGAGTTAGATACCGATATCTCACTAAGGTCAGAAAGGACCCTCCAACCTCTTTGAGAATTTTCAGAAGAGATTACATATTATCCATCAACAAAATCCTCACATCAGTCAGCGGAGTTTGAATTAATGCCCTTATAGAGTATGGACCAAATCCTTAACCAATTGAGCAGGTTTGCTATAAGCATTTTTTTTTAGTTGAGGCTTGAAAAATTAACTAATGAAGTCCCTTAATTAAGTTTGCCAATTTAATATTGATAGTGCGATCCAAAAATGATGATAACAGTATTAACATCTTCAACCAAGTTTCCATTGCATGCTTTTCCTTCATTTGATGAGTGAAATGGAATCCGAGGTAAAATTTAACGAGATAATCATTTTTTAAAATTAACTACAATCATGATTTTACATTTTTACTAAGAAAGGACAATTCATTCAAAAAGAAAAAAGAAAACAAATACAAAAATAAAAATAAAAAGTTCATCCTGGGGTTTCCTCCTATTCAATTCTCTTGACACTTTTTCTATTCCTTTGAACTTTTTTTCTGATGCTCTACAAGCCTCAACCGAGCTTGTATGTATGTCACATGTGAATCTTGTATCATCATCCATCATTTCATTCATTCACAACCCCATTAAGATGTAGTACACGAGTGTTATAGGCAATGCAATCAACATCCCAAAAATAACACTGCATCCAGTTAAAGAAACTTCATTGGTTAGCATTAAAAGAGAAGAAATTGAATGAAGGAAAAGGAAGGGTGGGAAAAGAAAAAGAAAATTCTCATTGAGCAGCAAGAAGAATTATATACTCACGCTGTGCTTAGAATATCAGGATGTACATTATATTCCTTGGCAAAGACAAATGGCACAATTCCTTGGGGTAGAGCTGCCTGTGTTTTTTTTGGCAATCAGATTCCAAACAAGAAAAACAAACAAACATGTCAATGTTACTATTTCACCCAAAAGCTTAAATTGTTAGACAAAGTTCACGTTAGAAATTTTATATTTCTTTAACACGATTTCAGATAAAAAAAAAGTCCATTAGACTTAAGGATGTACAATACACATGTTCACTTTTTTTTTTGAGTTACCCAACCCTAATTATCTCTTTGAGACGAGTTGGCTCCCTCCGGTATCCCCACGAGCTTCGACTCTTTGAGCCGGCTATGGGACTAATCCGGAGTGCGGGGGAACAGTGATGGCTAAAGGTTCAGCCCCCTCCCAATAATGCATTCAGCGGGAATCGAACACATATCCAACCCCACTAACTCAGCGCCAAATTACCAACTGAGCTGCACACATTGGGTTATGTTCACTTGTCTCTATTAAAGAATTCCAAAATATTTTAATTATTTATTTATTTATTAATAAAGTGGGGTGATGAAAATCGAACTCGTACTTACTTGACCACAATAATGATTTTGTATTTCTCTAATAATGTTAACATTAAAATATTCTATTTTTAAATATATTTTTTCTTCAAACATAATTTTGAATATGTTCTTTCCTAGCCAATTAATATTATCTCCATAGAATTTCAATGCATATTGTTGTACAGTAAATCTCAACCAATTAGAATTTAAATAGAACAATGGAATAACTTTTTTATTTAGATGACAATAAAATAGCTTATCTTAGCAGACAATATATATATTATTATATATGTACAGGTATTTTTGGAGCTTATGCAATCAATATTGTATTGGTTGTGTTAGAAGGGAGCAGAAAAGAGAGAGAAAGAAAAAACCTGAACAATGGCAACATGTAAGAGAACACCTTTGAGCCCAACAGCAATGGAAGCAGCTGCCATGACAGCTGGACCTGTAAGGAATCTCACAGCCATAGCAAAAGATGCTACGGAATTTCCACATGCTATGATCCTCGGTTGCAAAGCCATGAACAGACCTGTCATTCACATCAAAAGCCAAGATTGCAAGCAAGCATGCCTACATCAGTATCACCACAACCATCAAAACACACACACACACACTGTGTCACTCAATCACCCCTTTCTGAATGACCTTTCATCATCATCACCACCACCACCAACCCCACCTTCCTCTCACAACTTTGGCAAAAAGTTATCATAAAAAGAATGAAAAGATTGATAAATGAAACCACCACCATTATCATAATATTATACTATTTGCTTTTTCCTTAGTTATCACACACTCTTTCTTGCTTCTGCTTGCTTACTTGTTTTCTCAAACAAAGCATTTAATAATAATAATAATAACAATCAAAGTTAACATGGAATCAGAATAGATTTTCTGCTCCATCATTTTCATTTTCAATAAAAGAAAATGTCAGAACAAGTTAATTTCCATGTTTTTAATATATCATTTGTCATAAAAAAAAAAAAAAAAACTTTTTATACTAACCAAGACTGAACATGGCCATGCCAAGTCCTGCATCTGACAGTATGGAAATAGATTTTGCTATTATGGCAGGCATCTCAATATTCCACCTGCAAGGAACAACAACACCAGCAACCATAATCAATCAAATTGGAAGGCCAAAGAAAACAAGAAGGAATTGTACATATGAAAAGTGCAAGACATGGAGATATTTTCCAAGAAGACAACAACATACTTGAATGAAACAAGAGACCAAGTGAGGCCAAATAGGCTAGAGTAGGTGTTGGGGTTTCTGATGAGTTTTCTCCAAACCATAATCAATATAAGCCTTGTCATTACACTTGCTGGAGGCATAGTTTTTGGCTTGCCATCTCCAACTTTTTCATCTTCATTTTGATTCATTTCCCTATCCATTCCTCTATTTCCAAAGCTGAATTCATCTTTATCTAGGTAGTCCTCTTGAGTGTTTCTATGACCCTCCACTGATTATCAAAAACCATATCCACAAGCAAAACAGCCACATAAGAAAAAAAAAAAAACCAACCAAAGAGATTAAGATTTAGAAATCCAACTTGGAAAAAAACCAACCTTTTCCTGGAGATACATTCAATTTGACTTCTTTCTGATCATGAGTTCCATATTCATGGCCACCAAACACATCAGAAACTGGTGAAGCACTTGAACTCCAAACAAACATATGAAGGTCCCTATTCCCATCCTCTTGTTTCTGCTGAGCTTGACCATTAGGCCTCTTAGCATTAACATTAGCATTAGCATTAGCAGCAACACTTTTGGACCCAGTAGTGGGAGAGAACATCTCTGGGTTTGGTGCAGGGTAATGACCTGTTCCACCAGGGCCACCATGGTAATGGAACTTTGGCTTACCACTCACAGCACCATCTTCATCATAGTTAGAAGGCCTTGGAGTTGGTCCTCTTGATGCTGAAAGACCATAAACATCAGAGGCACCAAAGTTGGAATTGCGTCCACCAGCCATCATTGAATAGAAATCAGTGTGGTTGAAACTAGAACCTCTTGGCGTTGGGTTCCTAGAAGATTGCAAAGAGTATATCTCAGCATTGGTAAGGTTTGAAGGGCGAGGAGTTGTTGAGGAAAGACCCTGTGACCTTCTTGAGAAGATATCTGATCTTGAAGCATTGGATTTCCTCACAGTTACATGAAGCTTCCCATCTTCTTTGATCTCAGCTTCAGTTTCCAATGGTTGTCTACCATCCAATGACATAACATCAGAATCCACATGGATTGAGACAATGGAACCAGCAGTGTCAGGGAACTGTTCAGAGATTAACATTCTAGCTCCCCTGAACTCAAACATGAACAACATCAAAGTGTACCATATGATACACTGAAGGACCACAATTTGCACCATTAGGCTCCCTGAGAACTCACCATACATCCCTTTAAGCAAAGGGATACCCATAACCAAAGTGTTTGGAAGTGTAGAAAGAGAGAACAAAGTTATAGTCCACTCCAAACAACCCCTTTTGGTCACGTTGCTCCATATAGCAAGAACAACCAAAACTATGATCTTTTGAAGTGTGTCAGCAGCTAAGAACCGAAGGTTCATTTTGTAAGGGTTGTTAGAGGCTATGAAGTGGAAAGAAAGTAAAGGCACAGCAAACAGTGCAACAAAACGGTTGATGCCAGAGCATTGATCAGGGGAGAAGATTTTCCACCATTTCACTGAGCCATAGGCTAATATCATAGCCACATAGAGTGGCACCATTGCTGTCATCACATGGTAGAAGTCTATTAAACTGATCATGACTCAGATAGGGGTAAAGAAAATGGTTTCTGAACTCTTGGAAACTATAGGAGAAGCCGTTCAAGATGAAAGAGAGTTAAAGAATATATAGAAGGTTGAAGTGAAGGTTATGATAGAGTTGGTGGTAGTGATGATGATGATGAAAAGATATATAGGGATATGGGAGAGCATGTGTTTTTGGGTTTTGGGGTAGTGAGTGGGGTTATATGCAGAATACAGCAAATATTTTTTTCAGCTTTGAGAGCTGCAAGAAGGCTTGCACTTGCAGTCCCCAAAGCACAAGGCAGAGAGAGAGAGTTTGGGATTTTGCTTTTTAATTTTCACAGTTTGTTTGTTGTTTTCCTTTTTGTTTTGAACTGTGTTTGGATTTGGGGTTTGGGCAAGGAATGGGGTATTTGATGACTTTGGAAACTTGGGTGGGTGGCTCTACCTTCTGAAATGGGTCCTCAATTTGTCATAAAAAAGCTTAGAAAAAAAGCATTTTGGGTTTGAGGTGAGGATGTCTCCAAGTACTTGTTTTGTAGAGTGCTTTGTAAAGAGCCTCTTTCTCTCTAGATCCACTGTTTTTTTGTTTTTTTTTTATAAAGAAAATTAAACAAATAAATATAAAGTTTATATGTTGTTGTTTAATGACTTTAATCATATAAATTGACAGAATAGGACTGTTAAATAATTAAATTTATATTTCAATAGTTGTTTCTGTTCAAATGTATATAATTTGATGTAGGATATTCATACCATCATTTTTTTCTATTATAAATCAACTACAATTCTAATTATCGTTAGATCAATTTTTTCAGCAAAAAATGTGCTAAAGAGAGAGAAAAAAGTTGCTGAAAAGTTAGATTCAATGGTTATTAGAATGATAGTGAATTGGTAGTAAAAAAAATGGTAGTATGAATATTATACCTCTAAATTTATTGAAGAATATAAAGAAAGGACCGCTGAAAAATAATATAAATGCTTAACAAAGGTGTTATATTAATTCGGAAAATCTAGAACGTGGTGTCATTTATTGTTGGAATTAATTTTGTTTATAGATAAGAAGTTTGATTTAGAAAATGTGTGTTTTTCATCACTAAATGGATGTGTTATTTCATTGTGGAATTAGTGTAATTTAAATAGTGACCATATGTTTTTTATAAATAAATTACGAATCAAATTTTTCTTTTTTTTTTTGGAAGTTTTACCTATTAGTCTTTTGCACATTCTTTTGTATTTGCACCATTCAATTTTAGTGTGATTGATTAGATATAGATTGAGTCCGATTGAGTTATTCTATGTGAAAGTATCATCACAAGAATAGAGACAATTTATTTTATTATGGGAAATAATTGTCCATGAATCTTTGGGCAAAATTATCTTAAGGACACAATGTCAAATAATGAGTTCATATTTTTCTTCTTGAATTCATGGAATTACATTTGTTGTTGAAACAATTTTTCTAACACAAATTATCCTCTCATAATTATTTTTGACATAATTTTTCTAACATTTATGGGGAATGATATTGTAACAACCAATTAGTGTTACTATCAATGTTACTATCAATCAATTTCACCGTTAGATCGATTATGTTGATCCAACGGTTATATTTATTTTCATCTTTGTATGGTTATGATTTTTCATATTTAATACTTTATATTTATTTACATCTTCGTATAGTCATGATTTCTCATATTTAATGCTTTCACATTAAATACAGGGAATCATAACCATACAAAGGTGAAAATAAATATAACCGTTAGATCAACATAAGATCTAACGATGAAATTGATTGGTAGTAACACTAATTGATTGTTACAATTTCCTACCCCAACATTTATAACTATATTATTGTCATCATTGTTATCCTAGAACAAAAGGATTAAGATGGTTAAATTTAAATTCTTGTGCAGTTTGGTATTTTTTATTTATTTTTTTCACGAGCATGGCAAAAGATAAAACCATTTTTATAGATTATATGTAAAGAATGAAATGAAGTTTTAAATTATGGAACTAATGCATTTAGACTAATGATGCTCACAAATTGAACAAGATATCTGTCAATTGACAAACTGAAAGGGAAACAAATATTAGAGTGAATTTGGAATGTTAAAAAATAAGAAACGATTTAATATTTAATTTTTTTATGAATTTCATTCCTTGTATTTTATATTTCCAATCGACTTTACTAAGATATAGTAAAAATTGATTTAGTTTTAAATTTCACTAAATAAATTAACTATTTTATTCTTGTCGAATAGTCTATTTAATAAAATGAAAAGAAATCAAATTAAATTAAATAGCCTACATGAAATGATTGTGGAACCACTTTGGAAAAAAGTTGGATGAATTAAGATGGAGACTCCATGCTCCAAGATAAGGGCATATGGAAGTTCCAAAAATTGGAGTGTAGAGAGAAGAGAGGACAAATGGAAGAGGTGAAGAGGGTAAAAACCATCACGTGGACATGAACTGTCCTTTTCCCAACCATATCTAATAGGGTTGCCACTTCCAACAGCTTCGGGTTCATTTTGTTAGGTGGGATTATAGGGCACTCCCTCGTGTTATGTTTATTCAAAGCGAAATATATTTTTATAATTTTATTTTATGCACATATAAAAAATAGGCGAGTCTTATTTTTTTCTCTCTCTTTTCTTTAGTGGATTCTATCTATTTTTTTTATGTATTGCATAAAATAAATAAATAGGTCTCATGTAACATGAGAAACATATTCTCTTTATTTAAAATAAATAAATGGCGCAGTAAAATAGAAACCAAAGTTTGTGTTCCATGTTTCAGCAGAGAATAGAAACAATCAACTTCAATTTGTTCCAGGAAAAGAATATTATGGAGAATAAAGCATGTCAAGACAAGGTATCAGTGTATCACTATCTTCTTGATTGGGAAATAAAGAAAGAAATGAAAGCCATGCAGTTAATTCTCCGAAAATTTGTAATCTTTACTTTTTTAAAGTTTCTCAGATATTTTGATTGTATTCTTAAAATTATATATATTTTTCATTGTTGAAGTACGTTTTAATACATAATTCACAAAAGATGAATTAATATTAATGTATTTATTGTTGTGCTGACTGAAGTTAAACCAATAAAGGAATAAGGACGTAAAGTGAAGTAGAAACAATTGAATTGCAGGAAAGAGATATTACTCCAACATTAATAGGATTCCAGATTGGTCACACTAGCCCCATTCACTAGGCCAGCCATTAAAACTCATATATAAGGTTACATTTAGATGGTTTCATTTCCGCACATTTCACATTTTATACATTAGGTGAGTGTGCTTGCTTCACATTTAATGAAATCCATAAGGAAAAAATGGTTATGCCTCATCATCAGGGAATCTTTTCCACTTATTTATACATCTCTTCATCGTAGAAGAAACACCTTTGAGGGAATAAATCTTAGGTGCATCTGTTGCACTTAAATTCAGTGTATTCCGCCAATGAAAACATTACACGTAAGAGCAGAGAGAGAGAGAGAGAGAGAATTTTGGCTGATATATAATGTTTCCATTGATGGAATGCACTGAATCTTTGGTATAACAGTAGCACCAAAGATTTATTACCTTTTAGGCTTTATCACATCATTTCCAAAGTTGTTACGCTATTAAATTCTCACCACAGAACCATTGTGATTTGTGCCCAACCATGGTAGTTAAAATCTCGATTTAAAACTGCGATTTTACGATTTTTTTTCAATCAAAACGATTTTATCAAAATTTCAAACGCTTTTACGATTTTTGTTACATTAAAATTTGACGATTTATGATTTTTTATCCTCCTTTCAATTTTAGATAAAATCTCAATTTTAACTGCCCAACACATTCCCTTGACTCTCAACCTTTGCCTTAGACACTACTAACGATAACTCTCTATTGAGTTTAGGTCTATACTTATGTATCATAGATCACTATTATAGATACTATGCCCCATGGTGGAAAACATATCCTATTCCATCACCTAAATAGTTCAAGTATAGTCTTATTTGTAGTTCTAATAGGAAGCTTCAAATTAGAGTTACTTTATTCTAGTCACTATTTAATACAGCTACTAACTCTTCTCTAATTCTTCATATTCCAAACAGATTCAAGTCCATGCATTGAGGAATGTTCGGGATCAAAGAATGCTCAATTTCATAGAATATTCAGATTCATAGAATACTCTGGTTTTTAGAATAAGGAATTGAACCCACTCCATATAATTCTTCACTTTGGTGAAAACTCCAAATTGTTCAAATTTGCAGAAAATTGATCAAATGCAAACAGTAGTGATTATGTTTTATCCCAGTTATCACTTTAGTTATCACACTGCTTGATTTTATATTGAATCAATTTTCTCAAAGAAAAGCATTCCTCCTATTAACATCTCTGATAAAATGGTAACACACATCAATGTGTTTTATCCAAGATTGTTGAACTTGATTCTTTGCTGAGTTAATTGCTCTTTGCATGCCTCAAACTATTTATAATTTCTCACCTTAATTGGTCTATTTGCTGCAATTGAGTCATGTTGTTGAAGTGGTGCTTGAACAATTTCTTCTAAATTTTTAGAGTTGGAATTATCTACTGTAAAAATTTTCACAATTGACCTTTCAATCTCCACCTGTTTAGAAACTTCCTCTGCATTGGTTTTCTACTGAAATTTTGCATGCTTATCTATTTTAACACATGAATATGTATTGAGATCATATCCCAATTCTTCAATTAGGCCATGTAACCATATGCCCCCCCCTAAATGCTTCAGTTACAACCATATACTCTCTACTTTCAAGTGAGACACTTGTTAAATGATAATTTCTAATTACCAAAAGTATTTGTGAAGAATTTTGGTATGTAGCAGCATATGCTGAGTTACCATCATTGTGTTTTGTGGCCATTCCACAAAGCATCATCATGGTAAAATCTTACAGTATCACCCCTAATATTTAGCCTCATGAAATGGAGCCTCAATGCTATGCCAAATTAGAATTTACACTCTGCATTAACTATCAAATTGATTCTTGGCAAACTAACAAATAATAAGAATAATGGGGTTTAGGAATCCATCTTAAAAAGATACTTTACTCTTTTTAAATATGAAGGACAAACACTAAAGCAAAAGACTACTACTAACAGTAGCTTTAGTGGTAAAAAAATTAAAATTCAACAATTGAAAGAATTATGCAACTTTAAGTGTTTGAGTATGTAAAGAACTTGTAAGAAAGGATAACTTATAGTGAGGAAATAAAAATTATTTCCTTCGTACATATAAAAATATATGAGATTTATGTGGAGTCATGTGAAAAGAAAAGAGAAAAAAAGAAAACATGAGTTTTACATACTTTTATGTATGTCTTTTATCTCCTATAACATAATAGATATTAAACCCTAATAACAAAGACTAAAATTGATTTTTGTATTTTACTTTTCACTTTCATTTTACTTGCTTGGTGAAAATGCATTTTTTACCAAAAGCAAGAAAATAAAATTGCATACATAGAGATAATCCTTCTCCTAGGAATGATAACTCAAGCATGCGTTGAAGTCAATGATGGAGGCCATAAGGATCATTACTCAGTGGAGAATGAAAATAAAGGGATTGGGGAACACTGATTGGCATGTTTATCTGCACGCATTGCAACAGGTTTTTGTGTTTCCTAAGAGCTTAAATTGAATGCACGCATTTGATTTGTTTAATTTCATTGTTCTTTAATCTATAAACTTGTTTGTCTTATTTACCTCTTGGTTAACCCCTTGAATGAATGCGTAATCTTTTTGCATTAAAAAAAAATTAAAAAAAAAAAGAATTCACTTGTTCCCAATACGTGCCCTTCAATTTTTTAATTGGCTAACAAAAATGGGTGGCTAACACACCCATTTAATGCAATTTTAAACATGGAATACACCAACAGTTAGGAACATGTATGCAATGTATCTGAACAATTTGTGGAGTTTGATAAAGGAATTTATGTATTTAGGGAATGAGGCTTAAAATGTTTAGCAAATATATATGATTCAAAAGAGTAAAGGATTTCTTTAGTCAATAGAGATAAGTTATCTCCGGTAAGTTCAAAACGACGTCTTTTTGAGACGAAAATCAAGGTGTTTTTGTAATTATAATATATTGTAGGGTTATATTAGTTTTTATCATTATAATTTTTAATCGTATAATTCCAAAACGATGTCGTTTTGAGCTCACTGGATATAACTTTATTTTTGGTGACCCGAGAAATATTTTTTCCATTGAAAATTATGCACATCTTTCCTGAAGATGAAACCTCATGCTCTGAACTATGTGATATACAATGTAGACATAAGTTAATATACATAATTTAGATATTGCTCATTATTATTATTTTTCTTGTTCTCCCCACAGTTCTTTGGTTCATCTAATCAAGGAAATAGGAAGATAATTGATGAGACAAAACAAGAAAGCAGTGGGATAATTCTGTTGCAGACATGTTTTTGCCGTGGTTGCATGGGCAATTGGATTGTAGATAAGGAAACCAACTTTTTGGGAAAGAAAAACGATTAAGATAAAATGCTACACATAAAAGCTACTTTTATATTAATATAATAAAATTATTAATATGATATTTACCTAATAATTTAATTTTTATATTAAATTAGTCATTTTACCTATGTGATTAAATGGTCATGAATTCATACCTCATTGCCCATTTTATAAACGAATAATCAAATAGATGAGTCTATATATTGTTTACTCTTGAAACTGAGTGAGTTCTGATGTGAAACAAAATAAATCATGGAACAATTGTAGTTAGAAGAAAGGGTTTTGTAAGAGTTATGTGGTAGGAAAAGTAATTTTCTTATGTTATAGAGATTCCTTTTGCGTGCCAGAGTTTTTTTTTTTTTGGTTTTAAAAATTGCAAGTCCTACAAATTATTGTGTGTGTAGGAAAGTTCTTGTAGTCATATTAAATAATAGATGAAAAATCCTAGAAGAAAAAGGTTTTACTCAAACTCATAGTTTGAGATAAGATAGACTTGAGAATAGCTAGGAAATTTATTTATTTTTTTGAATATATCCATATATTAATTGAGTATCTGACCAGGACAGTTCGAATATGATTTGACCTATTATAGGGGATAGACTCTTTGAAGACCATTTTCTTTATCTGCAAAGATCTTTAATTAGAGGGAACAAATTCCTTATCACGTAAATCAATATTTATTTATTGTTTCTTATTTTGTGTTACATATCATTGAAAACCTATTTTTAACCTTTTAGCAATATCAACGGCTATGAATATCCAATTGATTTTTTCTAGATTTACACAAGATATATATATATATATATATTTCTCCGGCAACTTGAGATAAGTTTATCTTCGACCACCTCAAAACTACGTCGTTTTGTTTATTTATTTTCTTATATTAATTGGTTCACTTTTGAATGGTTATGATTTTCTTTTTCTCTCTTCCTTTATCACCATTGATCTATCTTTGTACGGTATCATTTAGTAGCCGGAGATAGAGTTATCTCCGGCAGCTTGAGAAACGGTAAGCCCATATATATATATATATATATATATATATATATATATATATATATATATATATATATATATATATGTTGCACCAACATCGACTCGGGATACGACACCCCGACACATTAATTCTAAAAATTATTAAATTTCGACAAGTTAGGATATATTTTGATATTATATAATAATTTTAATTTATGTAGTGTATATTATATTTAATATTCAATAATTTAATAAAAATTAAAGCTACACTTATAATACCCATCAATTTTATAAAGAAACATAAGATATTCTAAATATTTATATTAAACTCAATAAAATGGTAATCGTAATTCAACGAATCTAATAGTTAGAATTCAAAATGCAACGCAACGTAACCTTGAAATCCTTTTTAAGTCTTTGCAACAAGTATTGAAATGTCGGGACGTATCGAAGTGTCAAAAAGTATCGGAGATGACACGTCGAGATTTTTGAAGACTCGGTGCTTGATAGTATACAACAATAGAAAAAGGTAGGGAAGGGCAAGGAAGAAAATATATGTGTTCGATTCCCGCTGAATGCATTCTTGGGGAGGGGCTGAACCTTTAGCCATCACTGTTCCCCCGCACTCCGGATTAGTCCCATAGCCGGCTCAAAGAGTCGAAGCTCGTGGGGATACCGGAGAGAGCCAACTCGTCTCAAAGAGATAATTAAGGTTGAGTAACTCCAAAAAAAAAAAAAAAAACTTTTAATTTACTTTCACATCTTGGGTCAATCCTAAACTATTGATTTTTCGTCATATATATGATTACTTGATAAGTAGCACTTTTACTTTAATTTTAATCACTATTCATTATCTTATCGTTGACTAAAAAAAATAAAATGTAAAACATAATTTATATCTCCAATCTTTTTTTTTTTTTACTATTTATCTCTTTAGACTTTGATTTGTATGTCTTTTTTTTTAACTATTTTTGTTTTGTTTTTACCTCTTTTATTTCTTTAAATGTACCAGAAAAAAAGTAAAAGAAAATCTATCTCGTAGGTAACTTTGATTCAATGTAAAGGGGTTTGTCCAAAAGTATCTTCAGTGTGCAAGATTATCTAGTTATATTTTATTGATTAAATGGGGCTCCTCTGGTCTCTGTTGATTGTTAAATTAGTAAAAGTACCTAATATAGGAGAGCTTTTTTGGTAGTATGTATCTATATCATTTTTCAAATTAGTAAATCATCATGACAAAAAAAAAAAAAGTATGGACTCAAATGGTATAGAATTTTTTTTTTAATTTGGGAAAAAAGGAGTACCAAATTTGGTACTCTGTATTAAAAAGAAATCCCTTATATAGGTGTTGGTTGATTTTTTAACTTTTAAATTTGTATTAGTTCTTATCGCAAGATATATATAACTTTTAAAAAAATCCCGAATTTGGTACTATCGCAGGAAGAACTACAACAAGTATTTTTTTCCCCTTTCGGTTATTTGCCCATGAATAATGACTACTGTTAGACATTAATAATTTGTGATAATTTGAGTTTTCTAGTGTACGACACACTAAAAAAAAAACTAAGGGGAAATTATTGATGAGAAAAATTAAAAGTTATCATACGTTCATAAGTTATTAGTCAGGTGATTTTCCGTTTTCATGAAAATATAAAACATTGCTAAAGGTTTTTATTAATGGTTATTCACTTTATAATTTCCTCTTTGAAACTCATTTTACATTTTCAAAGTGAGAGTTTAAGAAAGACAAAATTGAATCCTAAAATCAGAGAAAATAGTGTTAGGAGACAAATCTCTAATATTAATCTAACAGTGCTTGAATAAAAAAAATAGTAAAAAAATTTTGGGCTCTTCATGGCCTTCACTTTGGTGTGTCAAAGGGGACACTGCACCCAGCTAACTAGCACTTATTACACGGGCCAACTACGTGTCCAAATGCTGAAGACAATACTTGGGCCCAGTAAACTTTGTATTATTAAATGTATATGAGAAATTCTTACCCACTTTGTACTATTAAATGTATTTCACTTCATATATTAATTGCATTCAAAATATAGTTGTATTTCACTTCATATATTAATTGCATTCAAAATAGTGTTAAAGTGAAAAATAATAATGGTTCACATGGTCAAAATAGTATACATTCAAAGGTATAGAAGCAAGAGAAATTTCTTGGTCACAGACATGCCATACATTCACACTTCATGTACTAGTCACATTCACAATGGGTAAATTGCGAAGGTTATATTTAGAAAAAGAGTGTGATATTTGAAGATTTTCTAAAAGGAATGGTTTAAAGATTTTGATTTCAATTTCTTGTACCAGGCAGAGAGAGTCAAAAGTAGCACTCACTGGAAAATCATTTTTATCCCTCCTCTTTAAAAGAAGTAAAATATAGTCAGTGTATCTAACACGAGAACACTTATAGTATACTTCTATTCCAAATTTCATCCCATTTTCAAATCAAACATGAGATGAAATAATTGATTAGGAAACCACTTTAAGATGCAAACCACTTTACTTTCTATATTGTTTTAAGTACACTTTGATGTATATGCAGTGTGAATAATTAAAACCATTTTAAAAGCAGTTTAAGTGAACCAAATTTACAATCCAAATGACTAACAAAGATGATGCAATTACTGAATGGAAGTAGTATGCATACCATTACTCTTTATTATCTTACTTAGTGCCAAGTGACATGCACAGTTCAAACATTAGTCGAGATAAGTATGATACAAGGATTCGTCATTTAGAACAAAGAACTCTTCCAAATATTAGAGTTAAAGAAACACGTGTGCGCGCACCATTGTTCCAACAAAAGTGCTTAGAAAGGTGTAACTAATTTTCTTCCAAGTGTTAAGATAGTGTGAATTAAGTTCTTCCATTCAAACTATCTTAACACTTACGAAAACTAAGTACGCCGTTTTAAGCACACTTTTGAATTAGGCTAGAACAAGGGGATTAACGTAATAAGGTAGAAGTGTGGCATATGGAACCAAACCAAAACCACCACCACCCTTCCAATACACACTGAGAACCAGCTGAGTTTCCTATGAAGAGGAAACATGTATTCAGCAACATTAAACCCCAATTAACGAGGGTTGAGGTGAAGACAATCCTTATACGCAAGCTTATCTTGCATTATCTGTATTAAACAACATGTGAAGAAAAAAACACAAACTAAAGGATGGATTTTAAAACATGACAAAAGGAATTTCTCAACTGTACTAATGCATTACAAACTAGAATAAAAACAAGTTCAGTATGTTCCTCAAGTCTTAGCAAAACTTGACAAAACAAGGTAATAGAGGGCAGAAGCCAGCTTATAAGCATAAAGTTGTAAATACATAAACATCCCAAAATATCACAAACCCTTAGAACCGGGAAGATCAATCCAATGCAGTTGGATTTCAACTTCACCACATTCCACATTTCGCAACCTAAGGATCATATCTTGAATAACCTTGCCGTTGCTATAAGTTATACAGCTCTCATCTACAAGACAGTTATGATCACTTGGTTGTATTCTTGTGACTACAGTACCAGTTGGGAGGCCAGTTAAGTTCATCCTCAAGGCCTCTATAAAGGGCAAGATTTCGAACTCAGCATCTCCCATTTTGTCATCTTTGCTAAAAGTGTCATGGTCATAAACAGTCTACAATTGGAAAGGATCAACCATCAACCAATGAACAAACCAATAGAATAAACAAAAATTGATTTATCAGAACATGTCAAAGAGAAAAAAAAAATACCAAAAGAATTATTAGATAGTTTAAACAAAGCAATTCATAAAGTGGTATACATAGTTGTTCAATTACAGATAGTCCAAAATTGTTTCAGGTTTAACTGTGTACCATCATATGTGGATAGTCTGAACGCATTCTTACTTTTGTTTTTATGAATATATATATATATATATATATATATATATATATATATATATATGAGGAAGGTTATACTTACAATTTTTTTTTACAACCTCTTATAACTATATATCATAACCGTTGATTTCCGTCGATCAACGGTTGTCATTTATTATGAATTAATAATTAATTAATGAGTTTAATTTGCGAAAATCATAACCGTTGATTGGTGGAAATCAACGGTCATGATATATGGTTGTAAGAGGTTGTAAAAAAAAAGTTGTAACTATAACCTCTCCCTATGTATATATATATATATATGAGACAGGATCCTTTGACACGGTGTCAAATTTAAAGTTTGACACCTCATCTAAGAGCTGTTAGATAAAAAAAATCAATGGTGTCACATGCTTACAAATCAGAGTCGTTGATCTTTTTTGATCTAACGGCTATCAGATGAGGTGTCAAAATTCAAATTTGACACCGATGTCAAAATTCAAATTTGACACCGATGTCAAAGGATCCTACCTCTATATATATATATATATATTTTTTTTTTTTTCTTCCAAGCATAGAGACAAAGACCACATGAACAATTTTTAATCATTTTTAACATGACCCATAAACCAAAAAATAAACAAATAAATAAATGAACTGTTATGGACTCGTATAAGGCGTGTATTCTTGAGGGCACAATAAAGAGCAACACAAATCAAGAAGGTAATTTTACACAATCTTATCATAATTGCTATATACTTAGATTTACCATTAGATATTGTAAAGGTCCAAAATTTCAATACTCTGTAAATAAGAGATAAAATCTACAGATATAACTAATCTCTCTGTTAGTGTTATGCTATCATTGTGCACATACAACACCCTTTGTCAAAGGCCATATTTGTGCACAGTGATCTAACACTTCAAGGTTATCTCATTCATAAATACACAGATCCGAAATAAATTTACTAGTCTTATACTAGACAATTTTGTCGTCCAGACAAAACAGAAACTCTTTAAAAAAAGAAAGAAGGCATGAACTAATGAATTAAGTGACTTACCAGTGAGACAGGTAGATTCGGATTTGTAATAGAAAGCGTGAGGTCTTCATTCCACTCAGGATTAACATCCTTCTTAATCACACGAGTCTTAAGTTTCTGTAGGGGGAAAAAAGTTACGATTTTACATGATTTAGACAAGATCTATTAGGATTAAAAATAGCATGTAAAGGTTATCAAAAAAAAAAAGCATGTAAAATGCTTAAATCAATAGAATTATGCAAACAAAATTTAAGAGAGAGAGAGAAACCTGGTTGGACATCTTAATAACAACATAAGGATCGCTGCTGCGAACATCACGAACGGCGAGGTTGACACCACGCTTGACACGAACCCTTAGAAGGCCTAGCAGGTTCTCCATCAGAGACTTTGGTGTTGAACTTGAATCTGATTGTGAATTCTCCATTTTCTTTTCTTTTTCTTTTCTTTTATAATAATAATAATAATAATATATTATTATTATTATCTGAACACGTAACTAGCACATCAAAAAAAATCTGAATAAACAATTCGTAGAAGGTAAAGCTGTGACCCACCAGATAATAAATATATCATCACAGGCAGAGAAGATGAGAGAGAGATATGGGACCCACCAGTTTGTAGAAGGGATAGCTGTAATGAATTTATTGAAGATGATGAAACCTTAACGATTACAAAGTCAGACAATGTTTGTTTTGTTGATTTGTTTTGTTTTTTTGTTTTGGGGAATGAGATTCGGTGGTTTCTTTAAGCAGTTACTTCGATTGGAGGGACCCATCAACCAACGTTTCCCACGTTATCTTCTTCTACCCACAACTTTTCCTTTTCCTTTTTATTTTTATTTTCATATGAAATTTTTTTTTTTTTTTTTAATATTTCAATTGGTTTATCGATTTACGACTAGTCTGATTTGGAACGGGTTCCAGAATTAAAGTTTTAAATCTCTCCCAAAAATAATAATAGAGAGGATCAAATGTATGCTATCAACACACCTATTTAATTTCCGTCGCCAACAAATATGAAATCTTTGGCCTAAATGTTCACAATTTTTTTATCTCTTTATCCGTGACATTTCAGATTTATGAAGCACCGACACTTCAAAACTTCCAATGTGTCGTGTCCGACACTTCAACGCGCGTTGTAGAAACTCAAAAAAAATTCAAAGGTTGCGTTGCGCTTTTAGTTCTAACTATTATATTCGTTGGATTACTATTACTATTTTATTGAATTTAATATAAATATTTGTAATATCTTATGTTTCTTTGCAAAATTAATGGGTATTATAAGTTTAGCTTTATTTTTTTATTAAATTATTGAATATTAAATATAATATACGCAACATAAATTAAAAATATTATTCAATATCAAAACTTGTCCTACCATGTTGAAATCTAATATTTTTAAAATTAACGTGTCATATCGTGTCTGGTGTGCTGTGTCAATATCGATGCTACATAGTTTGAGATCGTTTCAAAAAAATTAAATGGAGATTTCTTTCCTCTCTTTTTTTCCCACTAGTAATTAATGAGTAAACTTAGTTGTATATTCAATTTAACTGATATATACATGCAAAAATTTACTTGGTATATATATATATAGGAAAAAATGTGTATTATTTTAAAGGGTGTAAAATTGTGTCATTTTAAAGGGTGTAAAATTGTGTCATTTTAAGTGAGAGAAAGAGATAGATAAAGGAGGAGAGAGTGTTGACAAAAAAATATAAAGGTGTGGGTCCCACCTCTTTGTAAGAATGAAATAACATAAGTTGTGTCATTTTAAAGGACAAACATTTTTTCCATATATATATATATAAAGAAAAAAATGTTTCTTATTTAAAAGGAGATAATTTTATATTATTTTAGATGAAATTACATCATTTTGATGCATATTTATTAATTTTTTATATTCTATTTCCCCCTTTTTTTCTCCTCCTAATTTTATGGAGCAAAAAATCTAGAAAAAATCATCAATTATACATCATAAAGACATGGTTTCAACTAAAATGACATAAAGTTATGTTATTTCAAAAGATAAATACTTTTCTCATATATAAATACCAGTGAGGACATCGGTTCGAGCTAGCCAATGGAGGGGTTATACAGTTGAACTCCCTTAAATTGATTTTTTAAAAATTTGACAAAATATTTCACTTTTGAGTGGGGCTGGTTATATAAGAGTGAGTAGTATTATCACTTACCACTAGACTACCCTCAATTATTGATTAAAATACATCTTATGATATATTATTATATAATTTAATATAAATTTAATTAAACTGGTTAAATTTTAGTGATCCAATAACTCGACCCAGTTAATAAACGGGCCGAGTACACGACTAAATGTTAATTATTAATTACTATAATATATCAGTACTCTCAAAATAAATTATTAAAAACTTAGTTGGATCATTCAATACGAGTTACACGACTAGAATGTTCTTCAGTTACAAAGATTTCATTAGTGATATAAATTACTTTCATCTTTATGTTTTATCACTCATTGGGTACTTTGATAAGTCGGTAGTTATGAAGATAATAAATAATTACGAAAGTTGATACAACTAAATTTACTTACAATGCCACAGTGCGAAACTAACAGCAGAACAAAAAATTTATTCTCTCAGAAAGTGTAAAAACATCTTGTAGTGCTTCCAAGGAGCATTATTTCATTCTACATAAAATTCCATTTGGCAAATTTGAAAACCACTGATGGCAAAATCCATTAAACTAAGCTAGAGTAAATAAACACTATGCCTCACATCACATGAATGGTATATTACAATCCGAGAATGTATTTACCTAAGAAGCAAAATTGGACAACATAATAACACTGACAATAGCACTAGTACTGCAGAACCTGAGGACCAGCAAAACAAGCTTTCCATGTACATAAATTGCCTTGCCAATTGCCATGAAGGACAAAGAATCATTATCATTTTGTAGAAACCATATATCACATTGCCCCTGTGACTATAAATGAATAGGTTCACCAGCATTATTTTTCTGGGGTGTATGGTAGCCAAAGACAATAGCTCTCATAGCTTGTGTACACACATAAACATCTACTGGAATAACTTCCTCAATCTTTTCGCAGCTGAGGCTGCCATTTTGTTGGTTGGCTCAAGTATGAGGGCATAATTAAAATCTGCAAAGAAAAATGATCCTCCTATGATTTAGAAAATTATGAAATTTTCATATGAAAATGAGAACAATAATGAAACAAAGATGAACCTTAAAAATACTTAGCTGTCTATTACTCAAGCAAGTTTACGGTATAGCCCCAAAATATAATTTTGGAAGCATCATCTCAAATTAAAAGAAGAATTTGAATTACTACACTTTTCAAGAGTGTTAGAGAAGAGTATAAACCATTAAAAAACTCTCACCCACAAGCTTAAGCTTTTGGGTTAAATTGATTCTTTACATGGTATCAGAGCCTTGTGTCCCGGGTTCGATCCTCACTGCCCCCACTTTCTCTTGTGGAATTTTCTTAGCATAGGTAGGTGGTCCTGTGCATTGTCCACCCTTCAAGTCCAGTAGGCTCTCGTGTGAGGGGGCGTGTTAAAAAATAGTATAAACCATTAAAAAGCCCTCACCCACCAGCTTAAGCTTTTGGGTTGAATTGGTTCTTTACAAAGAGTCTGAATTTTGAAATACTTGAAGCACATAAACTAGAATTCAGCTAAATATAGGCATTGTGCATAATTTTACGAAAAAGGAAATCACTTGTGTGGCGAAACACACTAGTAATTAATAGGTTCTTTTTTGGGTAAGTAATACTACATATCAGTTAGTCTCTAATTCCTCACACTATTTTTAAATGGCAAGCTGCACACAAATGTGAAATAAATGAAAGATCTTACCATCAATTGCATCCTTATAGTAGCCTAGCATCTCCCTTGCTCTACCTCTACGAAAATAGGCTTTCACATTCTGAGTAAAAACAAAGTTAAGGAAGAAATGTTATTGTAAAATAAAATGTTGCACAACTATCACAACCCAGGAAATATAGAATAAGCAGGAATCTAAACAAGTTAGATGGAGCTTCATAAGAAGTGGACATGTACTTAAAATTGCATAAAACAATTTTGGTATAGCATGCCAAAAATTGTATTTTAGTTACCAAGCCTTGATTTTCATTAACCAAGGATATTTTTGGACTTTGGAGTAAAGGCAAAATTTGGTTATAGCCTATATGACAAAAACATCAATCATGACAGAGAGCTTTAAAACTTCCCAAGTACAAAATTCTTGGAAGATTTAGGTCACCTTTTTGTCAAGGTTAATTGCTCTTGTACAATCTGCCTCAGCTTGGAGGTAACTGCATGAGCAGAGAGAAAAAATCATCACAATGTATGCAAGATAACTTTTGAGAGTGAGCTAGCAAGAATGGTGCATACCTCCCAAGTTCTAGATACGCTTGAGCTCTGTTACTGTAATATGTCGCATTATTGCCGCTAAGTTTGATAGCTTCTGTATAAAATCCAATGGCTTTCTGCCACTGCTTATCTTTGTAGGCTTGGTTTCCCTGAATCATTAACAAACCAAAAGAAAAGGGATTAAGAAGAAGATAGCTTCTGAATAAAATCCAATGACTTTCTTCCACTGCATATCTTTCTGCTACTACCACTTCTGTATAGTGTATAACAAATGAATGTTGCAATCTAAATCTGGACATCAATATTAAATGAAATATAAACGCCCACCATGAAGATATAAAAGAATCAAAGGTGATGCATAAACCCAATCAGGCATTGCTGGCAAGTTCATGAATTATAAATGAAAGACAATTTATTGTTTCATGACACAGCTTAGTTGTAAACATAATTGCTGATATAGTAGTAAACAATGCCAGTTATATTGCACAATTACAATAAACGCATATATGTGTTGAATTAATCCTTATCATCAGAGCAATACCTTCTCTTTGGCAATTTCGGCAGATTGTTCCTGACTGAGAACATTTCTTGATGATTTAGTTTTGGCAGCAATATCAACCTGCTCTTGGAGAGTTGTATACATGGTCTGTAGTGTGTCCAGTAGAAAGCGATCACCGCCATGCTGAGCTATCAAGGACACTGAAACAGGACACTTGTCATAAAATCCTAATGGTACTGTGACCTGAAATGATAATCAGCAGAATGGGGATGAAAGATTCATGAAGGTATGATTCTATCATTTGTAGCAATAAAATAAAAAAAGATGAAGTTTTATTTTTATGACGGCGATCATGCAACAACAATAAAGTTGCTCCGATGTGACCAAAAGGTGACGTATTTAAATCCAATAAAATGTCTCTTTGCAAAAATGCAACAATAAAGCTACGTATAAAGATATCCTCACCCTTACACTCGCTAGTCGGGATTTCATGAGGAGTGGTTTTATTTTAATAACAAATTGATAAGTTTCCTTCTTTTATATCAAAACACCTTTTCAAGAGGTATCCAATCTGTGCCTCTGCTTGTTACTTTCTTTTATTTTCTCTAGAAGTCTTCCAGTCCTTCTTCATGCCCCATTCATCTCTAAGCCCCATCAATCATCATCTCATTATTTTTACTTCCTTTATTATCTCTTCAAGACATCCATTTATCTTCATGTCCCATTCGTCTATAAGCCTCATCAAACATCATCTCATTTTACAGACATTATTTTCCCTTTTGCCTTCAAGTCACCATTGTAAAGATTTTTCAAAGTTTGGGACTATAGTTTGGTGGAGATTTTGTACTACCCACTCCAAATTTGTTTATTTGAATCTGAGGTAAAGTCATGAAATTTCCTTTTGTAAGAACAAAAATTCTAAGTATATAGATAGTTATAGATACAAGTGATTATTTTGGATTTTGCTAGGGCTCAATTCTGTTGATTGATACATGTAGCTGACCCCACCTAGTGGAATAAGGCTTGGTTATTGTTGCATAAAGAAAAGGTAAAATAGAAAAAAGCACAACATTATCCAAATTTCAAACGGGGAAGAGAATTTTACCTGGCAGCAACCAGATATGCTAGCAATACTTAACAGACTAAATGCACGGCTCTGATAGTCCTCTGATAAGATCTCCTTCCCACCCGACTTTGCAGGAGGATCAGCTACAGTAGGGATGACCAATATTCCTTCATCCTTAAAAGCGTAAAAGTTAAAACAATATTGAACTAAATACAATAAACTTTTCTTGTTCAAAATATATTTCTTTAGTAGAAATAGAAATTTGTGATAACTAGAGAATTATACAAGCATCTTGCACTGTTAGATTTTCTAAGGGTCATAAATTGTATCTTGTGATGTTAAATTATCAAGCTCCTCTTTCCTTACAAAGGATCTATTGGATGCACTGAATGTCTGAGTATATTTTCAGGAATTTGTTTAGCAAGTTTTCTTCTTATTCAAAGTCAATGTTTCAGTTATCATTCACCATAAGTTTGTTAAATTTCATACACCTTTTAATGCTTTAATAATCACACATTAAAATCCTCCCACTATACACTCTCTTTCTCTATGAATATACTCTTCTCTAAGAAAAAGGTTAAATTAAAATTGTCATGAAACCTGTATCAAGTAATGATTTAATGTACCATAGAACACTGCAAGATGACAACAAAACTTGAACGAAATTATTTTAGAAGATGACAGCCATTAATGGAATGAGACAGCATGAAGATTGGTTTTAATCAGAAGGATTTACGAGGCAAAGTCCTGAAAAATCATTACCTTCAAAAGAGAATTGACAGCAGCACGCATCTCATTTCTAACAGATTTACAGTTTTCAAGCTCTACATCAGAACCCTCAAACTTTTCATGCAAATCTGCTGAAACAGCTGGATGAAGGTCAGGCTTTACTATATTTATCCACTCCTTGTGCATGAGTCTAAATTCATGTCTGTACAAATAAATTGATAAAATAATCATACTATACTATTAAAACATCCATAGAGAGGAGGAACAAGTCAAATTGAAAAGAGAAGTTGTGACATGATTAGCATTGAATAGAACAAATATAACAGCAAAATTGTTGAAGGGAAAACAGCCCTAAAGAAATGACACGCAAAAATTCAAATGACATATTGAAATTACTTCCAGCTGAAATTTCATGTAGTCATTTACACATAGTTGCAAAATATATGTAAACACACACAGTTAGAGTCGCATAAAAAAAAGGTACTCCGTTCTTTCCCATCCAATGTTTGCCATAAAATTACAAATTACAATAATATTTCATATTATAAAGAAAGCGACTAACCTTTGTAGAAATTTCATAACGTTTGTAAGTGATTTTAATGAAGCTTTCAGTTCACCATTTCTGTTCTGGTTGGAGAGCTCTTTCAAACTAGGAAGTTTGGTACATAAATACTCCTCAAGATTTATATGCTTCAATACTTGCCCTGAAGATAATTGGTGTTGACATTGAGAAAAAGAAAAAAAATTGATAGGAGTGTAATTTCATGTACAAAGGAAAATCAACTGAAAAAAGCACAAAAGAAGTAGGCAAATAAAAAGGTGACTAGAACAATAGTGATGATATCTAATTGCAAAGAAGCACAAGCAAAAGAACATACTTCCAAAAAGCTTCTCAGTGGATTTGATCACCACCTGAGAAATCCTGTCAAGAGGAACATTTATATGTTGAAAACAATCATCAGCTATAAATATTTGCTGAGGATTGCGTTGAATTACAACTGGCGCTTGCAAAAGTATATGCCCAACACGTCGCAAAATATCAGGATCCTTTGCAAACCAACCTGCAAAAGGCAATTTAAAGTTGAAAAGAAATTCAACAAATGCAGCAGATGACATAATAACAGCTTCCAGTTTCAACATACAAAAATCATGACAATAATTGAATCATCCATACCAACAGTGTCCAGACTTTTTGAAACAGGTATAATTCCATTATGAGAAACAGCCCCATATGAAGGTCGAAATCCTAAAATGCCACAAAATCCAGCAGGTAGTCTCACCCCTCCAATAGTATCAATACCTGTTATATAAGATAACGCAAAGTGTGATGGTATCAGAAACATATTCACATATCGGCATATGGTGAATCAATGACAATATTAAACCAAAAATAAGCATCATAGTCCCGCTACTTAGTTATTTTATTTCAGAGAAAGGCCTTAATCAAGTCAATGAAGGAAGACACACACACATATCCACATATCCAAAGGATTTAATACAATTTTCTATAAACCTCCTTTAATGTCATCCATAAGTGACAATGAACTTGTCAGGTGTCTATATTGAAACAAACATGGACGAAGATAAGCTATTAAAACGATATCAAGAAGCTCACCTAGTGCAAAATCAACTAAATTAGCAGCAACGGACACAGCAGCGCCACTAGAGGAGCCACCTGGTATTCGAGCAGGCACAGCAGGATTGGTTGGTGTTCCATAATGCTTATTTTCACCACTGATACTGGAAATAAATAATGCGCAAAAGAAAACATGTTTCTCAAATCCAAAAATCCAGAACATCGAAGAATGGGAAGAAATTAAATTCACACCATACATCCTATCTAGGTATCCATACAACCTTTAATGCTACATCATATGGTGGCTATGCAACCAGGATATATTTGGTTATTCTTGCGCACGCACAGGTTGGGGAGATCTCTTCGACTAAATTTCTAGACAGGATAATGTTTTCCCTAACTAGATTCTTTTTTCTTTTTTTTTGAACTCCTGGCCATGTGCATATCTTTCTGTACTCCATTTGGTTAACCTCATAAACCACATAACTTTCCTGAAGAAATATTATGTTGGGGTTCCATTTGCAAGGTATGGGACTTGGAGTCCCACATTGGTTGTATGGGCAACTAATGTGGAGTTTATAAGGCCTTGAGCACTCCCACCTTTTGAGATAACTTTTGGGGTGGTGCATCCCAAGCATAGTTGTCAGTAGCAGTTAGCGGCCGATAGCGGCCGACCCTTAAAATGATATAGCGGTGTAGCGGGTAGCGGTATTGCCGCTACGGTGAAGTATTAATTCCACATATATTATACTAACAGTCAAGAAACGTCAAACATAAGAAGTCACACAAAATCAAACACATAATTCCACAATCAATGTCAAATACAAGGAACATAAAGGAAGGATCCAAAACTAAACACAAATGAACAATAAAATTGTCAAATAGTCAAGTACAAGAAATAAACTAATGAAGAAAATTATCATCATCTCCGGATTCTCCATCAAATTCCAACATGGGAGTGGTGTAGCGGTGTAGCAGGTAGCGGTATTGCCGCTACGCTACGCCGCTACCTTCCGCTACGGCCAATATCGCGTAGCGTCGCGGTTTGTAGCGGCCGACTGCCGCTACCCGCTACGGGCCGCTACTGACAACCTAGATCCCAAGGTCTCATCAAATGGTATCTGTAATGCCTGGCAACTTGCAAGAATCAACGACTGTCCCCACACACTAACACGAGACATTTCAGTGTGCTTTGTCCTCACTCGCACACTTCCCGGGAAAACTTCTCTGGCGGTCACCCATCTCAGAATTGCTCCAAGTCAAGCACGCTTGACTGTGGAGTTCTTCCGATCCGGGCTACCGAACATTAGATGCATCTTGTTAGTATACGTAGTACCAATTAATTCTTATAAGCCATTCCTAACTGTACCGTCCCATACCAGCACAGTCTCTGGAATCCCTCTCTTTCGGGTGTTGATTCGATTCATTCATGAACCCCCAAGCTGCAAGATTTGGCATGAGCCGCTCATTGTCCGTGCCCTTTCGCACCGGCGATCACTCCCTGCCCTTGCCAGCTATTGGGATGTTACAGTATCAGAGCATCCATCACGTGGAGTTGTGCGTGGGGGCACGCACTAGGGAAGCGTGGTGGAATGCTGGGGTTCCATTTGCAAGGTATGGGACTTGGAGTCCCACATTGGTTGTATAGGCAACTAATGTGGGGTTTATAAGGCCTTGGGCACTCCCACCCTTTGAGCTAGTTTTTGGGCCCAAGTTGGTCTATATGCTTCAAGCAATGGGACCCTGGTGGATTTTCAATTACATCCCCTATCATCTTCCTCACCTTGAGGACAAGGTGAATTTTGAATGGGGAGTATTGATGGGCTAGGATTAGTGGGCCCAAGTTTAGCAATGCAAAATTAGTTAGTGAATTAGCTAGTTTGTTATGGAAATTATTCTAGAATATTCCTAAATAATAGGTTATAAGGAGGGGGGTGTGGGAGTGTGAGGTATTCATGTATTCAGAATATTTGGAGTGGGGTTTTGGGAAAGGATCTCTTTGGCCTAGGTATTTGGCTTTAGAGTGAGTGAGTTCTTTTGGTGTTTATTTTCTGTATTTCCTTTATATATTTTGCAATTTCAGATTTATAAAAAAGGGGTTCCATCATATTACTACTTCTCTTAGCCTATAAAACAAAACCTAACACATGCCTTACCACCAATCCATAGCCCAGGGGCATCTAATAAAATGCCATTATTACAAGGGAAAGGGAAAAGGAAAAGGTCCACCAGATAGGCAGTTATCAGTTTTCCTCTTTCACTAAATTACATTGAAAGCCTAAAGTGAAAAAATAAAAATAATGGAATATGAAACCAACCCATATGCTAGTTCATCCACAACAGTTGTCCCAATGCAGGTTGCACCTCCTTCAACCAGAGCAGAAACTACAGGAGATGTCTGAGAAGCAGCTTCATGAGTCCTTGCCCATTCTGGATGTCCAAACGTGGTAACATGCCCATCAACGTCAAATCTGGTAACATTTATGACAACAATTTTTATTTTAAAAAACTGTAGCCACAAAAGCTTCAATAGGTTGAAGAAAATGAATATAAAAATGGTATAAACATCTAAACAAAGATGTACACTTGCAATTAAAACACGAAAACCAATCAAATTCCACCAAGACAAATTGATGGGGTTAATGGATTGAGAAGTTTATAGCATGTTGTGCACTTGAAATGTCCAGATATGCATAAGAAAAAGAAAAAACATTTTTTATATTCCTCAGGGGAAACAAAAGCACCCCAACTGTAGAAAGCAAACATGTGAGTTCAAAACAGCAAGCACCCAGTAAGCAAAACCACAAAAAGGAACAAACTTTGAGAAACTAGAACAAAAAAAGCAAGTGGGCATGATAGATAAGTTACATGTCAGATAGAACAAAGGTGAGGGAAGTGAGAGGATGAGGAGCTTTTGGGGGAGCAGGTTGTGGAGGAGGTAGAAGCTGAAGCTTTTGGATGAAAGCACCAAAGTCTTGTTTCATGGCATGTTTCTTCAACTTTCTGGTCATGATCAGGATTCCAGCCAAACCAAGTCCCACCAAAACCCATAGATTGGCAGAGTGAGGCGCCATGTGTTCGATTAAATTCCTCAAAGACACAAACACTGAAACCAAAGGGAGGTTGCTACTGCTTAAACGCCACTACTAACAGCTTACAAGAATAGGATAGCGCGGCACGGAATTACCAGGTTAGCACACCATTCACGAAGTCAGAGGTGTGCGTGCGTGTGCGTGTATATATATATATATATATATAGAGGTAGGATCAGCAGTGTCAAATTTAAATTTTGACACTTCGTACTAGAGCCATTAGATAAAAAAAGATCAATGGTATCATATGCTTACAAAACAGAGCCATTGATTTTTTTTATCTAATGGCTCTCATATGAGGTGTCAAAATTCAAATTTGACACCGGTTTCAAAAGATCCTACCTCATATATATATATATATATATAGGGTCAGGATCATTTTACATCAGTGTAAGTTACACTCTTAATCTCATCCGTTGATCCCATTTATATCTAAGGGCTCTAAGTTTTTAGTAATATGAGTCATTGGATATAAGTGGATAAATGATTAAGATTGAGTGTAAGATTTCTAACTCTTACACTGGTGTAAGAATATCCTGCCCCATATATATATATTATAAATTTCTTCTCCCGGTGGTCCTGGTAATTTCCTAAATAATTTTTCTCCTATTTCTCTATTAAATATATTTCCTGAAATAGAAGCATTATAAGTAAAGTCTTTTAAGAATTGTTCTATATATTGCCAATTATTAATAGTCATTTGTTCTAATGCTTTTACTGCTTCATATTGTATCTTAATCTGTCCACAGATATTTACATTACAGCAAGAAGTAAATAAATTTCAGCAAGAATCTTATGATTTCCCTGCCACAAAAGCGGGTGAGATAGGTAATTGCTCCCTTCTGAGCAATCAAGAAGCTAGCATAGAAGTAGATTCTATGCCTTCACAAGCTCAAACGGTGCTTGTTGATGAAAAAACAAATCCGTTAAAGGCTAAAAAGAAAGTTTCTAATTCCCACTCTGATTTTTGTTGTGTTTTTCCGTAGAAATGATTTATAATAAAGTTTTTGAATTTGTTCCAGAAAGATTCTAAACTGATTTGATTTGAAATTTTTATAATGACTTTTATCCTACTCAGTACTCTCCTTTCCACATCCTAAGATTGTTTCCCATGTCTTTTATTATAGTAATATTTTGGTGCCTAGAATGAACCATGCTCTGATACCAAGTTTGTAGGCTTGGGTCAGAGTTGGCTGATTCCAGACTTTTTTTTTTTTTTTTCAGCTAGGCTCTACATCTTATCCGCAAGGTTATATTACTGTTCACTTATCCTAACTACATTTACCATGGACCTTAATCTTTACTTTAATTAATTATGTAGGTCACTTATTGGCTCCATTAGGTTGGTGAACAGTTAATCATACCAGACGGGGCAAGACTACCTAACTCAGTTTTATATTATGAGAAAATATAAAATATACAGAAGAGAAACTAACAAGGGGAAGAATATACATATGCGTAAAATAAAAGCTTTTAAGAAGACATGGTAATACCTTAGGAAAGGAGAAGGATTTTCCTTTCGGAAATCCCCGAAAGATGTCTAAAGGAACTGAGAGAATAAAAGCGAGCTTATGTTTTCAGCAAATAAAATACTTTTATTATAAACAGAGAAGGATTACAGAGACGAACACATGGAGGTTTATAACTCAGAGTACTTGCACACTTCACTCGATATGTTTACAATTAAACCATCTACCTATTTATAGACTCGGAATTGAAACACGAAATTAAAATACAATAGGTAATCCTTTCTTTTCTGAGTCGGGTACTCATTGGGCCCCATCGTCACTTCAGATAAAAGTAGGATTCCTGACAAAACTTCTTCACAAGCTTTTTTTAAAAAAAAGAAAAACCCTGCCGACACTTAATATTTACAAAATGACATGTCAACGTTTTCTATTCAGAATTATTCTATGGACACAATTATGCCGACATTTTCTTTTCTTCTGACAACCTTTCATAAAGTCTGATAGCTAGTCTATAGAGTCTTGATGGTTGGGCTATAGGGTCTGGCACCTAGACTCTGTCCCCAATGTTCTGTCTTCCAATTGTGTCCATGGAGTCTCCAGAAATTGGCGGAGATATATCTTCTTCTTCTTTATCTTTTTTAGGTTCTACTAGCTGTCTGATCTCCTTTTGAGCATTTAATATCTCTTCTATTTTTCTTTTTAGTATTTCTAGAGTATTTTCTTCTTGGCTTTTTGGCAAAGCCACAACCTTTAACGGATTTGTTTTTTCATCAACAAGCACCGTTTGAGCTTGTGATGGCATAGAACCTGCTTCTATGCTAGCTTCTTGATTGCTCAGAAGGGAGCAATTACCTATCTCACCCGCTTTTGTGGCCGGGAAACCATAAGATTCTTGCTGAAATTTATTTACTTCTTGTTGTAATGTAAATATCTGTTTGAGAAGTCTCTCCCTTTCTTCAACAAGATATTCTCTCTCTTCATTAAGATTTCTGATTGTTCTGGATAAGATCTCACAATGATCACAAAATATAACTTTTGTCTGACTACTGGAAGCTTTTAGATATGGTAATGGTTCAGTAAAATTTCTGAGAGAAGGATGGATATGAAAATGAGGACCTATGAAAGATCTTGCAACAGAAAAAGCTTCATCTATTGTATGGAAACCTTTATACTTTGGATTTTTAAAATTTCTGGTGGATTCTACAACATCTTTCCAGGAATTAAAGACTCCAGGATTATTACCTTCAAACACAACATAAAATCAAAATCTTTCTTGGCTTAAATTAAAAGTATATCCTAAAGCATTCATGGCTGCTATAAAATGCTTTCTATCTTTAGGTTCTTTATTAAATGAGACCCATAAATTATCTAAAATACATTTCTGTTCTAAAGTAAAAGTTTGTCCTACTAGTGGTCTGAAAGATACATTAGAACTGGGGTATATTTGGAGATTAACATTACCAAAATTTAAATTGTTTGTAGCTGGTATTACAGTTTTCTGTTCTACTGGTCTTTGTAAGAATTCTGTTCTAGGATACGCTGCTGTTGTTCTTGATTATACATAATTGCTCTAGGATTGTTTCCTGGTCTCATCTGAAAATTGTAATCAAGAATTAGTTATAGTTCTGGATAAATAATCAGTTATATAATTATCTTCTCCTTTAATATGTTCAATATTAATTTTGTACCCATGATTAATAAATTTATCTTTTAATATTAACCATCTTCTTCTTCCTAATTTTTATTTTCATTTAATTTATTATAGAATTTTACAATAGCTTCACAATCAGTTCTTAAAGTAAATTCTCTATTTACAATAAAAGTTTCAAATGCATCTAATCCTTTGATTACTGCTTCTATTTCATAATCTATAGCACTAAGATTTTTTACTTTATGTTTTCCACTGGCGTACCTGCATATTTGTTCTGTTTCTTTTTCTGAATATTTATTAGGCTTTTTTCTTAACTCAGCTCCCCATTCTAATTCTGATCCATCTGTTACTACATTCTATAATCTGTATTTAGTGGTAATGCTAAAGGAGGTAAATCTTTTACCAATTCTTTTATTTGTCTAACTAATTTCTTATCTTCATTATTAAAATACCTTTGTCCTTTTATTGATGCTTTACTATATAATGGTCCTAAATATTTACCAAAATTTTTTATAAAATTTCTAGCATAATTACATAATCCTAAGAATCTTTGTAATGTTTTTAAATCTTTTAAATCTTCAGTAGATTCTATATTTTTTTGGGAAATATGAGGTTGTAGTTTCATAGTACCTTCTCCTAATTCTAATCCTAAATATTTAATATAAGTTTTTCCCAATTCCATTTTCTTTTTACTAATTATAATTTCATGTTTAACAAACTCAGAGAATATTACATGTAAGTGTCCTATATGTTCTTTTATGTTTTTACTATATACTAGAATATCATCTATATATACTATACAAAATTCTTTATGTTTTAAGAAAATTTCATCCATTCTCCTTTGATATATACTTGGTGCATTTTTAAGCCCAAAAGGCATTACTAACCATTCAAAATGCCCTAGAGGTGTAGTAAAAGTTGTCCATTCAATACTTTCCTCTTTTAGTTTAAAATGGTGAAAACCACTTTTGCAATCAAATTTGCTAAATATTTTACAATCTTGTATATGAGAAATTAAAGTATCTTTATCTGGAATATTATAGGCATCTTCTATGGTATTATCATTTAGTCGTTTATAATTGATAACCGTCCTACTTTTTCCTCGTACTATTTCTCTATGTTTCTTTACTATAAATGCTGCTGATCGGTGTCTACTATAATAGCCCTAACCTAATTAATAAATAAATTACATGTGATTAAATAATTAAGCATGTATTAGTTAGTAAAATTAAATATTGGGCTTAATTAATTGAATTGGAGTCACTTTGGGGGTAAAAAGTGTACTCTGCGAAAATTAAGGGGTATAGATGGGTGTAGGCAAAAGTACCCAAAATATAAAAATAAAAATGAAAATATTCCTAGAATATTATTCCAGACTTTTGGGTAAAGTTTGGTAATTAATGGAGTTGAATAGATAGACGAACTAATACCCACTTGTTACCACTTAACTTACGTTAAGTGATATAACAAATAGAAAACCCAAACCCCTCCCTATTTCCCGTCGACGCCAGAAGAAGAGAAGAAGAAGAAGTAAAAGGAGAGGAAAAGAGAGAGAGAATAGAGAGAGAAAACCTAGGGAGGTTGATTCTCAACCGATTTGAGCGATTCAAAAGCCTTAATCACTTAGAATCTCGCCCTCATTCCTAATCCTAGATTGGTTCTTGGTTGGGAGTGTTGTGTTGTGGGATTTTCTTCTCCAAAGTTTCGACCCTTTGAAGGTTTTGGGGTGATTGGAGGTGATTCTCTCCTTGGAAGCTTAAGGAACCATCAATCCTTGGTTGTGTAACCATTGGTGGTAAGATTCTAACCCTTGTACCTTGTTTCCTTGAAAATTTCATGGTTAGGGTTATGGATGAATAGTGTTTTGGGGGTTTTTGATAGTGTGAGCAGATTAGCTATGCTCTTGGAAGAATGGAGCTTAGTGCATGTTATGAAAAATGCTATAAATGAACTTAGTTAGCCATTTGATTATGCTTTGAAAATTTGCAAGAACATGATACGTGGTTGTGGGTTTTCTTGCAATTATGATCATGGTTTGGTTGGTTGTTGATTATGCCTTTATGATGTTAGGATTGAGGCATTGGGATCAACATTGAGTGACCAAACGTTGGAGCAAGCTATGGAGCTTGATTAGCTCTTTGGAATAGGTAAGCTCAAGCTAAGTTATGATGTAGAGTTGTTGTTGTATTAATGGATATATGTAAATATTCATTGGATTGCTTGGTTGATGCTATGGCACCTTGGTGTAGGTGTGTACCTAGTAAGCTATAGTTTGAAACCAAAGTTGATTGGTTGCAGAACCTGTTGGTGAAGAACAAAGGTTGACTGAAGCTTTGAGGTAAGCCTTCGGACCTTGGGTGTAATTCCCTTTACTGTTCCACCAAGCCCTGAATGGGTAGTGGTTGTGATAGTGTATATAAATGCAATGAAATAGTTTAATGCTTTGTTATACGTATGTGTATGCTTTGGTGTGGCATAGGATGGTGTTTCCCTATGTTGGTATGTTGCATGACGATGCGTAAATCATACATAGTAGTTTAGCTGGCCAGTAGGACTATTTGCATCTGAGTATCCTTAGGACAGCTTGAGAGCTCGAGGGATTTCTCCTGGAGATGTTTGTTTACACACTGCATGGATATGTATTTATTACATTATTATTGTTATTGTTATTACACTGATATTGAACTGTGGGGTGGAGAAATGCTCCAAGAACCCCTGGTTTACTGGATATATTCGTATATCTCACCCCGTGTTGTGGGGACCCCCTTTCAGGAAAAGATGCTGCGGGAGCCACCAGTGGCAAGTGGCCGTACTTGGATTAGTAGACGCATGAAGATGTTGCATTTTCTTGGGATTATGCATGTTATGTAGAAAGACCATGTGTAGAACTTGTATATGAAAGCCAATTTTCATATGTATATCATGAGTTATTGAATGGACTTAGCCTATGCTCACTTCCTTCGGTATCTATTTTGTTGTTATGAACCAAGGGAGTGATCATAGTTCCTTTTGTAGCTAAGTTCCATGAATTGTAATTATGATCTGTTGAAATGTTGAAAGTAATGAAGACATATGTATAATGAGAAATCCTATAACATAGTAAGAGATGGGAAGCATAAAGAAAGTGTAGAATTAATTTGATAATTAAAGAGATGAAGACATTTAATGACGGATTGTCAAATAAAATGGGAATATAATATTAAGTTTTGTCCCACTATTCTGCGAAGCATATATGGTTATGATCACGCACTTGGTTATTTTAAATCCGGCTTGTTTAAAAAGGAAAAAATTATCTGATTTTCTAATTGAACCAATGTGATTGTAACTGCGCTTAATGCCGTACGTAATGATAACAATCCGGTTCTAGAACGGGGTGTTACATTTTATGGTATCAGAGCAGTTTTGTAGGGAAACTTGTGGACTATTGATATATATATATATATATATATATATATATATATATATATGCTTGGTGTTTAATGCTTTATAGTTGTTTTGGTACTCTTTATGATTATTGCATTTGTGATCACTGAGTGTGAGCCTGATCAACTCATTTCTTTGTGTAACATGTGTAGTGTCATGACGAGGAACCAAAATAACCCTGGACCATCGAATACCAATGCTCAGGAAGAACCGGTGTTGGCTGCTCTAGTTAGGCCCCGAGGTGGTCGTGGGGCAACCGGTGGGCAGTCAGATCCCGTGGCTGAAACACTTGCAGCCGTGCAAAGGGAATTGGCTGCTAGCCGGCAAGCCAATGAAAATTTGAGGAAAACAAATGAAGACTCGCGGAATGCTATGGCCGCGATGATGAACGAGTTGAGGACGTTGAGGGGTGTTAGGCATGATAACCGGCAACCCACTCCTCCTCCTCACACTGCCACGCCTTCTCCACCTCTTTTACATGAAGAGGGTGTAGTGGGTAACAATAAGGGTGAGGCTAGCCACCATTCTGGAAGTCATAGTCATCACACCGAGGTTCGTCAGCCACGTGTTGAACATGTTGATGAACACAAAGCTGAAGAAAGGAGATTAATGGCTTTTCAAAAACACAAACCTCCTTCTAAGGGAGGATATGAACCAATGGCGGCAGCCAAATGGCTCCAGGCTATGGAGAAAATCTTCAGGGTGATGAGATGCCCTGATGCAATGAAGTTGGTCTACTTCGTGTATATGCTGGAAGAGGAAGCTGAGGATTGGTGGACCAATACAGTGCAGCCCTTAGAAGCCGAAGGCCGGGAAATTACCTGGCGGTTGTTCGAGACGTTGTTCTTGGATAACTACTTCCCTAGGGAGGCTAGGGAACAGAAGCCGAATGAGTACAATGACCTAAAGCAAGGGTCGATGTCAATTGACCAGTACTTTGCTAAATTCAATGAGTTGGTAAAATACGCCAATTATGGGAGAGCCCTACCCACTCCAGCTGAGATGACCTCCAAGTTCCAATGGGGTTTGAATGAGAAGATGTCTCGGAAGATGTCAAATTGTGACATCCGAGAGTTTAGCAGATTTGTGAATCAGTGCCGAAAGGTAGAAGAAGTATACAAGGGGTCCCAGACCAAGAAGTCCTCTGAGGCCCAGGCACCTAATGCCAATAAAGCAACGGGCTCAGGTTATTGGAAGAACAAGAAGGTGAAAGGTAAAAAGCTGAGTGTGAATAATCCATTCGACTTATTCAAAAAGCCCAGAACTCAAAAGAATTTTGTTGATAGAGGACCTCCTCCCATGTGGAAAGGAGCATAGAGGTCCGTGTGCTACGGGTGAGGTTATTTTCTATAAGTGTGGAAAGTTCGGCCACTACTCCAGGCAGTGTCCTCAGCATGAAGTGAGGACTATGGCAGTTCAAGCTACTGTTGTTCCTGTCTCGACTGTTCCACCTATGATAGAATCCCAGACGGTTGGTAGAGTGTATACCATGGACCGTCAGCAATCAGAGAAGGCCCCAAACCTTATAAAAGGTACAATTTATATTGATAATATGGATATTGAAGTCTTGTTTGACTCAGGAGCTACACACTCCTGTATGTCTGATTTTATGGCCGTTGGGCTAAATTTACAAATGTACGACATTTCTCCTCCAATAAAAGTGGTGACTGCTACTGGAGAGGAGTGCTATACATCAGTTTTATGTAAAGATGTTGAGTTTAAGTATGAAGGCCGAGATTACGTGCTGGATTTTATTTGCTTACCAATGATCAGCCTTCAAGTTATCTTGGGAATGGACTGGTTATCGAAGAACTGTGCTATGATAGACTGTTGTGGAAAAAGGATTGTGCTTTCTGCTCATGATTCTGCTACTAGTTCTTCCCCATATCTATCTGTATTGCAGGTTAGAAAGGCTTTGAGGGCCGGGGCATTGGGGTATGTCTTTGTGGGGGGTTTAGTGAGCGGAAGTCATGAGGAGATCGACAATATTCCTGTGGTGAAAGAGTTTGTGGATGTGTTTCCGGATGAGATTCCGCAACTTCCACCTCATAGAGAGATCGAGTTCACGATTGACTTATTGCCTGGTGTGGGGCCTATTTCTTTGGCTCCATATCAGATGTCACCATCAGAATTAGCCGAGTTAAAGAAGCATATTGAAGAGCTTTCGGCTAAGCAGTTTATCAGGCCAAGTGTGTCCCCGTGGGGAGCACCAGTTATATTTGTCAAGAAGAAGGACAGTAGCATGAGATTGTGCACTGATTACCTTCAGTTAAATAAGGTTACCATTAAGAACAAGTATCCTCTCCCTCGCATAGATGATTTGCTTGATCAGTTGAGGGGTGCTTGTGTCTTTTCAAAAATTGATTTGAGGTCGGGTTATCATCAGATTCGAATTAGGCAGGAAGATATTCCGAAGACTGTTTTCCGATCTAGATATGGACATTATGAGTATCAGGTAATTCCATTTGGACTCACTAATGCTCCGGCGGTGTTTATGGATTATATGAACCGCATTTTTAAGCCGTTTCTGGATCAATTTGTGATTGTGTTTATTGATGATATCCTGATATATTCCAAGAGTAAGGAAGAGCATGCAGATCACTTGAGAACTGTGTTGCAAATCCTTAGAGAGAAACAATTGTATGCAAAGCCTTCTAAATGTGAATTTTGGCTTTCTCAAGTGCAATTCCTGGGTCACGTTATTTCTGCTGATGGAGTAGCGGTTGATCCTAGCAAGATAGAGGCAGTTATTGATTGGGAGAGACCCAAGATGGTTACATAAATAATGAGTTTTCTGGGTTTGGCTGGTTATTACCGGAGATTCATTAAAGGATTTTCTGAAATGGTACTGCCATTGACCCGTTTGACCCGGAAGGATACTCCATTTATTTGGACGCAGGAATGCGAAGAATGTTTTCAGTCTTACGGAGAAATTGACAACTGCTCCGGTGTTAGTACTTCCTGACCCGGAAGGTGAATTTGAATTATACAGCGATGCTTCTAAAAAGGGATTGGGATGTGTGCTGATGCAGGATAGGCGAGTGGTAGCTTATGCATCAAGGCAATTGAAACCGCATGAAGAAAGTTATCCAACCCATGACCTAGAGCTTGCTGCAATCGTTTTTGGATTGAAACAGTGGAGACATTTCTTGTATGGAATGAAATTTGCAGTATTTAGTGACCACAAGAGTTTGAAATACTTGTTTGATCAAAAGGAGTTGAATATGAGACAACGACGGTGGACTGAGTTCCTAAAAGACTATGATTTTGAATTGAAATATCATCCTGGCAAGGCTAATGTTGTAGCTGATGCATTGAGCCGTAAATCTGTGAGCTTAGCAAGCATGATGATTAGAGACTATGATGTGATTGAGAGGTTCAAAGATATGAAATTATCTAAAATCTTTCCATGTAGAATTTGTGGCATCGAAATTACAAGCATCGAAAATGAAATGATGACCAGAATCAAAGAAGCTCAACTGCAAAATGAAAGTGCTAAACGACTGAACGGCCAGAGTGGTGTATCCTGCAATGATGAGGGTGTACTATTATATCAGGGTCGTATTGTTGTACCTAGACAGTTGACGGAGGAAGTAATGACTGAGGCCCACAAGGGTCAGTTCACTGTCCATCCGGGAGCTACAAAGATGTATCAGGACCTAAAGATTAATTTATGGTGGCCTGGTATGAAGAAAGATATTGCCGAATTTGTCTCTAAGTGTCTCATTTGTCAGAAGGTCAAGATTGAGCATCAAAAGCCTTCTGGTATGCTGCAACCTCTGGATGTTCCTGAATGGAAATGAGAGAGTATCTCCATGGATTTCGTAGTGGGTTTGCCGCGAACACAGGCTAGTTATGATTCTATATGGGTGATTGTGGATAGATTGACAAAGTCCGCACACTTTTTGCCAGTACATGTAGATTTCTCTGCTTAGAGATTAGCTAGGCTCTATGTGAAGGAGATTGTGAGACTTCATGGGGTGCCTGAGACATTGTTAGTGATCGGGACCCGAAGTTCACTTCTCGCTTCTAGGGAGCATTGCAAGAGGCTCTTGGCACTCAGTTGAGACTGAGCACTGCCTATCATCCACAAACGGATGGTCAGACCGAGAGGACCATTCAGACGTTGGAGGATATGTTGAGGGCTTGCACCCTGGAGCAGGGTACTGCATGGGATCGATATCTGCCACTGGTTGAGTTTTCATACAATAATAGTTTTCATGCTAGTCTGGGTATGGCTCCCTACGAGGCCTTGTATGGTCGCCGGTGTAGGACACCTACTTGCTGGTCAGAGGTTGGGGACACAGAGCGATTTGGATTGGATTTTGTTCAGGAGACCATTGAACATATTAAAATGATTAGAGATCGTCTGAAAAAGGCTCAAGATCGCCAGAAAAGTTATTATGATCTCAAGCATCGGCCTCTAGAGTTTGAGGAGGGAGATCATGTATTTTTAAAGCTGTCACCGGTTACGGGTGTCAGACGAGCCCTTGGAGTGAGGAAGCTGAGTCCGAGATTTATTGGACCCTACCAGATTCTTCGTAGGGTAGGACCGGTTGCCTACCAGCTTGCCTTACCTCCCCAATTAGCAAATTTGCATGATGTATTCCATGTTTCTCAGCTGAGGAGATATGTAGTTGATCCTTCTCATGTGGTTCAACCTGATGATCTTGAGATCCGGGAGAATTTGAAAACTCCAGTTGGGCCACTGAAAATACTCGAAAGAGATGAGAAGAGGCTGAGGAATAAATCCATTCATATGGTGAAGGTCCAGTGGGAAGGAAGGACGCCTGAAGAGTCCACTTGGGAGCGGGAAGATGAGCTTATCCGGCAATATCCTGAGTTTAAGGACATGTATGTTCTTGATTTTGCGGACAAAATCACTAAAAGGTGGGGTGACTATAATAGCCCTAGCCTAATTAATAAATAAATTACATGTGATTAAATAATTAAACATGTATTAGTGAGTAAAATTAAGTATTGGGCTTAATTAATTGAATTGGAGTCACTTTGAGGGTAAAAAGTGTACTCTGCGAAAATTAAGAGGTATAGATGGGTGTAGGCAAAAGTACCCAAAATATAAAAATAAAAATGAAAATATTCCTAGAATATTATTCCAGAGTTTTGGGGTAAAGTTTGGTAATTAATGGAGTTGAATAGATAGACGAACTAATACCCACTTGTCACCACTTAACTTATGTTAAGTGATATAACAAATAGAAAACCCCAACCCCTCCCCATTTCCCGTCGACGCCAGAAGAAGAGAAGAAGAAGAAGTAAAAGGAGAGGAAAAAAGAGAGAGAAGAGAGAGAGAAAACCTAGGGAGGTTGATTCTCAACTGATTTGAGTGATTCAAAAGCCTAAATCACTTAGAATCTCGCCCTCATTCCTAATCCTAGATTGGTTCTTGGTGGGGTGTGTTGTGTTGTGGGATTTTCTTCTCCAAAGTTTCGACCCTTTGAAGGTTTTGGGGTGATTGGAGGTGATTCTCTCCTTGGAAGCTTAAGGAACCATCAATCCTTGGTTGTGTAACCATTGGTGGTAAGATTCTAACCCTTGTACCTTGTTTCCTTGAAAATTTCATGGTTAGGGTTATGGATGAATAGTGTTTTGGGGGTTTTTGATAGTGTGAGCAGATTAGCTATGCTCTTGGAAGAATGGAGCTTAGTGCATGTTATGAAAAATGCTAGAAATGAACTTAGTTAGCCATTTGATTATGCTTTGAAAATTTGCAAGAACATGATACTTGGTTGTGGGTTTTCTTGCAATTATGATCATGGTTTGGTTGGTTGTTGATTATGTCTTTATGATGTTAGGATTGAGGCATTGGGATCAACATTGAGTGACCAACCGTTGGAGCAAGCTATGGAGCTTGATTAGCTCTTTGGAATAGGTAAGCTCAAGCTAAGTTATGATGTAGAGTTGTTGTTGTATTAATGGATATATGTAAATATACATTGGATTGCTTGGTTGATGTTATGGCACCTTGGTGTAGGTGTGTACCTAGTAAGCTATAGTTTGAAACCAAAGTTGATTGGTTGCGGAACCTGTTGGTGAAGAACAAAGGTTGACTGAAGCTTTGAGGTAAGCCTTCGGACCTTGGGTGTAATTCCCTTTACTGTTCCACCAAGCCCTGAATGGGTAGTGGTTGTGATAGTGTATATAAATGCAATGAAATAGTTTAATGCTTTGTTATACGTATGTGTATGCTTTGGTGTGGCATAGGATGGTGTTTCCCTATGTTGGTATGTTGCATGACGATGCGTAAATCATACATAGTAGTTTAGCTGGCCAGTAGGACTATTTGCATCTGAGTATCCTTAGGACAGCTTGAGAGCTCGAGGGATTTCTCCTGGAGATGTTTGTTTACACACTGCATGGATATGTATTTAATGCATTATTATTGTTATTGCTATTACACTGATATTGAACTGTGGGGTGGAAAAATGCTCCAAGGACCCCTGGTTTACTAGATATATTCGTATATCTCACCCCGTGTTGTGGGGACCCCCTTCAGGAAAAGATGTTGCGGGAGCCACCAGTGGCAAGTGGCCGTACTTGGATTAGTAGACGCATGAAGATGTTGCATTTTCTTGGGATTATGCATGTCATGTAGAAAGACCATGTGTAGAACTTGTATATGAAAGCCAATTGTCATATGTATATCATGAGTTATTGAATGGACTTAGCCTATGCTCACTTCCTTCGGTATCTATTTTGTTGTTATGAACCAAGGGAGTGATCATAGTTCCTTTTGTAGCTAAGTTCCATGAATTGTAATTATGATCTGTTGTAATGTTGAAAGTAATGAAGACATATGTATGATGAAGGTGTATGCATGTTCTTTTGGAGTGAAAGTATCTTGCAAGAACTAAGAATCATTTATGGAAGATTTATATGTTGTCAATTAGGTTGATAACCCATGTAAAAACAAAGATACCCTATGTTGGTGTCCAATTTTAGTGTCCTATATGATAGATTTGGACCCTTGTGCCTTAATGGAAGTTGTAGATAATTTTCTTAGCTTTCCATAGAGACCAAGATTGTGTAATTGGGATAAGTATAACTAAAGTTATGAACTAAACATCATACGTAGGTCAAAAGTCCCTATTTTGGGCATCCAGCCCTTTTGTGTGGCGCCAGGGGCGCCAAACTGGCGCTAAGGGCGTCAACTGGCCAAACGAGACAGTAGCATTGGCGCTGGGGGCGCCGACTTTCTGCCTCCTGGGACGATCTCACGCTACGGGCGTGGGAATCCACGCTAAGAGCGTGGGAGTCCTGCAAAGTTCCGTATCCTTTTCTTGAAATCTCATAACTTGGGCTACGGTGCTCCGATTTGAGCGCGGTTTGAACCCACGCGTAGCTAATGAGAAATCCTATAACATAGTAAGAGATGGGAAGCATAAAGAAAGTGTAGAATTAATTTGATAATTAAAGAGATGAAGACATTTAATGACGGATTGTCAAATAAAATGGGAATATAATATTAAGTTTTGTCCCACTATTCCGCGAAGCATATATGGTTATGATCACGTACTTGGTTATTTTAAATCCGGCTTGTTTAAAATGGAAAAAGTTATCCGATTTTCTAATTGAACCAATGTGATTGTAACTGCGCTTAATGCCGTACATAATGATAACAATCCGGTTCTAGAACGGGGTGTTGCATCTACTATCAGATTTCCTAATCAATCTTAGCTTACTCAATTCTTCTATATGAAGATTAAAATCCTTTTCATCAATCGTAGTATGTTTAATGCTTTTAGTAGATATTCTTATATCTGGATTTTTTAATTTTATTTCACACATAGGTTTATCTATGTCCCAATATTTTAAGGGGTTATCTCCAAATATTTCTAACTTTTCTAATTTACTAATAAAATCTTGTATATCACTGTTTTCTAATATATTATAAGCTTGTATGGGATTAAAAACTTCATTAAAGTCTTCCAAGTCTATTATTACACAATTATCTTCAATATCTAAAGAATCTATATCTAAAAATTCTTCTTCTTTAATAAGTTGATTAATTTTACATTGTCCTTTTATAGGACAATCACATTCCAATTTTCTCTGTTTATTTAAAGAATTATTCCATTCATTTCTATTTTGCTTTGCTATTTTCTTTTCAGAATTATTATTCTTTTCTTTATAATCTATAATTAAAGAGTCTTTTCTCTTTATTTGTATTGGGGTTAATACTGAATTTCTAAATATTTCTAAATTATTTTGTGTAAGGAGCATTCCTCTAGAATCTTGTAATAAAAATCTTAATCCTATTATTAAACTTAAACCTATGTCTAATGGTCTTGCTATTACTTCTGTAAAAGAATAATAATCTGAATATTCTCCACATTGAGTTAGAAATCCTATTTTCGCTGGTCTAAGTTGGTATTTATGTTTTGTAGTATTATTATTTATATCTGATATGATCTGCCTGTTCATAATCTTCTTGTTCTAATACCTTTTGGTCTATTACATTTCTAGTACATCCTGTATCTATCATAGCTCTTATATAAAGTATTTTCCCATTTTCTAATTTTAGTTTACAATCTACTTTTATTTCTTTTAATAATTTTTTATTATCACATATAAATCTTATAGGTTCAGTTGTCTTAAAAATTTCTTTACTTTGTTCCCTTTTTTCTTCTATTTGTTCTACACATAGCATTTGTGATTGAGAGCCTTGGTACAAATAGTCTTCTAATCCTTGTAATCTTTCATTTTGTTTTGTTATTATTTCTTTTAATTCATTTATTTCACTATATAGTACACTAATATGGTCTTGTAATGCTTTCACTTCTGTTTGCATAATGTATATCTTCTTAGTATCTTTTTCTTGTAAATTCATAATTTGTTTTCCTCTATCTTCTTTTTGAGGTACACATCTATTACATCTTTCTTCAAAACAATTACTACATTGATACCTATTTTCCATACTAGGATATAGTTTACATATTGTGCAACTCTTATATAGACTTCCTTTTCTATATTCCCAATTATGTTCTTTACATTCTGGAAATACATTCATATAGCTTGATATTTTTTCTATGAATTCATCGTTATCTGAGGATTCATTATTTACTGCTATAATTTCAGAACATACACTATATATACTTTCTGTATCACTAATGTGTTCATCTATATTAATTAGGTTTAGATTTGTTTTTTCTACTAAATAAGCTTCCCTGCTTTCCATATTTTTCCTATAAGGACATTTTATGGAGAAATGCCCTTCATTTCCACAAGTAAAACATTTTAGTTTATTTTTATAACTTCTTTCTGGATGATATTTTCTGACATGTCTTTGTTTATTTAAGTATGGCTTTTTTGCTTCTGTTTTTCTTAAATAATAATTTTTTCTTACCTTTCCTTTGTTTTTTCTGTAATTCTGATTGGGTATTCTTCTTTTGGATTTCTGTTCTCCATATCTTTGTGGGACAAATATTTTATTACAGAAACTATAATCTCCTTTTAATTGTTTTGCTATTTGTATTTCTGAACATTTTTCTTTTAGACAGGACATTATAAAACTACACCTAATGGTTACATTATCAAAGTGTGGTAAACTTTGATACATAATGTTTTCTTGTAGTCTTTGTTGCCATTTTTTATAAATTTCTTCTCCTAGTGGTCCTGGTAATTTCCTAAATAATTTTTCTCCTATTTCTCTATTAAATATATTTCCTGAAATAGAAGCATTATAAGTAAAATCTTCTAAGAATTGTTCTATATATTGCCAATTTTTAATAGTCATTTGTTCTAATGCTTTTACTGCTTCATACTGTATCTTAATCTCTCCTGAATTAGGATCTTGTCCAGTGCATAACATATGTATTTTATTAACAAAATTGAATGGATTTGTTCCTAATGATAAAATTGTATTTATCTCTTGCGGATATTCTTCTTTAAATTTTTCCCATATAGCTTTTACAGATTCTCCTAAAAATGTTTCTAAATATCTTAACATTTCTTCTGGATTATGATCAAAATCTTTTCCTATATAATCATTTACTACAATATTTTTCTAAATGTCTATTACTTTATCCCATATTTGAGGACTATGTGCTGTTAAATTTAAAATTTTTCCTGATTCTATTGGTTGTAATTGTATAGGTTTTTCTACTGGATATCTTTTTCCCCTGGGTTTAAATTTATTTTCTCTGGTTTCATCATAACTTCTATAAGGTTGTCTTGGCAAATTTCCTGATCTATAAACTCTAGGTTCTGTATAATTTGTTCCTGATGTACCTGGTATATTACTATCTCGTCCTTCCATAAAATGTAAATCTAATATTTTAAAATCTATTTCTCCTTCACTTTCTTCAAATTCTTGTTCAGATTCTTCTTCATATTTTTCTTGTCCAATGAAATTATTGGTTATTTCTATATTATCATCTACGGCCATCATATATTCTTTTTCATATTCTTCTTCTGTTATATCTCTTACTCTAATATTATTATTATTATCTTGATAAATTACTTGTTCTACTTCAATTTTTCTTTCTCTTACTAATTGTGTAACAGCCCGTTACGTACCGATATTGTTAACATTAATTATGATATTAAGCGCAGTTACAATCACAGCAGTTCATTTATAAAAACGAGAATAAATTTTTTCCGACTATTACGCGAGCATTTAAAACATAAAAAGGCGTAATAATTAAAAGTTGTGACCGTAACCGTAAACTCTTGCGGAAGACTTACTTAAACCATTTTTATAACTTACATCATTTATTATAAGTGACCAAGGAGTTCCCATAAACTCACTTAGCCAATTTCCAACTTAACGCTTTTACCAATTCAAACATGTTTCACTCTAAATTTTTCTGCGACCAAACCGATCACAACCAACCCTTCTTCTCAGATTATATTTTTGTATTACTTAATTCCCTTTTTAACAAGCTATCATACGCTCAATTCGGAGCTCATTTGCTCCGGTTATCGCCGTTTGAAGTTGGATAAGCAATTAGCCCAAACAACCCCAAAAACAGCTCCAAACCACTAACATTGCTCGAATTACTGCACTCAATCGACTCAACCATTTGCTCTCAAATTTTTATCCTACAAACTAGACATCTCAAAATTCATTTTGATATATCACACGCTTAATTTGACGGAGAAACGAAGCGGGAATTAATTTCCCAAATCCGGTCCAGAATCTGCCTCAGGTGTAGGGGCACATGGGCAGCCCGTGTTTCTCTATTTTTTTTCAGGCCGAAGATCAACCCAGAATTTCCTCAAATTTTGACAAAAGGTATAGGACATCTCAACCTTCAAAATGGCGTATGGCACGTCCCTAGGGGACCTCTATGGAGCGAGATATGCTCTCCCGAAGTTCGCCTAAAATCTGCCAATTCTACAGAAAATTCGCCAGAGTTTCCTTTGTTTTTCCAATAATCCCAAATTTGTAAAAGATCATTTAAACCTCAAATGTACCTAATAAACACATGATAATACAGTAATAATCCAATGGGTGGCACACACAAGGACCAACAACGCCTTGGGGCACTTACAACCCAATCCAGTTTATAGTTATTAAACATATAGCTCATATTAATCATTCTTAAGTAATTGCAATCACTAACCCTTTTTCATGCATATTTTCATCATACATATTATCATAACCTAAAATAGGCCTAAGGCCCTTCCATCATAAGTAGACATGCATCAATACTATTACAATATGGCTTTACAAATTACAACTTGAAACTAAAACTTCAAATTACATTCTTCTAAAATTACAACTTAAATTTAAAAGACAACATAACCAAATACATCACTACTAGACTTAGGCAAAATGGCATGAACAAGATGCTAATGAAGCTACTAATAAATACAAATGACATGTTCATGCCCTAAGTCTAGCCTAGGCCACACGGCCAACAAAATGCAAAATATGAAGCGCTCCACCGCTCACTCTGCGGGCATCTTGCCTGAGGCTCCTGTTCCACTGCTACCCCCTGAAATAAATGCCCCGAGACGGGGTGAGATATACGAATATATCTCAGTAACCAAGAGGTTCTGGAGAAAACTCCACCCAATGGTTCACTTCGATGCATATCAATAGAATACAACAACCACTTTGAAAACGGGATATAGCAAGGGATTTAGAGAATGGGGAATATAAAGAAAACAAAATACGACGATACGGGATGGTAACCCCAATTCCACGTACGCCCTCGGCATATATAAGCCTATGGGTATCATCCAAGGTGTGTTCACAGAAACCACAACCATGATGCCCAAACCAACCAAAACGCCAAAGACATTCCTAGTGTGCTCCTACCCGGATCACACACCATGACACGCAGTCAACTGGAACTCCCTCCTGGAGACCTATCCAGCGGAAGTCCGAAAATGCCCGAAGGCTAATAAAACTGTCTACTGGTCAGAGACTCGGTACCGCAGTACCCATAGCAATAATGCATGCATGCTCATGTGTTCTATACTATTCATACACACTTCCTACCGTTGCCATCAACTGGCAAGGTGGAACAGAAAAGGGGAACAAGCCCCAATACCAAGAGGTTACCTTAAGTAATTTCCTCACTAGCTCCGCAGCAGCTTATCCCACAGCTTGGTACACAGCGGAATGCCTACATAGAGGACATTCCCAATCTCTTATAATTCAAACAATACATGCTAATTTATAATTATACATGCCTTGAACTAAATACATACCTCAATCCACTTGGTCCAAGACCAAGGGTAACTCCTAGATTCACGTTTTGGGATTCAAGTCAACGTACGGCAACCTATACAATTACGTACATCCATCAGTACGCGTCAAATATCAACAAAATGCAAAATCACAAAAATCCTCCCCATCCTCCCTTGATGGTTCGGCCAATGAAGTGTTATTTTGAGATTTATTTTTCTAAATTTTCTTTCTCATTTTGTTACGTCTAATAAGGTTGTCAATAGGCCAATTCAAGTGCCGGTTCGTCATTTTCGCGTCAGATTACATCAGAACGCGAAAACCGCAAAATCCCCCATTTTTCCCTTGGAGGTTCGGCCATATAGGTGTTAATTGGGGATTTATTTTTCTAAATTTTCTTTCTCATTTTATTACACTCCCTTAGGTTGTTTAGAGGCTATTTCAATCGTCGTTTTCCCGTTTTACGACATTTACGCATCGTTTTGCGAAATATTTCTCTTTGGGCTCATTTAGGTCCCTAAACACAATTCACTTTTCCCATTGATTCAAACATTTGCCAATCACAACACAACCCATCTAAGCATCATATAACTACACAAATCATCATCCAAATCATTTTTCAACATCATTTCACTCATTTTTCCTCAAAGGTTCGAATCTTGCCCTATGACATTCCAAGGAATTTCCATTCAATTTTAATCACTCCAACCTTCACACAACCTATTATATCATCATACCATCATGCCACAATTCATCATACAAAGTCTCAACACCAAAATTCAAAAGTCCAAAGTCATGATCATCAATTTTTCTAAGTTAAAAATCCATATTTTTCACCAATAATTTTCATGGCATTTCTAGCTCTAACACATCATTCTAAGACATTATCATCTAATACACATTTTTCAATTGAGCTCTCTAACATCACCAATCACGAAATCAAGGTGTAGGGTTCATGAAAATAAACTACAATCGAACCATGTAAATGGGATGGAAATATACTCACAACCAAGGCTTGATGCTACCCCAAGACTCCTCCAAACAATGGAAGCTCAAATGACTCCATGAACCTCAAATTTCTCCAAAAATTCGCAGCTGTAAATGGGCAATAACTCACCAAAGAGAGGGTTTCAAGGGAAACTAATCGGTGGAATGGGTTCGGATGATGATTTCCATCGAATTTCAAGACAAGAATTGATGGATTCGGTGGAGAAACGACCAAGTTATGGTGAATTGAAAATTTTGCACAAAGATGGTGGTGGAGGGGCTGTCATGCGTGAAGAAGAAGGGAAGGAGAGAGAGAAGATCGTGAGTTGTGAGGAAAAGTGAGGTGATTTAAGTGGATTTGAGTGGGATGGGTCCCACACGCGATTTAACTTTAATCCAATCATCAATTTCCACTACAAATCCATAATCTACGTATTTTTCTGGTTCATAACATATTTTTGTTTTCTAAAAATACTGATAAAATTTTCACGATTATCAGTACAATTATACCGCAGTATTTTTACACCGGAAAATCACTATTCATCAATTTTTCTCAAAATGACTTAATTCCATCAAATTTCATCAAAATCATATTTCCTAACTCAACAAACCATTTATAACTCATATTTGAAACCTAGAGCTCAAAATTCAACTGGCACGTTTTACGGTGCAATCGTAACGCGGTAATTTTACCCGCGAAAAACACTATTCACTGATTTTTCTGAAACTTGCCTATCCACTCAATTTTTCGTGTTCTTCTAATTCTTATAATTCTTCTTCTGTTAATTTATCATATCTTGGAATTATTATATTATCTTCTATTATTTGTTCATCTTCCATTTGTTTTTCTAACATCCTATCTTTTTCTAATAATATTTTTTGTTTTTGTTCTTCAATTTTGTGTTTATATTTATTTGTATAATATTCGTATGAATTTTCCATCCTACACATTAATTCATTGCTAATTTCTGTTTCTGTATCTTCTTCTCTGCTAACCCTTTGTCTATAATCTAAGAATCTTACATAGGTTTCTCCTCTTCCATCATTATAAAATACTCCATTTTCTGGAATTAATTTATCATTATTTTCTCTATCTTCAAAGAATTTACTAGTGTTGCATTCTAATCCTGCTAATTCTTGGGAAGATATTTCTTTAGGTTTTATAATTTTAATATTTTTACTTGATATATATTCAATTACATCATTTATTTTGATCTTATAATTAATACTTATATTTTGCATAGTTTTTCCTATAAATCCTATCGTAATTACTAAATTACTGCCACTTATAAATTCTTCAAATCCTTTAGTTTGTATTCCTATTTTAATACTTTTACAAAAATCTTCTATAGGTAATGTCATATTAGGAGGGCAGTAAAAAAGTCCTACATCACTATTTAAATCTACTTCAGTTAAGGATATTAATGATCTTTGTACATCTTTACCCCATCTTTTATCAAAAAGATTTACTAAAACTTTACATCCAGTTCTACTTCTTACTAATCCTTTTACTCCTATAATAAATAATCCTGTATGTATATAATTTTTATGAGATTTCTTTAATTGTTCTTTGGCTTTTTTACTCATGCAGTCTAAAACTACTACTTGGTCTCCTACACATGACACTTGTTCTTCTGAATAATTTCTAAATAGTCCTGTGTTCATAGTGAATCTTCCTACTTCATATAATCTTTTAGGTTCTAATATTTTTAGAGCAGATTCTCTAAATTGTTCTATATTTTTATCTATATCTATTTCTTCTTCTAATTTTATTTTATCTTTATTTTTAATATTGAATATCTCAAGAGGTGATCTAAAACTAGTACTTTTTCTAGGCTGGTCTATAATTGTTCTACTAGTTCCAGGAAAAGATGTATTATTCATTTTTATAAACTAAAAAACTACAAGATTGTTTTTGTTTCTTAGGTCTTGGCTATATAGGTTTTAATTTTTTATCAAATTCTTCTACAAGATTATCTATATCTGATGCACCCGAGCTGACTCGCTTGGATTGGGCATTTCCATAATTTATTTCTTTATTTAGGGAATTTTAATAATTACTAGTTATTTCCTTTTGTTATTTTAGATTATGTTTGAGTGTGCGTTGATTGTGCGTTATCTCCTTTGATTGCGTATAATTATAGTTATTTCCTTTTTTGTTATTTTATTTTGCCTATTTAAGGCGTGGAGAACCCTATTGTTATTCGGTTGTTTTTGGTTAATGAAAATTAAGAGAAAGAGAAGAGTATTTTCTCGCAATCCTTGTATTTGTTTTTACTTCTGTTTAGCCAATTGGTTGCTGCTTCGGCATTATTTGGTATCAGAGCACAAAAGGAAGCTGAGAAGAAGCTTAAGGAACGAGAGAAGAAAGCAAAGAAGGCTGTCCAATCCTGAGGAACCAGCAAATGAAGTGGCGGGGAAAGCTACCGAACAGGAAAAGCTTAACGATACCATCGAAGCCTCGGCTCCGGTGGTGAAGGAAAAGGTCATAAAGGAGAGCAGCATTAGGTCCAGGAATCGAACCAAAGGCCCTGACTCGATTCCTGGACCTAATGCTGCTCTCCTTTATGACCTTTTCCTTCACCACCGGAGCCGAGGCTTCGATGGTATCGTTAAGCTTTTCCTGTTCGGTAGCTTCCCCCGCCACTTCATTTGCTGGTTCCTCAGGATTGGGAACAGCAGCAGCCTTCTTTGCTTTCTTCTCTCGTTCCTTAAGCTTCTTCAATCAATGGTTGGGCCATGTACAATTGGCCAACTGTAAGTGCATCATTCTCCTCTGCTAGGAAAAGATTCGTCCTCGAATCTTGTTTATCTCCACTGATATCAATTTTTTTGGACAAAAACTCAAATGATAAATCTTCCTCTTTTAAATCTCCATAATTTGATTCTCCATCAGATTTATCATAGACTGGATTATCATAATAAACTGAATCTTCATCGTAAGATGGATAATCATCATAAATGGGATAATTATCAACAATCGGATAATCATCATAAATTGGATTATCATCATAGATCGGCTCATCATCATAGATTGGATCATCATCACAAACGCCAATGGCGCGCATAATAGCTTAAAACAGTGTTTTCTCCGAACGAATGGAGGACTCTTAATTCATCTGATCAAGCCTAATTAAAGGGGTGGATTATGATCATAGACATGAAAGTCAGGAACCCTGATTTGCATATCGATATCTTGAAAAGTGGACTGATTTCTTAGAAAATTTTGAGGTTGTCATGACTTTGAGTTTTGAAAATGTGTTAGGATTGGATTGATGAGTTGTTGTATGATTGTATGTTGATATAATAGGATTGTATGAGGTGTGGAATGATTAAAGTTGTATGGAAATTCCTTGGAATGCCATAGGGTAAAATTCGATTCTTTGAGGAAAGATTGAGGAATTGATGTTGAAAAATGATTTGGATGATGATTTGTGTAGTTATATGGTGCTTAGATGGGTTGTGTTGTGCTTGGAGAGTGTTTGAATCAATGGGAAAAAATGAATTGTGTTAGAGACCTAAATGAGCCCAGAATGAAATATTTCGCAAAACGATGCGTAAATGTCGGAAAACGGTAAAACGACGATTGAACTAGCCTCTAAACAACCTAAGGGAGTGTTATAAAATGAGAAAGAAAATTTAGGAAAATAAATCTCAAATTTACACCTACATGGCCGAACCTCCAAGGGAAAAGGGGTGATTTGGCGATTTTCGCGTTTTGATGTAATTCGACGCGAAAATGACGAACCGGCACTTGAACTGGCCTATTGACAACCTAATGAGACGTAACAAAATGAGAAAGAAAATTTAGAAAAATAAATCTCACATTTACACTACAATGGCCGAACCATCAAGGGAGGATGGGGAGGATTTTTGTGTTTTTGCGTTTTGATACTATTTGACGAGTACTGATGGATGTACGTTATTGTATAGGTTGCCGTACGTCGACCTGAATCCCGAATCTTGAATCAGTGAATTGCCCTTGGTCCGGGACCAAGTGGATTGAGGTAAGAAATTGGTTCATTGCATGTGTAATTATAAATTAACATGTATGGGTTGAACTGAGAGTGATTGGGAATGTCCTCTGTGTAGGCATTCCGCTGTGTACCGAGTTGAGGGATAAGCTGCTGCGGAGCTTGTGGAAACACGAATTAAGGTAACCTCTTGGTACTGGGGCTTGTTCCCCTTTTCTGTTCCACCTTGCCAGTTGATGGTAACGGTAGGAAGTGTGTATGAATAGTATATAACACATGAGCATTCATGCATTATTGCTATGGGTACTTATGTACCGAGTCTCTGGCCAGTAGACAGTTTTATTAGCCTTCGGGCATTTTCGGACTTCCGCTGGATAGGTCTCCAGGAGGGAGTTCCAGTTGACCGCGTGTCATGGTGTGTGATCCGGGTAGGAGCACACTAGGAATGTCTTTGGCGTTTTGGTTGGTTTGGGCATCATGGTTGTGGTTTCTGTGAACACACCTTGGATGATACCCATAGGCTTATATATGCCGAGGGCGTACGTGGAATTGGGGTTACCATCCCGTATCGTCGTATTTTGTTTTCTTTATATTCCCCATTCTCTAAATCCCTTGCTATATCCCGTTTTCAAAGTGGTTGTTGTATTCTATTGATATGCATCGAAGTGAACCATTGGGTGGAGTTTTCTCCAGAACCTCTTGGTTACTGAGATATATTTGTATATCTCACCCCGTCTCGGGGCATTTATTTCAGGAGGTAGCAGTGGAGCAGGAGCCTCGGGCAAGAGGCCCGCAGAGTGAGCGATGGAGCGTTTCTTATTTTGCATTTTGTTGGCCGTGTGGCCTAGGCTAGACTTAGGGCATGAACATGTCATTTGTATTTATTAGTAGCTTCATTAGCATCTTGTTCATGCCATTTTGCCTAAGTCTAGTAGTGATGTATTTGGTTATGTTGTCTTTTAAATTAAGTTGAAATTTTAGAAGAATGTAATTTGAAGTTTTAGTTTCAAGTTGTAATTTGTAAAGCCATATTGTAATAGTATTGATGCATGTCTAATTATGATGGAAGGGCCTTAGGCCTATTTTAGGTTATGATAATATGTATGATGGAAATATGCATGAAAAAGGTGTTAGTGATTGCAACTACTTAAGAATGACTAATATGGACTCTATGTTTAATAACTATAAACTGGATTGGGTTGTAAGTGCCCCAAGGCGTTGTTGGTCCTTGTGTGTGCCACCCATTGGATTATTACTGTATTATCATGTGTTTATTAGGTACATTTGAGGTTTAAATGATCTTTTACAAATTTGGGATTATTGGAAAAACAAAGGAAACTCTGGCGAATTTTCTGTAGAATTGGCAGATTTTAGGCAAACTTCGGGAGAGCATATCTCCCTCCATAGAGGTCCCCTAGGGACGTGCCATACGCCATTTTGAAGGTTGAGATGTCCTCTACCTTGTGTCAAAATTTTAGGAAATTCTGGGTTGATCTTCGGCCTGAAAAAAATAGAGAAACACGGACTGCCCATGTGCCCCTGCACCTGAGGCAGATTCTGGACCGGATTTGGGAAATTAATTCCCGCTTCGTTTCTCCGCCAAATTAAGCGTGTGATATATCAAAATGAATTTTTAGATGTCTAGTTTGTAGGATAAAAATTTGAGAGCAAATGGTTGAGTCGATTGAGTGCAGTAATTCGAGCAATGTGAGTGGTTTGGAGCTGTTTTTGGGGTTGTTTGGGCTAATTGCTTATCCAACTTCAAACGGCGATAACCGGAGCAAATGAGCTCCGAATTGAGCGTATGTTAGCTTGTTAAAAAGGGAATTAAGTAACACAAAGATATAATCTGAGAAGAAGGGTTGGTTGCGATCGGTTTGGTCGCAGAAAAACTTAGAGTGAAACATGTTTGAACAGATATGCTTAGGCATGAGTTTGAATATTTTATGTTGACTAGAAGTTATAAGTCCTTGATGGATGATGTACACCTTGTGACGGCCTGAGCGCCTAATTATCCGTGTTGAGGTAAATTATTATATATTTTTTTTTTGTAAAAGGACAAAGAGGCCGAATGAAATCCCCGATGATGGGAAGTATCTGAAGAGATTGTATGATTAGAGAATGAGCTAATGTACAACCTGATGGGAAATCATGTGATTAGTGTATGAACTAAGTTACAATAAAGTGTGGAATTATGTGTTTAGCAAAAGAGCTAATGTGTAATGTCAAAACAAAAATGATAAGATTAGTTAATGAGTTGAGGTATAAGTGTTAGTGCAAAGATTGATATAATTTTCCAGTGCACGGATTGAGGTGAAATTAGTCTTTTGTGATAGGACAAATATGTTTAGAAGATCCCTGTGTGATGGGAAGTATATGTGAGATGTGTACAGAACTTTGAGAAAATTCTGGATTCACGGAATAGAGATTATGTTATGAACTATGCCACTTGAATAGTCAAAGTAAGAGAGAAAATAATATGTGAGAAGAATAAGCAAGGAAGAGATAATGGACTACGGATTTGAACGGTAACATGACAGAAAAAACTATTAAAAGTTAGAAAACGTGTACGAAATTACGAAGAGAATGTGAATTATGATAATAGTGACTTATGTGTAAACTATCAGTGACAAGAATGAAATGAGAGAGTAAGACGAATTGACTTATATGTAACAGGGTATATTATACCACTACTGCTATGATTATGGGGATAGCCCCATGTGAATATACCAAAGATATTTTGCTGTTATATATACAGAGGTGAGACAGACACCAAATGAACTGGGTCCATGTGTGATCTGGAGTGTACGGAGTACCAGTTTTGCCGTTATATATGGATATGTTATAAGTATGAACTCCCCTGTGTACTGGGTACACGTTTGCTGTTGTATACAGATGTGATATAAATATGAACTCCTCTGTGCACTGGGTGCACGTTATGAGACTTGATATTACCATCTCTGTGCGGCCTATGTGCCCGGAGTGTGTAGCCATCTCCATGTGGATTATGTTCCCGGAGACTATTATTATGTTATATGAGTGATATGAGATGAGGAAGTATCCCGCAGTGATGAGACTGCTATTATAGTTGAGTTGGTCTACATAAGTGCTCAAATAAGAAACGTTGGGAATACTATTAGAACACAGTCAGCAGGTGGTAGTTTATCATTAGTGCATGGATCATATGGGTGGATTCTCTGATCGGTGGGTCATTACATCTGGGGCCCTGAGGACAGTAAGAGCTCGAGCGGTTAAAACCTAAGAATGTTTTTACCCACTGTATTGAGAGAGTTCTTCCATGTGATTAACGCAAAATATGAGGTCAGATATTTGTAAATGGACAATAGTATGTCAGAATTGGATACAAGAGGTGAGGCATAGTGTGTAAATGTTTGATAGTGAAACACTATTGTGGGTGTAAAGTAAGTTTGATGAAATAATTTCGGCTCCAAGTGAGGTAGTAAATTTGTTGGAATTCTCGTCTTATGATGAAAGAGATAATAACGAGATTGATGTTGACAGATTGAGTGAGTGTCCTTCTAGGAAGGCTGGTAATGATCAAGAGTTCAGGTTAAAACGGTGAATTATTAGCCCTTATAGAAGGTAAATTGTCATGGAATCAAGCGTGAATGTGTAATAATAGTTGGAAACTGGAATTGCGATCGGTTGCCTAAAAGTTGATAGCTTGGTTGTACTGATAGAGTGGATTGAGGAGTGTTATATATAATCGCATATGCCACTTATGGTGGAAAGTGTGTGGAAAATGCACAATGATAATATTGTTTTGGTTAAGTATTAATGAGGTATGACTGAGTGTTTGTGGTAGCTTTGAATATTCTGAGAGATTGAGATACCAATCGGTGGGGAATTGTATAAGTAGTGGCAAGGATGGATTTAGTTTTATGTGACTTGATAATTAAGTTTCAAAGATTCCTATAGAACGAGACTTGCATGTGAGAGACATGGCATTTTAAGGGTCCATCAGTTAGTAGTGAAATGGCTTGGTGTGGTTGATTGATTCGAACAACCAAGATGATTGGTGAAAGTTGGTGAAAACTGTAAGGTGATGTTATATTGAGTTTGACATTCAGGATTAAATGACGATGATTACGAAAAAGTGGTATAAATAAGTTGAACATATGGTTAAGTTGCAACGTCGGAGTGGAATAAAAGTTGAAAATAGTTAGTGGGAGAAAATATTAAGCATGAGGCCTTGATGTGGAGGTCATTGATGAGTGTTGTGTTTAGACTGTGAGAGGTCTAAGTATGGAGTTGAGCTGGTTGAGTTGGTAAAGTTGAGATGGTTAAGCTAATAAAGAGTTTAACAATGAGTGTAAATTATGAATATGAGTTTGTAGATGGAAAAATTTCATGAGTATTTGTGGTCGAAAGGCCTTATAGGGCTAATCGAAAATATAAACTAGTATGGGTATTGCTAGTTTCGTATCACAAAGAGAAAGATATAGTTGTGAGTACCTAAAAAGAGGTGAAGACACGTGACAAGGAAAAATAAAGTATATGAGTATAGAATTTAATGTGAGTCGTAATTGTAGGACACGACAAAGTGCCTTTGAAACTAGAAAGTATGTGCTTGGGTGAAAGCCAAGAAAACAACGAAATGATAAGAGTAGTAACAGTAATAGAAAGAAATGGTTGTTGGGGTATTGTGAAAACAGTGAGGACAGCGAAAAGAGTTAAGTACTAAAGAACATGTGAGTTGGAAATACTCCAGGAATAACTAGTGAATGTGCATAAGAACGATTAGAGCCTAGTATGAAAACGATTAGGTGCTTTTGAGAACGACCATGGGTCAGAAGGATGGATAAAGATGAGAATGAGGTAAATTGATACCGACAAATCCGTAATATGGTTATATTATTACCTACAAATCAGCGAAAGAGAAACGGTAAACCAGAGAAAGTTTAAAGTATTGGGAATTAAAATGTCACAGAACCATGAGAGACGAGTAATTATGAAGGATCAAAGGATAATGAGTATCATAAAAAGGAGATCATGCTTGTGATAAAAGTAATATGGTAAAGATACACACTTGAGGATGCTACTTGGGAGCGGGAGGATGAGATTCTCCGGCTGTGTCCTGAGTTAGCGGGTGAGTATGATTTAATTTTGCGGACAAAATTCTAAAAAGTTGGGGTGAATATAACACCTCAATATTTTAAATCAAGTAATTAAAATATTAAGTGAGCAATCAAGTGATGGATTAGTGAAAATCCAAAAGATTAGGCCAAAATACAAAGAAAGGGCAAAACGGTAATTAGCCAACACGCAACCCTAGGAAGATAAAAATTGAGTAGAAGGTCTCAGATGGTAAAAATAACCCTCAGAAAAATCAGGAAATGGGTTCAGAACGAAAAATTGAGGTTTCAAATATGAGATGGTCAGGCAAGTTGACGTTTAGTGGAATCGGAGGAAAATTCGGATTAGTTTTAAATCGCGTGAGGTGGCGGTGGGACCCACCCCACTTAAGTGACTTAAGCCACATGTGCTTGGCACTATTCATGCATCACTTTCCTCCCTCTTCTTGCTCAAACCCACCACCATAGCCTTTCCCCTCCAAGATTTGGGTTGTGTTGTGCTTGGAGAGTGTTGGAATCAATGGGAAAAAATGAATTGTGTTAGAGACCTAAATGAGCCCAGAATGAAATATTTCGCAAAACGATGCGTAAATGTCGGAAAACGGTAAAACGACGATTGAACTAGCCTCTAAACAACCTAAGGGAGTGTTACAAAATGAGAAAGAAAATTTAGGAAAATAAATCTCAAATTTACACCTACATGGCCGAACCTCCAAGGGGAAAAGGAGTGATTTGGCGATTTTCGCGTTTTGATGTAATTCGACGCGAAAATGACGAACCGGCTCTTGAACTGGCCTATTGACAACCTAATGAGACGTAACAAAATGAGAAAGAAAATTTAGAAAAATAAATCTCACATTTACACTACAATGGCCGAACCATCAAGGAGCTATGGGGAGGATTTTTGGGTTTTTCGGTCGTTCTGAGTACCATTTGACGAGTACTGATGG